>NC_083239.1:45545440-45845440 GCF_032191835.1 Heteronotia binoei | reverse complement strand
TGATATTAAAAATTCATCTTTCCCAACCCTAAACGAGACCCCAATGTTAAATGGAACATAATTGTGTCCTGAACTCTAACCCTAACCCTAACCCTTACCATATGGGCCCATTCACTCTAATGAATCTCATAGGCTATAATGGAGAATGGAAAAACATCCAAATTTTTTCCACATCAAGAGTATACCATTCAGTGTGATATTAAAAATTCATCTTTCCCAACCCTAAACGAGACCCCAATGTTAAATGGAACATAAGTGTGTCCTGAACTCTAACCCTAACCCTAACCCTTACCCTATGGGCCCATTCACTCTAATGAATCTCATAGGCTATAATGGAGAATGGAAAAACATCCAAAATTTTTCCCCATCAAGAGTATACCATTCAGTGTGATATTAAAAATTCATCTTACCCAACCCTAAACCAGACCCCAATTTTAAATGGAACATAAGTGTGTCCTGAACTCTAACCCTAACCCTTACCCTATGGGCCCATTCACTCTATTGAATCTCATAGGCTATAATGGAGAATGGAAAAACATCCAAAATTTTTCCCCATCAAGAGTATACCATTCAGTGTGATATTAAAAATTCATCTTTCCCAACCCTAAACGAGACCCCAATGTTAAAGAGAACATAATTGTGTCCTGAACTCTAACCCTAACCCTAACCCTTACCATATGGGCCCATTCACTCTAATGAATCTCATAGGCTATAATGGAGAATGGAAAAACATCCAAATTTTTTCCACATCAAGAGTATACCATTCAGTGTGATATTCAAAATTCATCTTTCCCAACCCTAAACGAGACCCCAATGTTAAATGGAACATAAGTGTGTCCTGAACTCTAACCCTAACCCTAACCCTTACCTTATGGGCCCATTCACTCTAAGGAATCTCATAGGATATAATGGAGAATGGAAAAGCATCCAAATTTTTTCCACATCAAGAGTATACCATTCAGTGTGATATTAAAAATTCATCTTACCCAACCCTAAACCAGACCCCAATTTTAAATGGAACATAAGTGTGTCCTGAACTCTAACCCTAACACTTACCCTATGGGCCCATTCACTCTATTGAATCTCATAGGCTATAATGGAGAATGGAAAAACATCCAAAATTTTTCCCCATCAAGAGTATACCATTCAGTGTGATATTAAAAATTCATCTTTCCCAACCCTAAACGAGACCCCAATGTTAAATGGAACATAAGTGTGTCCTGAACTCTAACCCTAACCCTAACCCTTACCATACGGGCCCATTCACTCTAATGAATCTCATAGGCTATAATGGAGAATGGAAAAGCATCCAAATTTTTTCCACATCAAGAGTATACCATTCAGTGTGATATTAAAAATTCATCTTTCCCAACCCTAAACGAGACCCCAATGTTAAATGGAACATAAGTGTGTCCTGAACTCTAACCCTAACCCTAACCCTTACCTTATGGGCCCATTCACTCTAATGAATCTCATAGGATATAATGGAGAATGGAAAAGCATCCAAATTTTTTCCACATCAAGAGTATACCATTCAGTGTGATATTAAAAATTCATCTTACCCAACCCTAAACCAGACCCCAATTTTAAATGGAACATAAGTGTGTCCTGAACTCTAACCCTAACCCTTACCCTATGGGCCCATTCACTCTATTGAATCTCATAGGCTATAATGGAGAATGGAAAAACATCCAAAATTTTTCCCCATCAAGAGTATACCATTCAGTGTGATATTAAAAATTCATCTTTCCCAACCCTAAACGAGACCCCAATGTTAAATGGAACATAATTGTGTCCTGAACTCTAACCCTAACCCTAACCCTTACCCTATGGGCCCATTCACTCTAATGAATCTCATAGGCTATAATGGAGAATGGAAAAACATCCAAATTTTTTCCACATCAAGAGTATACCATTCAGTGTGATATTAAAAATTCATCTTTCCCAACCCTAAACGAGACCCCAATGTTAAATGGAACATAAATGTGTCCTGAACTCTAACCCTAACCCTAACCCTTACCCTATGGGCCCATTCACTCTAATGAATCCCATAGGCTATAATGGAGAATGGAAAAACATCCAAATTTTTTCCACATCAAGAGTATACCATTCAGTGTGATATTCAAAATTCATCTTTCCCAACCCTAAACGAGACCCCAATGTTAAATGGAACATAAATGTGTCCTGAACTCTAACCCTAACACTTACCCTTACCATATGGGCCCATTCACTCTAATGAATCTCATAGGCTATAATGGAGAATGGAAAAACATCCAAATTTTTTCCCCATCAAGAGTATACCATTCAGTGTGATATTAAAAATTCATCTTTCCCAACCCTAAACGAGACCCCAATGTTAAATGGAACATAAGTGTGTACTGAACTCTAACCCTAACCCTAACCCTTACCCTATGGGCCCATTCACTCTAATGAATCTCATAGGCTATAATGGAGAATGGAAAAACATCCAAAAATTTTCCCCATCAAGAGTATACCATTCAGTGTGATATTAAAAATTCATCTTTCCCAACCCTAAACGAGACCCCAATGTTAAATGGAACATAAGTGTGTCCTGAACTCTGTGTCCTTTTCCCCTTACCCTATGGGCCCATTCACTCTATTGAATCTCATAGGCTATAATGGAGAATGGAAAAACATCCAAAATGTTTCCCCATCAAGAGTATACCATTCAGTGTGATATTAAAAATTCATCTTTCCCAACCCTAAACGAGACCCCAATGTTAAATGGAACATAAGTGTGTCCTGAACTCTAACTCTAACCCTTACCATATGGGACCATTCACTCTAATGAATCTCATAGGCTATAATGGTGAATGGAAAAACATCCAAATTTTTTCCACATCAAGAGTATACCATTCAGTGTGATATTAAAAATTCATCTTCCCAACCCTAAACGAGACCCCAATTTTAAATGGAACATAAGTGTGTCCTGAACTCTAACCCTAACCCTTACCCTATGGGCCCATTCTTTCTAATGAATCTCATAGGCTATAATGGAGAATGGAAAAACATCCAAAATTTTTCCCCATCAAGAGTATACCATTCAGTTTGATATTAAAACTTCATCTTTCCCAACCCTAAACGAGACCCCAATGTTAAATGGAACATAAGTGTGTCCTGAACTCTAACCCTAACCCTTACCCTATGGGCCCATTCACTCTAATGAATCCCATAGGCTATAATGGAGAATGGAAAAACATCCAAAATTTTTCCCCATCAAGAGTATACCATTCAGTGTGATATTAAAAATTCATCTTTCCCAACCCTAAACGAAACCCCAATGTTAATAGGAACATAAGTGTGTCCTGAACTCTAACCCTAACCCTAACCCTTACCCTATGGGCCCATTCACTCTAATGAATCTCATAGGCTATAATGGAGAATGGAAAAACATCCAAAATTTTTCCCCATCAAGAGTATACCATTCAGTGTGATATTAAAACTTCATGTTTCCCAACCCTAAACGAGACCCCAATGTTAAATGGAACATAAGTGTGTCCTGAACTCTAACCCTAACCCTTACCATATGGGCCCATTCACTCTAATGAATCTCATAGGCTATAATGGAGAATGGAAAAACATCCAAAATTTTTCCCCATCAAGAGTATACCATTCAGTGTGATATTAAAAATTCATCTTTCCCAACCCTAAACGAGACCCCAATGTTAAATGGAACATAAGTGTGTCCTGAACTCTAACCCTAACCCTAACCCTTACCATATGGGCCCATTCACTCTAATGAATCTCATAGGCTATAATGGAGAATGGAAAAACATCCAAAATTTTTCCCCATCAAGAGTATACTATTCAGTGTGATATTAAAAATTCATCTTTCCCAACCCTAAACGAGACCCCAATGTTAAATGGAACATAAGTGTGTCCTGAACTCTAACCCTAACCCTTACCCTATGGGCCCATTCACTCTAATGAATCTCATAGGCTATAATGGAGAATGGAAAAACATCCAAAATTTTTCCCCATCAAGAGTATACCATTCAGTGTGATATTAAAAATTCATCTTTCCCAACCCTAAACGAGACCCCAATGTTAAATGGAACATAAGTGTGTCCTGAACTCTGTGTCCTTTTCCCCTTACCCTATGGGCCCATTCACTCTATTGAATCTCATAGGCTATAATGGAGAATGGAAAAACATCCAAAATTTTCCCCCATCAAGAGTATACCATTCAGTGTGATATTAAAAATTCATCTTTCCCAACCCTAAACGAGACCCCAATGTTAAATGGAACATAAGTGTGTCCTGAACTCTAACCCTAACCCTAACCCTATGGGCCCATTCACTCTAATGAATCTCATAGGCTATAATGGAGAATGGAAAAACATCCAAAATTTTTCCCCATCAAGAGTATACCATTCAGTGTGATATTAAAAATTCATCTTTCCCAACCCTAAACGAGACCCCAATGTTAAATGGAACATAAGTGTGTCCTGAACTCTGTGTCCTTTTCCCCTTACCCTATGGGCCCATTCACTCTATTGAATCTCATAGGCTATAATGGAGAATGGAAAAACATCCAAAATTTTTCCCCATCAAGAGTATACCATTCAGTGTGATATTAAAAATTCATCTTTCCCAACCCTAAACGAGACCCCAATGTTAAATGGAACATAAGTGTGTCCTGAACTCTAACCCTAACCCTTACCCTATGGGCCCATTCACTCTAATGAATCTCATAGGCTATAATGGTGAATGGAAAAACATCCAAATTTTTTCCACATCAAGAGTATACCATTCAGTGTGATATTAAAAATTCATCTTTCCCAACCCTAAACGAGACCCCAATGTTAAATGGAACATAAGTGTGTCCTGAACTCTAACCCTAACCCTAAACATATGGGCCCATTCACTCTAATGAATCTCATAGGCTATAATGCAGAATGGAAAAGCATCCAAATTTTTTCCACATCAAGAGTATACCATTCAGTGTGATATTAAAAATTCATCTTACCCAACCCTAAACCAGACCCCAATTTTAAATGGAACATAAGTGTGTCCTGAACTCTAACCCTAACCCTAAACCTTACCATATGGGCCCATTCACTCTAATGAATCTCAAAGGCTATAATGGAGAATGGAAAAACATCCAAATTTTTTCCCCATCAAGAGTATACCATTCAGTGTGATATTAAACATTCATCTTTCCCAACCCTAAACGAGACCCCAATGTTAAATGGAACATAAGTGTGTCCTGAACTCTAACCCTAACCCTAACCCTTACCATATGGGCCCATTCACTCTAATGAATCTCATAGGCTATAATGGAGAATGGAAAACCATCCAAATTTTTTCCACATCAAGAGTATACCATTCAGTGTGATATTAAAAATTCATCTTACCCAACCCTAAACGAGACTCCAATGTAAAATGGAACATAAGTGTGTCCTGAACTCTAACCCTAACCCTAACCCTTACCATATGGGCCCATTCACTCTAATGAATCTCATAGGCTATAATGGAGAATGGAAAAGCATCCAAATTTTTTCCACATCAAGAGTATACCATTCAGTGTGATATTAAGAATTCATCATACCCAACCCTAAACCAGACCCCAATGTTAAATGGAACATAAGTGTGTCCTGAACTCTAACCCTAACCCTAACCCTTACCCTATGGGCCCATTCACTCTAATGAATCTCATAGGCTATAATGGAGAATGGAAAAACATCCAAAATTTTTCCCCATCAAGACTATACCATTCAGTGTGATATTAAAAATTCATCTTTCCCAACCCTAAACGAGACCCCAATGTTAAATGGAACATAAGTGTGTCCTGAACTCTAACCCTAACCCTAACCCTTACCTTATGGGCCCATTCACTCTAATGAATCTCATAGGATATAATGGAGAATGGAAAAGCATCCAAATTTTTTCCACATCAAGAGTATACCATTCAGTGTGATATTAAAAATTCATCTTACCCAACCCTAAACCAGACCCCAATTTTAAATGGAACATAAGTGTGTCCTGAACTCTAACCCTAACCCTTACCCTATGGGCCCATTCACTCTATTGAATCTCATAGGCTATAATGGAGAATGGAAAAACATCCAAAATTTTTCCCCATCAAGAGTATACCATTCAGTGTGATATTAAAAATTCATCTTTCCCAACCCTAAACGAGACCCCAATGTTAAATGGAACATAATTGTGTCCTGAACTCTAACCCTAACCCTAACCCTTACCATATGGGCCCATTCACTCTAATGAATCTCATAGGCTATAATGGAGAATGGAAAAACATCCAAATTTTTTCCACATCAAGAGTATACCATTCAGTGTGATATTAAAAATTCATCTTACCCAACCCTAAACCAGACCCCAATGTTAAATGGAACATAAGTGTGTCCTGAACTCTAACCCTAACCCTAACCCTTACCATATGGGCCCATTCACTCTAATGAATCTCATAGGCTATAATGGAGAATGGAAAAACATCCAAATTTTTTCCACATCAAGAGTATACCATTCAGTGTGATATTAAAAATTCATCTTACCCAACCCTAAACCAGACCCCAATTTTAAATGGAACATAAGTGTGTCCTGAACTCTAACCCTAACCCTTACCCTATGGGCCCATTCACTCTATTGAATCTCATAGGCTATAATGGAGAATGGAAAAACATCCAAAATTTTTCCCCATCAAGAGTATACCATTCAGTGTGATATTAAAAATTCATCTTTTCCAACCCTAAACGAGACCCCAATGTTAAATGGAACATAATTGTGTCCTGAACTCTAACCCTAACCCTAACCCTTACCATATGGGCCCATTCACTCTAATGAATCTCATAGGCTATAATGGAGAATGGAAAAACATCCAAATTTTTTCCACATCAAGAGTATACCATTCAGTGTGATATTCAAAATTCATCTTTCCCAACCCTAAACGAGACCCCAATGTTAAATGGAACATAAATGTGTCCTGAACTCTAACCCTAACACTTACCCTTACCATATGGGCCCATTCACTCTAATGAATCTCATAGGCTATAATGGAGAATGGAAAAACATCCAAATTTTTTCCACATCAAGAATATACCATTCAGAGTGATATTAAAAATTCATCTTTCCCAACCCTAAATGAGACCCCAATGTTAAATGGAACATAAGTGTGTCCTGAACTCTAACCCTAACCCTTACCCTATGGGCCCATTCACTCTAATAAATCTCATAGGCTATAATGGAGAATGGAAAAACATCCAAATTTTTTCCCCATCAAGAGTATACCATTCAGTGTGATATTAAAAATTCATCTTTCCCAACCCTAAACGAGACCCCAATGTAAAATGGAACATAAGTGTGTCCTGAACTCTAACCCTAACCCTAACCCTTACCCTATGGGCCCATTCACTCTAATGAATCTCATAGGCTATAATGGAGAATGGAAAAACATCCAAAAATTTTTTCCATCAAGAGTATACCATTCAGTGTGATATTAAAAATTCATCTTTCCCAACCCTAAACGAGACCCCAATGTTAAATGGAACATAAGTGTGTCCTGAACTCTAACCCTAACCCTAACCCTTACCATATGGGCCCATTCACTCTAATGAATCTCATAGGCTATAATGGAGAATGGAAAAACATCCAAAATTTTTCCCCATCAAGAGTATACCATTCAGTGTGATATTAAAAATTCATCTTTCCCAACCCTAAACCAGACCCCAATGTTAAATGGAACATAAGTGTGTCCTGAACTCTAACCCTAACCCTTACCCTATGGGCCCATTCAATCTAATGAATCTCATAGGCTATAATGGAGAATGGAAAAACATCCAAAATTTTTCCCCATCAAGAGTATACCAATCAGTGTGATATTAAAAATTCATCTTTCCCAACCCTAAACGAGACCCCAATGTTAAATGGAACATAAGTGTGTCCTGAACTCTAACCCTAACCCTAACCCTTACCATATGGGCCCATTCACTCTAATGAATCTCATAGGCTATAATGGAGAATGGAAAAACATCCAAAATTTTTCCCCATCAAGAGTATACCATTCAGTGTGATATTAAAAATTCATCTTTCCCAACCCTAAACGAGACCCCAATGTTAAATGGAACATAAGTGTGTCCTGAACTCTAACCCTAACCCTAACCCTTACCCTATGGGCCCATTCACTCTAATGAATCTCATAGGCTATAATGGAGAATGGAAAAACATCCAAAATTTTTCCCCATCAAGAGTATACCATTCAGCGTGATATTAAAAATTCATCTTACCCAACCCTAAACCAGACCCCAATTTTAAATGGAACATAAGTGTGTCCTGAACTCTAACCCTAACCCTTACCCTATGGGCCCATTCACTCTATTGAATCTCATAGGCTATAATGGAGAATGGAAAAACATCCAAAATTTTTCCCCATCAAGAGTATACCATTCAGTGTGATATTAAAAATTCATCTTTCCCAACCCTAAACGAGACCCCAATGTTAAATGGAACATAATTGTGTCCTGAACTCTAACCCTAACCCTAACCCTTACCATATGGGCCCATTCACTCTAATGAATCTCATAGGCTATAATGGAGAATGGAAAAACATCCAAATTTTTTCCACATCAAGAGTATACCATTCAGTGTGATATTCAAAATTCATCTTTCCCAACCCTAAATGAGACCCCAATGTTAAATGGAACATAAATGTGTCCTGAACTCTAACCCTAACACTTACCCTTACCATATGGGCCCATTCACTCTAATGAATCTCATAGGCTATAATGGAGAATGGAAAAACATCCAAATTTTTTCCACATCAAGAATATACCATTCAGAGTGATATTAAAAATTCATCTTTCCCAACCCTAAATGAGACCCCAATGTTAAATGGAACATAAGTGTGTCCTGAACTCTAACCCTAACCCTTACCCTATGGGCCCATTCACTCTAATGAATCTCATAGGCTATAATGGAGAATGGAAAAACATCCAAAATTTTTCCCCATCAAGAGTATACCATTCAGTGTGATATTAAAAATTCATCTTTCCCAACCCTAAACGAGACCCCAATGTTAAATGGAACATAAGTGTGTCCTGAACTCTAACCCTAACCCTAACCCTTACCATATGGGCCCATTCACTCTAATGAATCTCATAGGCTATAATGGAGAATGGAAAGGCATCCAAATTTTTTCCACATCAAGAGTATACCATTCAGTGTGATATTAAAAATTCATCTTACCCAACCCTAAACCAGACCCCAATTTTAAATGGAACATAAGTGTGTCCTGAACTCTAACCCTAACCCTAACCCTTACCATATGGGCCCATTTACTCTAATGAATCTCATAGGCTATAATGGAGAATGGAAAAACATCCAAAATTTTTCCCCATCAAGAGTATACCATTCAGTGTGATATTAAAAATTCATCTTTCCCAACCCTAAACGAGACCCCAATGTTAAATGGAACATAAGTGTGTCCTGAACTCTAACCCTAACCCTAACCCTTACCCTATGGGCCCATTCACTCTAATGAATCTCATAGGCTATAATGGAGAACGGAAAAACATCCAAAATTTTTCCCCATCAAGAGTATACCATTCAGTGTGATATTAAAAATTCATCTTTCCCAACCCTAAACGAGACCCCAATGTTAAATGGAACATAAGTGTGTCCTGAACTCTAACCCTAACCCTAAACATATGGGCCCATTCACTCTAATGAATCTCATAGGCTATAATGCAGAATGGAAAAGCATCCAAATTTTTCCACATCAAGAGTATACCATTCAGTGTGATATTAAAAATTCATCTTACCCAACCCTAAACCAGACCCCAATTTTAAATGGAACATAAGTGTGTCCTGAACTCTAACCCTAACCCTTACCCTATGGGCCCATTCACTCTATTGAATCTCATAGGCTATAATGGAGAATGGAAAAACATCCAAAATTTTTCCCCATCAAGAGTATACCATTCAGTGTGATATTAAAAATTCATCTTTCCCAACCCTAAACGAGACCCCAATGTTAAATGGAACATAATTGTGTCCTGAACTCTAACCCTAACCCTAACCCTTACCATATGGGCCCATTCACTCTAATGAATCTCATAGGCTATAATGGAGAATGGAAAAACATCCAAATTTTTTCCACATCAAGAGTATACCATTCAGTGTGATATTCAAAATTCATCTTTCCCAACCCTAAATGAGACCCCAATGTTAAATGGAACATAAATGTGTCCTGAACTCTAACCCTAACACTTACCCTTACCATATGGGCCCATTCACTCTAATGAATCTCATAGGCTATAATGGAGAATGGAAAAACATCCAAATTTTTTCCACATCAAGAATATACCATTCAGAGTGATATTAAAAATTCATCTTTCCCAACCCTAAATGAGACCCCAATGTTAAATGGAACATAAGTGTGTCCTGAACTCTAACCCTAACCCTTACCCTATGGGCCCATTCACTCTAATGAATCTCATAGGCTATAATGGAGAATGGAAAAACATCCAAAATTTTTCCCCATCAAGAGTATACCATTCAGTGTGATATTAAAAATTCATCTTTCCCAACCCTAAACGAGACCCCAATGTTAAATGGAACATAAGTGTGTCCTGAACTCTAACCCTAACCCTAACCCTTACCATATGGGCCCATTCACTCTAATGAATCTCATAGGCTATAATGGAGAATGGAAAGGCATCCAAATTTTTTCCACATCAAGAGTATACCATTCAGTGTGATATTAAAAATTCATCTTACCCAACCCTAAACCAGACCCCAATTTTAAATGGAACATAAGTGTGTCCTGAACTCTAACCCTAACCTTACCATTACCATATGGGCCCATTTACTCTAATGAATCTCATAGGCTATAATGGAGAATGGAAAAACATCCAAAATTTTTCCCCATCAAGAGTATACCATTCAGTGTGATATTAAAAATTCATCTTTCCCAACCCTAAACGAGACCCCAATGTTAAATGGAACATAAGTGTGTCCTGAACTCTAACCCTAACCCTAACCCTTACCCTATGGGCCCATTCACTCTAATGAATCTCATAGGCTATAATGGAGAACGGAAAAACATCCAAAATTTTTCCCCATCAAGAGTATACCATTCAGTGTGATATTAAAAATTCATCTTTCCCAACCCTAAACGAGACCCCAATGTTAAATGGAACATAAGTGTGTCCTGAACTCTAACCCTAACCTAAACATATGGGCCCATTCACTCTAATGAATCTCATAGGCTATAATGCAGAATGGAAAAGCATCCAAATTTTTTCCACATCAAGAGTATACCATTCAGTGTGATATTAAAAATTCATCTTACCCCAACCCTAAACCAGACCCCAATGTTAAATGGAACATAAGTGTGTCCTGAACTCTAACCCTAACCCTAACCCTACCATATGGGCCCATTCACTCTAATGAATCTCAAAGGCTATAATGGAGAATGGAAAAACATCCAAATTTTTTCCCCATCAAGAGTATACCATTCAGTGTGATATTAAAAATTCATCTTCCCAACCCTAAACGAGACCCCAATGTTAAATGGAACATAAGTGTGTCCTGAACTCTAACCCTAACCCTAACCCTTACCATATGGGCCCATTCACTCTAATGAATCTCATAGGCTATAATGGAGAATGGAAAACCATCCAAATTTTTTCCACATCAAGAGTATACCATTCAGTGTGATATTAAAAATTCATCTTACCCAACCCTAAACGAGACTCCAATGTAAAATGGAACATAAGTGTGTCCTGAACTCTAACCCTAACCCTAACCCTTACCATATGGGCCCATTCACTCTAATGAATCTCATAGGCTATAATGGAGAATGGAAAAGCATCCAAATTTTTTCCACATCAAGAGTATACCATTCAGTGTGATATTAAGAATTCATCATACCCAACCCTAAACCAGACCCCAATGTTAAATGGAACATAAGTGTGTCCTGAACTCTAACCCCTAACCCTAACCCTTACCCTATGGGCCCATTCACTCTAATGAATCTCATAGGCTATAATGGAGAATGGAAAAACATCCAAAATTTTTCCCCATCAAGACTATACCATTCAGTGTGATATTAAAAATTCATCTTTCCCAACCCTAAACGAGACCCCAATGTTAAATGGAACATAAGTGTGTCCTGAACTCTAACCCTAACCCTAACCCTTACCTTATGGGCCCATTCACTCTAATGAATCTCATAGGATATAATGGAGAATGGAAAAGCATCCAAATTTTTTCCACATCAAGAGTATACCATTCAGTGTGATATTAAAAATTCATCTTACCCAACCCTAAACCAGACCCCAATTTTAAATGGAACATAAGTGTGTCCTGAACTCTAACCCTAACCCTTACCCTATGGGCCCATTCACTCTATTGAATCTCATAGGCTATAATGGAGAATGGAAAAACATCCAAAATTTTTCCCCATCAAGAGTATACCATTCAGTGTGATATTAAAAATTCATCTTTCCCAACCCTAAACGAGACCCCAATGTTAAATGGAACATAATTGTGTCCTGAACTCTAACCCTAACCCTAACCCTTACCATATGGGCCCATTCACTCTAATGAATCTCATAGGCTATAATGGAGAATGGAAAAACATCCAAATTTTTTCCACATCAAGAGTATACCATTCAGTGTGATATTAAAAATTCATCTTACCCAACCCTAAACCAGACCCAATTTAAATGGAACATAAGTGTGTCCTGAACTCTAACCCTAACCCTAACCCTTACCATATGGGCCCATTCACTCTAATGAATCTCATAGGCTATAATGGAGAATGGAAAAACATCCAAATTTTTTCCACATCAAGAGTATACCATTCAGTGTGATATTAAAAATTCATCTTACCCAACCCTAAACCAGACCCCAATTTTAAATGGAACATAAGTGTGTCCTGAACTCTAACCCTAACCCTTACCCTATGGGCCCATTCACTCTATTGAATCTCATAGGCTATAATGGAGAATGGAAAAACATCCAAAATTTTTCCCCATCAAGAGTATACCATTCAGTGTGATATTAAAAATTCATCTTTTCCAACCCTAAACGAGACCCCAATGTTAAATGGAACATAATTGTGTCCTGAACTCTAACCCTAACCCTAACCCTTACCATATGGGCCCATTCACTCTAATGAATCTCATAGGCTATAATGGAGAATGGAAAAACATCCAAATTTTTTCCACATCAAGAGTATACCATTCAGTGTGATATTCAAAATTCATCTTTCCCAACCCTAAACGAGACCCCAATGTTAAATGGAACATAAATGTGTCCTGAACTCTAACCCTAACACTTACCCTTACCATATGGGCCCATTCACTCTAATGAATCTCATAGGCTATAATGGAGAATGGAAAAACATCCAAATTTTTTTCCACATCAAGAATATACCATTCAGAGTGATATTAAAAATTCATCTTTCCCAACCCTAAATGAGACCCCAATGTTAAATGGAACATAAGTGTGTCCTGAACTCTAACCCTAACCCTTACCCTATGGGCCCATTCACTCTAATAAATCTCATAGGCTATAATGGAGAATGGAAAAACATCCAAATTTTTTCCCCATCAAGAGTATACCATTCAGTGTGATATTAAAAATTCATCTTTCCCAACCCTAAACGAGACCCCAATGTAAAATGGAACATAAGTGTGTCCTGAACTCTAACCCTAACCCTAACCCTTACCCTATGGGCCCATTCACTCTAATGAATCTCATAGGCTATAATGGAGAATGGAAAAACATCCAAAAAATTTTTCCATCAAGAGTATACCATTCAGTGTGATATTAAAAATTCATCTTTCCCAACCCTAAACGAGACTCCAATGTAAAATGGAACATAAGTGTGTCCTGAACTCTAACCCTAACCCTAACCCTTACCATATGGGCCCATTCACTCTAATGAATCTCATAGGCTATAATGGAGAATGGAAAACATCCAAAATTTTTCCCCATCAAGAGTATACCATTCAGTGTGATATTAAAAATTCATCTTTCCCAACCCTAAACGAGACCCCAATGTTAAATGGAACATAAGTGTGTCCTGAACTCTAACCCTAACCCTAACCCTTACCATATGGGCCCATTCACTGTAATGAATCTCATAGGCTATAATGGAGAATGGAAAAACATCCAAAATTTTTCCCCATCAAGATTATACCATTCAGTGTGATATTAAAAATTCATCTTTCCCAACCCTAAACCAGACCCCAATGTTAAATGGAACATAAGTGTGTCCTGAACTCTAACCCTAACCCTTACCCTATGGGCCCATTCAATCTAATGAATCTCATAGGCTATAATGGAGAATGGAAAAACATCCAAAATTTTTCCCCTTCAAGAGTATACCAATCAGTGTGATATTAAAAATTCATCTTTCCCAACCCTAAACGAGACCCCAATGTTAAATGGAACATAAGTGTGTCCTGAACTCTAACCCTAACCCTAACCCTTACCATATGGGCCCATTCACTCTAATGAATCTCATAGGCTATAATGGAGAATGGAAAAACATCCAAAATTTTTCCCCATCAAGAGTATACCATTCAGTGTGATATTAAAAATTCATCTTTCCCAACCCTAAACGAGACCCCAATGTTAAATGGAACATAAGTGTGTCCTGAACTCTAACCCTAACCCTAACCCTTACCCTATGGGCCCATTCACTCTAATGAATCTCATAGGCTATAATGGAGAATGGAAAAACATCCAAAATTTTTCCCCATCAAGAGTATACCATTCAGCGTGATATTAAAAATTCATCTTACCCAACCCTAAACCAGACCCCAATTTTAAATGGAACATAAGTGTGTCCTGAACTCTAACCCTAACCCTTACCCTATGGGCCCATTCACTCTATTGAATCTCATAGGCTATAATGGAGAATGGAAAAACATCCAAAATTTTTCCCCATCAAGAGTATACCATTCAGTGTGATATTAAAAATTCATCTTTCCCAACCCTAAACGAGACCCCAATGTTAAGTGGAACATAATTGTGTCCTGAACTCTAACCCTAACCCTAACCCTTACCATATGGGCCCATTCACTCTAATGAATCTCATAGGCTATAATGGAGAATGGAAAAACATCCAAATTTTTTCCACATCAAGAGTATACCATTCAGTGTGATATTCAAAAATTCATCTTTCCCAACCCTAAATGAGACCCCAATGTTAAATGGAACATAAATGTGTCCTGAACTCTAACCCTAACACTTACCCTTACCATATGGGCCCATTCACTCTAATGAATCTCATAGGCTATAATGGAGAATGGAAAAACATCCAAATTTTTTCCACATCAAGAATATACCATTCAGAGTGATATTAAAAATTCATCTTTCCCAACCCTAAATGAGACCCCAATGTTAAATGGAACATAAGTGTGTCCTGAACTCTAACCCTAACCCTTACCCTATGGGCCCATTCACTCTAATGAATCTCATAGGCTATAATGGAGAATGGAAAAACATCCAAAATTTTTCCCCATCAAGAGTATACCATTCAGTGTGATATTAAAAATTCATCTTTCCCAACCCTAAACGAGACCCCAATGTTAAATGGAACATAAGTGTGTCCTGAACTCTAACCCTAACCCAAACCCTTACCCTATGGGCCCATTCACTCTAATGAATCTCATAGGCTATAATGGAGAATGGAAAAGCATCCAAATTTTTTCCACATCAAGAGTATACCATTCAGTGTGATATTAAAAATTCATCTTACCCAACCCTAAACCAGACCCCAATTTTAAATGGAACATAAGTGTGTCCTGAACTCTAACCCTAACCCTTACCCTATGGGCCCATTCACTCTATTGAATCTCATAGGCTACAATGGAGAATGGAAAAACATCCAAAATTTTCCCCATCAAGAGTATACCATTCAGTGTGATATTAAAAATTCATCTTTCCCAACCCTAAACGAGACCCCAATGTTAAATGGAACATAAGTGTGTCCTGAACTCTAACCCTAACCCTTACCCTATGGGCCCATTCACTCTAATGAATCTCATAGGCTATAATGGAGAATGGAAAAACATCCAAATTTTTTCCACATCAAGAGTATACCATTCAGTGTGATATTAAAACTTCATCTTACCCAACCCTAAACCAGACCCCAATTTTAAATGGAACATAAGTGTGTCCTGAACTCTAACCCTAACCCTTACCCTATGGGCCCTTCACTCTAATGAATCTCATAGGCTATAATGGAGAATGGAAAAACATCCAAAATTTTTCCCCATCAAGAGTATACCATTCAGTTTGATATTAAAACTTCATCTTTCCCAACCCTAAACGAGACCCCAATGTTAAATGGAACATAAGTGTGTCCTGAACTCTAACCCTAACCCTTACCCTATGGGCCCATTCACTCTAATGAATCCCATAGGCTATAATGGAGAATGGAAAAACATCCAAAATTTTTCCCCATCAAGAGTATACCATTCAGTGTGATATTAAAAATTCATCTTTCCCAACCCTAAACGAAACCCCAATGTTAAATGGAACATAAGTGTGTCCTGAACTCTAACCCTAACCCTAACCCTTACCCTATGGGCCCATTCACTCTAATGAATCTCATAGGCTATAATGGAGAATGGAAAAACATCCAAAATTTTTCCCCATCAAGAGTATACCATTCAGTGTGATATTAAAAATTCATCTTTCCCAACCCTAAACGAGACCCCAATGTTAAATGGAACATAAGTGTGTCCTGAACTCTAACCCTAACCCTAACCCTTACCATATGGGCCCATTCACTCTAATGAATCTCATAGGCTATAATGGAGAATGGAAAAACATCCAAAATTTTTCCCCATCAAGAGTATACCATTCAGTGTGATATTAAAAATTCATCTTTCCCAACCCTAAACCAGACCCCAATGTTAAATGGAACGTAAGTGTGTCCTGAACTCTAACCCTAACCCTAACCCTTACCATATGGGCCCATTCACTCTAATGAATCTCATAGGCTATAATGGAGAATGGAAAAGCATCCAAATTTTTTCCACATCAAGAGTATACCATTCACTGTGATATTAAAAATTCATCCTACCCAACCCTAAACCAGACCCCAATTTTAAATGGAACATAAGTGTGTCCTGAACTCTAACCCTAACCCTTACCCTATGGGCCCATTCACTCTATTGAATCTCATAGGCTATAATGGAGAATGGAAAAACATCCAAAATTTTTCCCCATCAAGAGTATACCATTCAGTGTGATATTAAAAATTCATCTTTCCCAACCCTAAACGAGTCCCCAATGTAAAATGGAATATAAGTGTGTCCTGAACTCTAACCCTAACCCTAACCCTTACCCTATGGGCCCATTCACTCTAATGAATCTCATAGGCTATAATGGAGAATGGAAAAACATCCAAAATTTTTCCCCATCAAGAGTATACCATTCAGTGTGATATTAAAAATTCATCTTTCCCAACCCTAAACGAGACCCCAATGTTAAATGGAACATAAGTGTGTCCTGAACTCTAACCCTAACCCTAACCCTTACCATATGGGCCCATTCACTCTAATGAATCTCATAGGCTATAATGGAGAATGGAAAAACATCCAAATTTTTCCCCATCAAGAGTATACCATTCAGTGTGATATTAAAAATTCATCTTTCCCAACCCTAAACGAGACCCCAATGTTAAATGGAACATAAGTGTGTCCCTGAACTCTAACCCTAACCCTAACCCTTACCCTATGGGCCCATTCACTCTAATGAATCTCATAGGCTATAATGGAGAATGGAAAAACATCCAAAATTTTTCCCCATCAAGAGTATACAATTCAGTTTGATATTAAAAATTCATCTTTCCCAACCCTAAACGAGACCCCAATGTTAAATGGAACATAAGTGTGTCCTGAACTCTAACCCTAACCCTAACCCTTACCATATGGGCCCATTCACTCTAATGAATCTCATAGGGTATAATGGAGAATGGAAAAGCATCCAAATTTTTTCCACATCAAGAGTATACCATTCAGTGTGATATTAAAAATTCATCTTACCCAACCCTAAACCAGACCCCAATTTTAAATGGAACATAAGTGTGTCCTGAACTCTAACCCTAACCCTTACCCTATGGGCCCATTCACTCTATTGAATCTCATAGGCTATAATGGAGAATGGAAAAACATCCAAAATTTTTCCCCATCAAGAGTATACCATTCAGTGTGATACTAAAAATTCATCTTTCCCAACCCTAAACGAGACCCCAATGTTAAATGGAACATAAGTGTGTCCTGAACTCTAACCCTAACCCTAACCCTTACCCTATGGGCCCATTCACTCTAATGAATCTCATAGGCTATAATGGAGAATGGAAAAACATCCAAAAATTTTCCCCATCAAGAGTATACCATTCAGTGTGATATTAAAAATTCATCTTTCCCAACCCTAAACGAGACCCCAATGTTAAATGGAACATAAGTGTGTACTGAACTCTAACCCTAACCCTAACCCTTACCCTATGGGCCCATTCACTCTAATGAATCTCATAGGCTATAATGGAGAATGGAAAAACATCCAAAAATTTTCCCCATCAAGAGTATACCATTCAGTGTGATATTAAAAATTCATCTTTCCCAACCCTAAACGAGACCCCAATGTTAAATGGAACATAAGTGTGTCCTGAACTCTGTGTCCTTTTCCCCTTACCCTATGGGCCCATTCACTCTATTGAATCTCATAGGCTATAATGGAGAATGGAAAAACATCCAAAATGTTTCCCCATCAAGAGTATACCATTCAGTGTGATATTAAAAATTCATCTTTCCCAACCCTAAACGAGACCCCAATGTTAAATGGAACATAAGTGTGTCCTGAACTCTAACCCTAACCCTTACCATATGGGACCATTCACTCTAATGAATCTCATAGGCTATAATGGTGAATGGAAAAACATCCAAATTTTTTCCACATCAAGAGTATACCATTCAGTGTGATATTAAAAATTCATCTTCCCAACCCTAAACGAGACCCCAATTTTAAATGGAACATAAGTGTGTCCTGAACTCTAACCCTAACCCTTACCCTATGGGCCCATTCTTTCTAATGAATCTCATAGGCTATAATGGAGAATGGAAAAACATCCAAAATTTTTCCCCATCAAGAGTATACCATTCAGTTTGATATTAAAACTTCATCTTTCCCAACCCTAAACGAGACCCCAATGTTAAATGGAACATAAGTGTGTCCTGAACTCTAACCCTAACCCTTACCCTATGGGCCCATTCACTCTAATGAATCCCATAGGCTATAATGGAGAATGGAAAAACATCCAAAATTTTTCCCCATCAAGAGTATACCATTCAGTGTGATATTAAAAATTCATCTTTCCCAACCCTAAACGAAACCCCAATGTTAAATGGAACATAAGTGTGTCCTGAACTCTAACCCTAACCCTAACCCTTACCCTATGGGCCCATTCACTCTAATGAATCTCATAGGCTATAATGGAGAATGGAAAAACATCCAAAATTTTTCCCCATCAAGAGTATACCATTCAGTGTGATATTAAAACTTCATGTTTCCCAACCCTAAACGAAACCCCAATGTTAAATGGAACATAAGTGTGTCCTGAACTCTAACCCTAACCCTAACCCTTACCCTATGGGCCCATTCACTCTAATGAATCTCATAGGCTATAATGGAGAATGGAAAAACATCCAAAATTTTTCCCCATCAAGAGTATACCATTCAGTGTGATATTAAAACTTCATGTTTCCCAACCCTAAACGAGACCCCAATGTTAAATGGAACATAAGTGTGTCCTGAACTCTAACCCTAACCCTTACCATATGGGCCCATTCACTCTAATGAATCTCATAGGCTATAATGGAGAATGGAAAAACATCCAAAATTTTTCCCCATCAAGAGTATACCATTCAGTGTGATATTAAAAATTCATCTTTCCCAACCCTAAACGAGACCCCAATGTTAAATGGAACATAAGTGTGTCCTGAACTCTAACCCTAACCCTAACCCTTACCATATGGGCCCATTCACTCTAATGAATCTCATAGGCTATAATGGAGAATGGAAAAACATCCAAAATTTTTCCCCATCAAGAGTATACTATTCAGTGTGATATTAAAAATTCATCTTTCCCAACCCTAAACGAGACCCCAATGTTAAATGGAACATAAGTGTGTCCTGAACTCTAACCCTAACCCTTACCCTATGGGCCCATTCACTCTAATGAATCTCATAGGCTATAATGGAGAATGGAAAAACATCCAAAATTTTTCCCCATCAAGAGTATACCATTCAGTGTGATATTAAAAATTCATCTTTCCCAACCCTAAACGAGACCCCAATGTTAAATGGAACATAAGTGTGTCCTGAACTCTGTGTCCTTTTCCCCTTACCCTATGGGCCCATTCACTCTATTGAATCTCATAGGCTATAATGGAGAATGGAAAAACATCCAAAATTTTTCCCCATCAAGAGTATACCATTCAGTGTGATATTAAAAATTCATCTTTCCCAACCCTAAACGAGACCCCAATGTTAAATGGAACATAAGTGTGTCCTGAACTCTAACCCTAACCCTTACCCTATGGGCCCATTCACTCTAATGAATCTCATAGGCTATAATGGTGAATGGAAAAACATCCAAATTTTTTCCACATCAAGAGTATACCATTCAGTGTGATATTAAAAATTCATCTTCCCAACCCTAAACCAGACCCCAATTTTAAATGGAACATAAGTGTGTCCTGAACTCTAACCCTAACCCTTACCCTATGGGCCCATTCACTCTAATGAATCTCATAGGCTATAATGGAGAATGGAAAAACATCCAAAATTTTTCCCCATCAAGAGTATACCATTCAGTTTGATATTAAAACTTCATCTTTCCCAACCCTAAACGAGACCCCAATGTTAAATGGAACATAAGTGTGTCCTGAACTCTAACCCTAACCCTTACCCGATGGGCCCATTCACTCTAATGAATCCCATAGGCTATAATGGAGAATGGAAAAACATCCAAAATTTTTCCCCATCAAGAGTATACCATTCAGTGTGATATTAAAAATTCATCTTTCCCAACCCTAAACGAAACCCCAATGTTAAATGGAACATAAGTGTGTCCTGAACTCTAACCCTAACCCTAACCCTTACCCTATGGGCCCATTCACTCTAATGAATCTCATAGGCTATAATGGAGAATGGAAAAACATCCAAAATTTTTCCCCATCAAGAGTATACCATTCAGTGTGATATTAAAACTTCATGTTTCCCAACCCTAAACGAGACCCCAATGTTAAATGGAACATAAGTGTGTCCTGAACTCTAACCCTAACCCTTACCCTATGGGCCCATTCACTCTAATGAATCTCATAGGCTATAATGGAGAATGGAAAAACATCCAAAATTTTTCCCCATCAAGAGTATACCATTCAGTGTGATATTAAAAATTCATCTTTCCCAACCCTAAACGAGACCCCAATGTTAAATGGAACATAAGTGTGTCCTGAACTCTAACCCTAACCCTAACCCTTACCATATGGGCCCATTCACTCTAATGAATCTCATAGGCTATAATGGAGAATGGAAAAACATCCAAAATTTTTCCCCATCAAGAGTATACTATTCAGTGTGATATTAAAAATTCATCTTTCCCAACCCTAAACGAGACCCCAATGTTAAATGGAACATAAGTGTGTCCTGAACTCTAACCCTAACCCTTACCCTATGGGCCCATTCACTCTAATGAATCTCATAGGCTATAATGGAGAATGGAAAAACATCCAAAATTTTTCCCCATCAAGAGTATACCATTCAGTGTGATATTAAAAATTCATCTTTCCCAACCCTAAACGAGACCCCAATGTTAAATGGAACATAAGTGTGTCCTGAACTCTAACCCTAACCCTTACCCTATGGGCCCATTCAGTCTAATGAATCTCATAGGCTATAATGGAGAATGGAAAAACATCCAAAATTTTTCCCCATCAAGAGTATACCATTCAGTGTGATATTAAAAATTCATCTTTCCCAACCCTAAACGAGACCCCAATGTTAAATGGAACATAAGTGTGTCCTGAACCCTAACCCTAACCCTTACCCTATGGGCCCATTCACTCTAATGAATCTCATAGGCTATAATGGAGAATGGAAAAACATCCAAAAATTTTCCCCATCAAGAGTATACCATTCAGTGTGATATTAAAAATTCATCTTTCCCAACCCTAAACGAGACCCCAATGTTAAATGGAACATAAGTGTGTCCTGAACTCTAACCCTAACCCTAACACTTACCCTATGGGCCCATTCACTCTAATGAATCTCATAGGCTATAATGGAGAATGGAAAAACATCCAAAAATTTTCCCCATCAAGAGTATACCATTCAGTGTGATATTAAAAATTCATCTTTCCCAACCCTAAACGAGACCCCAATGTTAAATGGAACATAAGTGTGTCCTGAACTCTAACCCTAACCCTAACCCTTACCCTATGGGCCCATTCACTCTAATGAATCTCATAGGCTATAATGGAGAATGGAAAAACATCCAAAATTTTTCCCCATCAAGAGTATACCATTCAGTGTGATATTAAAAATTCATCTTTCCCAACCCTAAACGAGACCCCAATGTTAAATGGAACATAAGTGTGTCCTGAACTCTGTGTCCTTTTCCCCTTACCCTATGGGCCCATTCACTCTATTGAATCTCATAGGCTATAATGGAGAATGGAAAAACATCCAAAATTTTTCCCCATCAAGAGTATACCATTCAGTGTGATATTAAAAATTCATCTTTCCCAACCCTAAACGAGACCCCAATGTTAAATGGAACATAAGTGTGTCCTGAACTCTAACCCTAACCCTTACCCTATGGGCCCATTCACTCTAATGAATCTCATAGGCTATAATGGTGAATGGAAAAACATCCAAATTTTTTCCACATCAAGAGTATACCATTCAGTGTGATATTAAAAATTCATCTTCCCAACCCTAAACCAGACCCCAATTTTAAATGGAACATAAGTGTGTCCTGAACTCTAACCCTAACCCTTACCCTATGGGCCCATTCACTCTAATGAATCTCATAGGCTATAATGGAGAATGGAAAAACATCCAAAATTTTTCCCCATCAAGAGTATACCATTCAGTTTGATATTAAAACTTCATCTTTCCCAACCCTAAACGAGACCCCAATGTTAAATGGAACATAAGTGTGTCCTGAACTCTAACCCTAACCCTTACCCGATGGGCCCATTCACTCTAATGAATCCCATAGGCTATAATGGAGAATGGAAAAACATCCAAAATTTTTCCCCATCAAGAGTATACCATTCAGTGTGATATTAAAAATTCATCTTTCCCAACCCTAAACGAAACCCCAATGTTAAATGGAACATAAGTGTGTCCTGAACTCTAACCCTAACCCTAACCCTTACCCTATGGGCCCATTCACTCTAATGAATCTCATAGGCTATAATGGAGAATGGAAAAACATCCAAAATTTTTCCCCATCAAGAGTATACCATTCAGTGTGATATTAAAACTTCATGTTTCCCAACCCTAAACGAGACCCCAATGTTAAATGGAACATAAGTGTGTCCTGAACTCTAACCCTAACCCTTACCCTATGGGCCCATTCACTCTAATGAATCTCATAGGCTATAATGGAGAATGGAAAAACATCCAAAATTTTTCCCCATCAAGAGTATACCATTCAGTGTGATATTAAAAATTCATCTTTCCCAACCCTAAACGAGACCCCAATGTTAAATGGAACATAAGTGTGTCCTGAACTCTAACCCTAACCCTAACCCTTACCATATGGGCCCATTCACTCTAATGAATCTCATAGGCTATAATGGAGAATGGAAAAACATCCAAAATTTTTCCCCATCAAGAGTATACTATTCAGTGTGATATTAAAAATTCATCTTTCCCAACCCTAAACGAGACCCCAATGTTAAATGGAACATAAGTGTGTCCTGAACTCTAACCCTAACCCTTACCCTATGGGCCCATTCACTCTAATGAATCTCATAGGCTATAATGGAGAATGGAAAAACATCCAAAATTTTTCCCCATCAAGAGTATACCATTCAGTGTGATATTAAAAATTCATCTTTCCCAACCCTAAACGAGACCCCAATGTTAAATGGAACATAAGTGTGTCCTGAACTCTAACCCTAACCCTTACCCTATGGGCCCATTCAGTCTAATGAATCTCATAGGCTATAATGGAGAATGGAAAAACATCCAAAATTTTTCCCCATCAAGAGTATACCATTCAGTGTGATATTAAAAATTCATCTTTCCCAACCCTAAACGAGACCCCAATGTTAAATGGAACATAAGTGTGTCCTGAACTCTAACCCTAACCCTTACCCTATGGGCCCATTCACTCTAATGAATCCCATAGGCTATAATGGAGAATGGAAAAACATCCAAAATTTTTCCCCATCAAGAGTATACCATTCAGTGTGATATTAAAAATTCATCTTTCCCAACCCTAAACGAGACCCCAATGTTAAATGGAACATAAGTGTGTCCTGAACTCTAACCCTAACCCTAACCCTTACCCTATGGGCCCATTCACTCTAATGAATCTCATAGGCTATAATGGAGAATGGAAAAACATCCAAAATTTTTCCCCATCAAGAGTATACCATTCAGTGTGATATTAAAAATTCATCTTTCCCAACCCTAAACAAGACCCCAATGTTAAATGGAACATAAGTGTGTCCTGAACTCTAACCCTAACCCTAACCCTTACCCTATGGGCCCATTCACTCTAATGAATCTCATAGGCTATAATGGAGAATGGAAAAACATCCAAAATTTTTCCCCATCAAGAGTATACAATTCAGTTTGATATTAAAAATTCATCTTTCCCAACCCTAAACGAGACCCCAATGTTAAATGGAACATAAGTGTGTCCTGAACTCTAACCCTAACCCTAACCCTTACCCTATGGGCCCATTCACTCTAATGAATCTCATAGGCTATAATGGAGAATGGAAAAGCATCCAAATTTTTTCCACATCAAGAGTATACCATTCAGTGTGATATTAAAAATTCATCTTACCCAACCCTAAACCAGACCCCAATTTTAAATGGAACATAAGTGTGTCCTGAACTCTAACCCTAACCCTTACCCTATGGGCCCATTCACTCTATTGAATCTCATAGGCTATAATGGAGAATGGAAAAACATCCAAAATTTTTCCCCATCAAGAGTATACCATTCAGTGTGATACTAAAAATTCATCTTTCCCAACCCTAAACGAGACCCCAATGTTAAATGGAACATAAGTGTGTCCTGAACTCTAACCCTAACCCTAACCCTTACCCTATGGGCCCATTCACTCTAATGAATCTCATAGGCTATAATGGAGAATGGAAAAACATCCAAAAATTTTCCCCATCAAGAGTATACCATTCAGTGTGATATTAAAAATTCATCTTTCCCAACCCTAAACGAGACCCCAATGTTAAATGGAACATAAGTGTGTCCTGAACTCTAACCCTAACCCTAACACTTACCCTATGGGCCCATTCACTCTAATGAATCTCATAGGCTATAATGGAGAATGGAAAAACATCCAAAAATTTTCCCCATCAAGAGTATACCATTCAGTGTGATATTAAAAATTCATCTTTCCCAACCCTAAACGAGACCCCAATGTTAAATGGAACATAAGTGTGTCCTGAACTCTAACCCTAACCCTAACCCTTACCCTATGGGCCCATTCACTCTAATGAATCTCATAGGCTATAATGGAGAATGGAAAAACATCCAAAATTTTTCCCCATCAAGAGTATACCATTCAGTGTGATATTAAAAATTCATCTTTCCCAACCCTAAACGAGACCCCAATGTTAAATGGAACATAAGTGTGTCCTGAACTCTGTGTCCTTTTCCCCTTACCCTATGGGCCCATTCACTCTATTGAATCTCATAGGCTATAATGGAGAATGGAAAAACATCCAAAATTTTTCCCCATCAAGAGTATACCATTCAGTGTGATATTAAAAATTCATCTTTCCCAACCCTAAACGAGACCCCAATGTTAAATGGAACATAAGTGTGTCCTGAACTCTAACCCTAACCCTTACCATATGGGCCCATTCACTCTAATGAATCTCATAGGCTATAATGGTGAATGGAAAAACATCCAAATTTTTTCCACATCAAGAGTATACCATTCAGTGTGATATTAAAAATTCATCTTCCCAACCCTAAACCAGACCCCAATTTTAAATGGAACATAAGTGTGTCCTGAACTCTAACCCTAACCCTTACCCTATGGGCCCATTCACTCTAATGAATCTCATAGGCTATAATGGAGAATGGAAAAACATCCAAAATTTTTCCCCATCAAGAGTATACCATTCAGTTTGATATTAAAACTTCATCTTTCCCAACCCTAAACGAGACCCCAATGTTAAATGGAACATAAGTGTGTCCTGAACTCTAACCCTAACCCTTACCCGATGGGCCCATTCACTCTAATGAATCCCATAGGCTATAATGGAGAATGGAAAAACATCCAACATTTTTCCCCATCAAGAGTATACCATTCAGTGTGATATTAAAAATTCATCTTTCCCAACCCTAAACGAAACCCCAATGTTAAATGGAACATAAGTGTGTCCTGAACTCTAACCCTAACCCTAACCCTTACCCTATGGGCCCATTCACTCTAATGAATCTCATAGGCTATAATGGAGAATGGAAAAACATCCAAAATTTTTCCCCATCAAGAGTATACCATTCAGTGTGATATTAAAACTTCATGTTTCCCAACCCTAAACGAGACCCCAATGTTAAATGGAACATAAGTGTGTCCTGAACTCTAACCCTAACCCTTACCCTATGGGCCCATTCACTCTAATGAATCTCATAGGCTATAATGGAGAATGGAAAAACATCCAAAATTTTTCCCCATCAAGAGTATACCATTCAGTGTGATATTAAAAATTCATCTTTCCCAACCCTAAACGAGACCCCAATGTTAAATGGAACATAAGTGTGTCCTGAACTCTAACCCTAACCCTAACCCTTACCATATGGGCCCATTCACTCTAATGAATCTCATAGGCTATAATGGAGAATGGAAAAACATCCAAAATTTTTCCCCATCAAGAGTATACTATTCAGTGTGATATTAAAAATTCATCTTTCCCAACCCTAAACGAGACCCCAATGTTAAATGGAACATAAGTGTGTCCTGAACTCTAACCCTAACCCTTACCCTATGGGCCCATTCACTCTAATGAATCTCATAGGCTATAATGGAGAATGGAAAAACATCCAAAAATTTTCCCCATCAAGAGTATACCATTCAGTGTGATATTAAAAATTCATCTTTCCCAACCCTAAACGAGACCCCAATGTTAAATGGAACATAAGTGTGTCCTGAACTCTAACCCTAACCCTTACCCTATGGGCCCATTCAGTCTAATGAATCTCATAGGCTATAATGGAGAATGGAAAAACATCCAAAATTTTTCCCCATCAAGAGTATACCATTCAGTGTGATATTAAAAATTCATCTTTCCCAACCCTAAACGAGACCCCAATGTTAAATGGAACATAAGTGTGTCCTGAACTCTAACCCTAACCCTTACCCTATGGGCCCATTCACTCTAATGAATCCCATAGGCTATAATGGAGAATGGAAAAACATCCAAAATTTTTCCCCATCAAGAGTATACCATTCAGTGTGATATTAAAAATTCATCTTTCCCAACCCTAAACGAGACCCCAATGTTAAATGGAACATAAGTGTGTCCTGAACTCTAACCCTAACCCTAACCCTTACCCTATGGGCCCATTCACTCTAATGAATCTCATAGGCTATAATGGAGAATGGAAAAACATCCAAAATTTTTCCCCATCAAGAGTATACCATTCAGTGTGATATTAAAAATTCATCTTTCCCAACCCTAAACAAGACCCCAATGTTAAATGGAACATAAGTGTGTCCTGAACTCTAACCCTAACCCTAACCCTTACCCTATGGGCCCATTCACTCTAATGAATCTCATAGGCTATAATGGAGAATGGAAAAACATCCAAAATTTTTCCCCATCAAGAGTATACAATTCAGTTTGATATTAAAAATTCATCTTTCCCAACCCTAAACGAGACCCCAATGTTAAATGGAACATAAGTGTGTCCTGAACTCTAACCCTAACCCTAACCCTTACCCTATGGGCCCATTCACTCTAATGAATCTCATAGGCTATAATGGAGAATGGAAAAGCATCCAAATTTTTTCCACATCAAGAGTATACCATTCAGTGTGATATTAAAAATTCATCTTACCCAACCCTAAACCAGACCCCAATTTTAAATGGAACATAAGTGTGTCCTGAACTCTAACCCTAACCCTTACCCTATGGGCCCATTCACTCTATTGAATCTCATAGGCTATAATGGAGAATGGAAAAACATCCAAAATTTTTCCCCATCAAGAGTATACCATTCAGTGTGATACTAAAAATTCATCTTTCCCAACCCTAAACGAGACCCCAATGTTAAATGGAACATAAGTGTGTCCTGAACTCTAACCCTAACCCTAACCCTTACCCTATGGGCCCATTCACTCTAATGAATCTCATAGGCTATAATGGAGAATGGAAAAACATCCAAAAATTTTCCCCATCAAGAGTATACCATTCAGTGTGATATTAAAAATTCATCTTTCCCAACCCTAAACGAGACCCCAATGTTAAATGGAACATAAGTGTGTCCTGAACTCTAACCCTAACCCTAACACTTACCCTATGGGCCCATTCACTCTAATGAATCTCATAGGCTATAATGGAGAATGGAAAAACATCCAAAAATTTTCCCCATCAAGAGTATACCATTCAGTGTGATATTAAAAATTCATCTTTCCCAACCCTAAACGAGACCCCAATGTTAAATGGAACATAAGTGTGTCCTGAACTCTAACCCTAACCCTAACCCTTACCCTATGGGCCCATTCACTCTAATGAATCTCATAGGCTATAATGGAGAATGGAAAAACATCCAAAATTTTTCCCCATCAAGAGTATACCATTCAGTGTGATATTAAAAATTCATCTTTCCCAACCCTAAACGAGACCCCAATGTTAAATGGAACATAAGTGTGTCCTGAACTCTGTGTCCTTTTCCCCTTACCCTATGGGCCCATTCACTCTATTGAATCTCATAGGCTATAATGGAGAATGGAAAAACATCCAAAATTTTTCCCCATCAAGAGTATACCATTCAGTGTGATATTAAAAATTCATCTTTCCCAACCCTAAACGAGACCCCAATGTTAAATGGAACATAAGTGTGTCCTGAACTCTAACCCTAACCCTTACCATATGGGCCCATTCACTCTAATGAATCTCATAGGCTATAATGGTGAATGGAAAAACATCCAAATTTTTTCCACATCAAGAGTATACCATTCAGTGTGATATTAAAAATTCATCTTCCCAACCCTAAACCAGACCCCAATTTTAAATGGAACATAAGTGTGTCCTGAACTCTAACCCTAACCCTTACCCTATGGGCCCATTCACTCTAATGAATCTCATAGGCTATAATGGAGAATGGAAAAACATCCAAAATTTTTCCCCATCAAGAGTATACCATTCAGTTTGACATTAAAACTTCATCTTTCCCAACCCTAAACGAGACCCCAATGTTAAATGGAACATAAGTGTGTCCTGAACTCTAACCCTAACCCTTACCCTATGGGCCCATTCACTCTAATGAATCCCATAGGCTATAATGGAGAATGGAAAAACATCCAAAATTTTTCCCCATCAAGAGTATACCATTCAGTGTGATATTAAAAATTCATCTTTCCCAACACTAAACGAAACCCCAATGTTAAATGGAACATAAGTGTGTCCCGAACTCTAACCCTAACCCTAACCCTTACCCTATGGGCCCATTAACTCTAATGAATCTCATAGGCTATAATGGAGAATGGAAAAACATCCAAAATTTTTCCCCATCAAGAGTATACCATTCAGTGTGATATTAAAACTTCATGTTTCCCAACCCTAAATGAGACCCCAATGTTAAATGGAACATAAGTGTGTCCTGAACTCTAACCCTAACCCTTACCCTATGGGCCCATTCACTCTAATGAATCTCATAGGCTATAATGGAGAATGGAAAAACATCCAAAATTTTTCCCCATCAAGAGTATACCATTCAGTGTGATATTAAAAATTCATCTTTCCCAACCCTAAACGAGACCCCAATGTTAAATGGAACATAAGTGTGTCCTGAACTCTAACCCTAACCCTAACCCTTACCATATGGGCCCATTCACTCTAATGAATCTCATAGGCTATAATGGAGAATGGAAAAACATCCAAAATTTTTCCCCATCAAGAGTATACTATTCAGTGTGATATTAAAAATTCATCTTTCCCAACCCTAAACGAGACCCCAATGTTAAATGGAACATAAGTGTGTCCTGAACTCTAACCCTAACCCTTACCCTATGGGCCCATTCACTCTAATGAATCTCATAGGCTATAATGGAGAATGGAAAAACATCCAAAATTTTTCCCCATCAAGAGTATACCATTCAGTGTGATATTAAAAATTCATCTTTCCCAACCCTAAACGAGACCCCAATGTTAAATGGAACATAAGTGTGTCCTGAACTCTAACCCTAACCCTTACCCTATGGGCCCATTCAGTCTAATGAATCTCATAGGCTATAATGGAGAATGGAAAAACATCCAAAATTTTTCCCCATCAAGAGTATACCATTCAGTGTGATATTAAAAATTCATCTTTCCCAACCCTAAACGAGACCCCAATGTTAAATGGAACATAAGTGTGTCCTAAACTCTAACCCTAACCCTAACCCTTACCCTATGGGCCCATTCACTCTAATGAATCTCATAGGCTATAATGGAGAATGGAAAAACATCCAAAATTTTTCCCCATCAAGAGTATACCATTCAGTGTGATATTAAAAATTCATCTTTCCCAACCCTAAACGAGACCCCAATGTAAAATGGAACATAAGTGTGTCCTGAACTCTAACCCTAACCCTAATCCTTACCATATGGGCCCATTCACTCTAATGAATCTCATAGGCTATAATGGAGAATGGAAAAACATCCAAATTTTTTCCACATCAAGAGTATACCATTCAGTGTGATATTAAAACTTCATCTTACCCAACCCTAAACCAGACCCCAATTTTAAATGGAACATAAGTGTGTCCTGAACTCTAACCCTAACCCTTACCCTATGGGCCCCTTCACTCTAATGAATCTCATAGGCTATAATGGAGAATGGAAAAACATCCAAAATTTTTCCCCATCAAGAGTATACCATTCAGTGTGATATTAAAACTTCATCTTTCCCAACCCTAAACGAGACCCCAATGTTAAATGGAACATAAGTGTGTCCTGAACTCTAACCCTAACCCTTACCCTATGGGCCCATTCACTCTAATGAATCCCATAGGCTATAATGGAGAATGGAAAAACATCCAAAATTTTTCCCCATCAAGAGTATACCATTCAGTGTGATATTAAAAATTCATCTTTCCCAACCCTAAACGAAACCCCAATGTTAAATGGAACATAAGTGTGTCCTGAACTCTAACCCTAACCCTAACCCTTACCCTATGGGCCCATTCACTCTAATGAATCTCATAGGCTATAATGGAGAATGGAAAAACATCCAAAATTTTTCCCCATCAAGAGTATACCATTCAGTGTGATATTAAAAATTCATCTTTCCCAACCCTAAACGAGACCCCAATGTTAAATGGAACATAAGTGTGTCCTGAACTCTAACCCTAACCCTAACCCTTACCATATGGGCCCATTCACTCTAATGAATCTCATAGGCTATAATGGAGAATGGAAAAGCATCCAAATTTTTTCCACATCAAGAGTATACCATTCAGTGTGATATTAAAAATTCATCTTACCCAACCCTAAACCAGACCCCAATTTTAAATGGAACATAAGTGTGTCCTGAACTCTAACCCTAACCCTTACCCTATGGGCCCATTCACTCTATTGAATCTCATAGGCTATAATGGAGAATGGAAAAACATCCAAAATTTTTCCCCATCAAGAGTATACCATTCAGTGTGATATTAAAAATTCATCTTTCCCAACCCTAAACGAGACCCCAATGTTAAATGGAACATAAGTGTGTCCTGAACTCTAACCCTAACCCTTACCCTATGGGCCCATTCACTCTAATGAATCTCATAGGCTATAATGGAGAATGGAAAAACATCCAAAATTTTTCCCCATCAAGAGTATACCATTCAGTGTGATATTAAAAATTCATCTTTCCCAACCCTAAACGAGACCCCAATGTTAAATGGAACATAAGTGTGTCCTAAACTCTAACCCTAACCCTAACCCTTACCCTATGGGCCCATTCACTCTAATGAATCTCATAGGCTATAATGGAGAATGGAAAAACATCCAAAATTTTTCCCCATCAAGAGTATACCATTCAGTGTGATATTAAAAATTCATCTTTCCCAACCCTAAACGAGACCCCAATGTAAAATGGAACATAAGTGTGTCCTGAACTCTAACCCTAACCCTAATCCTTACCATATGGGCCCATTCACTCTAATGAATCTCATAGGCTATAATGGAGAATGGAAAAGCATCCAAATTTTTTCCACATCAAGAGTATACCATTCAGTGTGATATTAAAAATTCATCTTACCCAACCCTAAACCAGACCCCATTTTTAAATGGAACATAAGTGTGTCCTGAACTCTAACCCTAACCCTTACCCTATGGGCCCATTCACTCTATTGAATCTCATAGGCTACAATGGAGAATGGAAAAACATCCAAAATATTTCCCCATCAAGAGTATACCATTCAGTGTGATATTAAAAATTCATCTTTCCCAACCCTAAACGAGACCCCAATGTTAAATGGAACATAAGTGTGTCCTGAACTCTAACCCTAACCCATACCCTATGGGCCCATTCACTCTAATGAATCTCATAGGCTATAATGGAGAATGGAAAAACATCCAAATTTTTTCCACATCAAGAGTATACCATTCAGTGTGATATTAAAACTTCATCTTACCCAACCCTAAACCAGACCCCAATTTTAAATGGAACATAAGTGTGTCCTGAACTCTAACCCTAACCCTTACCCTATGGGCCCCTTCACTCTAATGAATCTCATAGGCTATAATGGAGAATGGAAAAACATCCAAAATTTTTCCCCATCAAGAGTATACCATTCAGTGTGATATTAAAACTTCATCTTTCCCAACCCTAAACGAGACCCCAATGTTAAATGGAACATAAGTGTGTCCTGAACTCTAACCCTAACCCTTACCCTATGGGCCCATTCACTCTAATGAATCCCATAGGCTATAATGGAGAATGGAAAAACATCCAAAATTTTTCCCCATCAAGAGTATACCATTCAGTGTGATATTAAAAATTCATCTTTCCCAACCCTAAACGAAACCCCAATGTTAAATGGAACATAAGTGTGTCCTGAACTCTAACCCTAACCCTAACCCTTACCCTATGGGCCCATTCACTCTAATGAATCTCATAGGCTATAATGGAGAATGGAAAAACATCCAAAATTTTTCCCCATCAAGAGTATACCATTCAGTGTGATATTAAAAATTCATCTTTCCCAACCCTAAACGAGACCCCAATGTTAAATGGAACATAAGTGTGTCCTGAACTCTAACCCTAACCCTAACCCTTACCATATGGGCCCATTCACTCTAATGAATCTCATAGGCTATAATGGAGAATGGAAAAGCATCCAAATTTTTTCCACATCAAGAGTATACCATTCACTGTGATATTAAAAATTCATCTTACCCAACCCTAAACCAGACCCCAATTTTAAATGGAACATAAGTGTGTCCTGAACTCTAACCCTAACCCTTACCCTATGGGCCCATTCACTCTATTGAATCTCATAGGCTATAATGGAGAATGGAAAAACATCCAAAATTTTTCCCCATCAAGAGTATACCATTCAGTGTGATATTAAAAATTCATCTTACCCAACCCTAAACCAGACCCCAATTTTAAATGGAACATAAGTGTGTCCTGAACTCTAACCCTAACCCTTACCCTATGGGCCCATTCACTCTATTGAATCTCATAGGCTATAATGGAGAATGGAAAAACATCCAAAATTTTTCCCCATCAAGAGTATACCATTCAGTGTGATATTAAAAATTCATCTTTCCCAACCCTAAACGAGACCCCAATGTTAAATGGAACATAAGTGTGTCCTGAACTCTAACCCTAACCCTTACCCTATGGGCCCATTCACTCTAATGAATCTCATAGGCTATAATGGAGAATGGAAAAACATCCAAAATTTTTCCCCATCAAGAGTATACCATTCAGTGTGATATTAAAAATTCATCTTTCCCAACCCTAAACGAGACCCCAATGTAAAATGGAATATAAGTGTGTCCTGAACTCTAACCCTAACCCTTACCCTATGGGCCCATTCACTCTAATGAATCTCATAGGCTATAATGGAGAATGGAAAAACATCCAAAATTTTTCCCCATCAAGAGTATACCATTCAGTGTGATATTAAAAATTCATCTTTCCCAACCCTAAACGAGACCCCAATGTTAAATGGAACATAAGTGTGTCCTGAACTCTAACCCTAACCCTAACCCTTACCATATGGGCCCATTCACTCTAATGAATCTCATAGGCTATAATGGAGAATGGAAAAACATCCAAAATTTTTCCCCATCAAGAGTATACCATTCAGTGTGATATTAAAAATTCATCTTTCCCAACCCTAAACGAGACCCCAATGTTAAATGGAACATAAGTGTGTCCTGAACTCTAACCCTAACCCTAACCCTTACCCTATGGGCCCATTCACTCTAATGAATCTCATAGGCTATAATGGAGAATGGAAAAACATCCAAAATTTTTCCCCATCAAGAGTATACAATTCAGTGTGATATTAAAAATTCATCTTTCCCAACCCTAAACGAGACCCCAATGTTAAATGGAACATAAGTGTGTCCTGAACTCTAACCCTAACCCTTACCCTATGGGCCCATTCAGTCTAATGAATCTCATAGGCTATAATGGAGAATGGAAAAACATCCAAAATTTTTCCCCATCAAGAGTATACCATTCAGTGTGATATTAAAAATTCATCTTTCCCAACCCTAAACGAGACCCCAATGTTAAATGGAACATAAGTGTGTCCTAAACTCTAACCCTAACCCTAACCCTTACCCTATGGGCCCATTCACTCTAATGAATCTCATAGGCTATAATGGAGAATGGAAAAACATCCAAAATTTTTCCCCATCAAGAGTATACCATTCAGTGTGATATTAAAAATTCATCTTTCCCAACCCTAAACGAGACCCCAATGTAAAATGGAACATAAGTGTGTCCTGAACTCTAACCCTAACCCTAATCCTTACCATATGGGCCCATTCACTCTAATGAATCTCATAGGCTATAATGGAGAATGGAAAAGCATCCAAATTTTTTCCACATCAAGAGTATACCATTCAGTGTGATATTAAAAATTCATCTTACCCAACCCTAAACCAGACCCCATTTTTAAATGGAACATAAGTGTGTCCTGAACTCTAACCCTAACCCTTACCCTATGGGCCCATTCACTCTATTGAATCTCATAGGCTACAATGGAGAATGGAAAAACATCCAAAATTTTTCCCCATCAAGAGTATACCATTCAGTGTGATATTAAAAATTCATCTTTCCCAACCCTAAACGAGACCCCAATGTTAAATGGAACATAAGTGTGTCCTGAACTCTAACCCTAACCCATACCCTATGGGCCCATTCACTCTAATGAATCTCATAGGCTATAATGGAGAATGGAAAAACATCCAAATTTTTTCCACATCAAGAGTATACCATTCAGTGTGATATTAAAACTTCATCTTACCCAACCCTAAACCAGACCCCAATTTTAAATGGAACATAAGTGTGTCCTGAACTCTAACCCTAACCCTTACCCTATGGGCCCCTTCACTCTAATGAATCTCATAGGCTATAATGGAGAATGGAAAAACATCCAAAATTTTTCCCCATCAAGAGTATACCATTCAGTTTGATATTAAAACTTCATCTTTCCCAACCCTAAACGAGACCCCAATGTTAAATGGAACATAAGTGTGTCCTGAACTCTAACCCTAACCCTTACCCTATGGGCCCATTCACTCTAATGAATCCCATAGGCTATAATGGAAAATGGAAAAACATCCAAAATTTTTCCCCATCAAGAGTATACCATTCAGTGTGATATTAAAAATTCATCTTTCCCAACCCTAAACGAAACCCCAATGTTAAATGGAACATAAGTGTGTCCTGAACTCTAACCCTAACCCTAACCCTTACCCTATGGGCCCATTCACTCTAATGAATCTCATAGGCTATAATGGAGAATGGAAAAACATCCAAAATTTTTCCCCATCAAGAGTATACCATTCAGTGTGATATTAAAAATTCATCTTTCCCAACCCTAAACGAGACCCCAATGTTAAATGGAACATAAGTGTGTCCTGAACTCTAACCCTAACCCTAACCCTTACCATATGGGCCCATTCACTCTAATGAATCTCATAGGCTATAATGGAGAATGGAAAAGCATCCAAATTTTTTCCACATCAAGAGTATACCATTCACTGTGATATTAAAAATTCATCTTACCCAACCCTAAACCAGACCCCAATTTTAAATGGAACATAAGTGTGTCCTGAACTCTAACCCTAACCCTTACCCTATGGGCCCATTCACTCTATTGAATCTCATAGGCTATAATGGAGAATGGAAAAACATCCAAAATTTTTCCCCATCAAGAGTATACCATTCAGTGTGATATTAAAAATTCATCTTACCCAACCCTAAACGAGACCCCAATTTTAAATGGAACATAAGTGTGTCCTGAACTCTAACCCTAACCCTTACCCTATGGGCCCATTCACTCTATTGAATCTCATAGGCTATAATGGAGAATGGAAAAACATCCAAAATTTTTCCCCATCAAGAGTATACCATTCAGTGTGATATTAAAAATTCATCTTTCCCAACCCTAAACGAGACCCCAATGTTAAATGGAACATAAGTGTGTCCTGAACTCTAACCCTAACCCTTACCCTATGGGCCCATTCACTCTAATGAATCTCATAGGCTATAATGGAGAATGGAAAAACATCCAAAATTTTTCCCCATCAAGAGTATACAATTCAGTTTGATATTAAAAATTCATCTTTCCCAACCCTAAACGAGACCCCAATGTTAAATGGAACATAAGTGTGTCCTGAACTCTAACCCTAACCCTAACCCTTACCATATGGGCCCATTCACTCTAATGAATCTCATAGGCTATAATGGAGAATGGAAAAGCATCCAAATTTTTTCCACATCAAGAGTATACCATTCAGTGTGATATTAAAAATTCATCTTACCCAACCCTAAACCAGACCCCAATTTTAAATGGAACATAAGTGTGTCCTGAACTCTAACCCTAACCCTTACCCTATGGGCCCATTCACTCTATTGAATCTCATAGGCTATAATGGAGAATGGAAAAACATCCAAAATTTTTCCCCATCAAGAGTATACCATTCAGTGTGATACTAAAAATTCATCTTTCCCAACCCTAAACGAGACCCCAATGTTAAATGGAACATAAGTGTGTCCTGAACTCTAACCCTAACCCTAACCCTTACCCTATGGGCCCATTCACTCTAATGAATCTCATAGGCTATAATGGAGAATGGAAAAACATCCAAAATTTTTCCCCATCAAGAGTATACCATTCAGTGTGATATTAAAAATTCATCTTTCCCAACCCTAAACGAGACCCCAATGTTAAATGGAACATAAGTGTGTCCTGAACTCTAACCCTAACCCTAACCCTTACCATATGGGCCCATTCACTCTAATGAATCTCATAGGCTATAATGGAGAATGGAAAAGCATCCAAATTTTTTCCACATCAAGAGTATACCATTCACTGTGATATTAAAAATTCATCTTACCCAACCCTAAACCAGACCCCAATTTTAAATGGAACATAAGTGTGTCCTGAACTCTAACCCTAACCCTTACCCTATGGGCCCATTCACTCTATTGAATCTCATAGGCTATAATGGAGAATGGAAAAACATCCAAAATTTTTCCCCATCAAGAGTATACCATTCAGTGTGATATTAAAAATTCATCTTACCCAACCCTAAACCAGACCCCAATTTTAAATGGAACATAAGTGTGTCCTGAACTCTAACCCTAACCCTTACCCTATGGGCCCATTCACTCTATTGAATCTCATAGGCTATAATGGAGAATGGAAAAACATCCAAAATTTTTCCCCATCAAGAGTATACCATTCAGTGTGATATTAAAAATTCATCTTACCCAACCCTAAACCAGACCCCAATTTTAAATGGAACATAAGTGTGTCCTGAACTCTAACCCTAACCCTTACCCTATGGGCCCATTCACTCTATTGAATCTCATAGGCTATAATGGAGAATGGAAAAACATCCAAAATTTTTCCCCATCAAGAGTATACCATTCAGTGTGATATTAAAAATTCATCTTTCCCAACCCTAAACGAGACCCCAATGTTAAATGGAACATAAGTGTGTCCTGAACTCTAACCCTAACCCTTACCCTATGGGCCCATTCACTCTAATGAATCTCATAGGCTATAATGGAGAATGGAAAAACATCCAAAATTTTTCCCCATCAAGAGTATACCATTCAGTGTGATATTAAAAATTCATCTTTCCCAACCCTAAACGAGACCCCAATGTAAAATGGAATATAAGTGTGTCCTGAACTCTAACCCTAACCCTAACCCTTACCCTATGGGCCCATTCACTCTAATGAATCTCATAGGCTATAATGGAGAATGGAAAAACATCCAAAATTTTTCCCCATCAAGAGTATACCATTCAGTGTGATATTAAAAATTCATCTTTCCCAACCCTAAACGAGACCCCAATGTTAAATGGAACATAAGTGTGTCCTGAACTCTAACCCTAACCCTAACCCTTACCATATGGGCCCATTCACTCTAATGAATCTCATAGGCTATAATGGAGAATGGAAAAACATCCAAAATTTTTCCCCATCAAGAGTATACCATTCAGTGTGATATTAAAAATTCATCTTTCCCAACCCTAAACGAGACCCCAATGTTAAATGGAACATAAGTGTGTCCTGAACTCTAACCCTAACCCTAACCCTTACCCTATGGGCCCATTCACTCTAATGAATCTCATAGGCTATAATGGAGAATGGAAAAACATCCAAAATTTTTCCCCATCAAGAGTATACAATTCAGTGTGATATTAAAAATTCATCTTTCCCAACCCTAAACGAGACCCCAATGTTAAATGGAACATAAGTGTGTCCTGAACTCTAACCCTAACCCTTACCCTATGGGCCCATTCAGTCTAATGAATCTCATAGGCTATAATGGAGAATGGAAAAACATCCAAAATTTTTCCCCATCAAGAGTATACCATTCAGTGTGATATTAAAAATTCATCTTTCCCAACCCTAAACGAGACCCCAATGTTAAATGGAACATAAGTGTGTCCTAAACTCTAACCCTAACCCTAACCCTTACCCTATGGGCCCATTCACTCTAATGAATCTCATAGGCTATAATGGAGAATGGAAAAACATCCAAAATTTTTCCCCATCAAGAGTATACCATTCAGTGTGATATTAAAAATTCATCTTTCCCGACCCTAAACGAGACCCCAATGTAAAATGGAACATAAGTGTGTCCTGAACTCTAACCCTAACCCTAATCCTTACCATATGGGCCCATTCACTCTAATGAATCTCATAGGCTATAATGGAGAATGGAAAAGCATCCAAATTTTTTCCACATCAAGAGTATACCATTCAGTGTGATATTAAAAATTCATCTTACCCAACCCTAAACCAGACCCCATTTTTAAATGGAACATAAGTGTGTCCTGAACTCTAACCCTAACCCTTACCCTATGGGCCCATTCACTCTATTGAATCTCATAGGCTACAATGGAGAATGGAAAAACATCCAAAATTTTTCCCCATCAAGAGTATACCATTCAGTGTGATATTAAAAATTCATCTTTCCCAACCCTAAACGAGACCCCAATGTTAAATGGAACATAAGTGTGTCCTGAACTCTAACCCTAACCCATACCCTATGGGCCCATTCACTCTAATGAATCTCATAGGCTATAATGGAGAATGGAAAAACATCCAAATTTTTTCCACATCAAGAGTATACCATTCAGTGTGATATTAAAACTTCATCTTACCCAACCCTAAACCAGACCCCAATTTTAAATGGAACATAAGTGTGTCCTGAACTCTAACCCTAACCCTTACCCTATGGGCCCCTTCACTCTAATGAATCTCATAGGCTATAATGGAGAATGGAAAAACATCCAAAATTTTTCCCCATCAAGAGTATACCATTCAGTTTGATATTAAAACTTCATCTTTCCCAACCCTAAACGAGACCCCAATGTTAAATGGAACATAAGTGTGTCCTGAACTCTAACCCTAACCCTTACCCTATGGGCCCATTCACTCTAATGAATCCCATAGGCTATAATGGAGAATGGAAAAACATCCAAAATTTTTCCCCATCAAGAGTATACCATTCAGTGTGATATTAAAAATTCATCTTTCCCAACCCTAAACGAAACCCCAATGTTAAATGGAACATAAGTGTGTCCTGAACTCTAACCCTAACCCTAACCCTTACCCTATGGGCCCATTCACTCTAATGAATCTCATAGGCTATAATGGAGAATGGAAAAACATCCAAAATTTTTCCCCATCAAGAGTATACCATTCAGTGTGATATTAAAAATTCATCTTTCCCAACCCTAAACGAGACCCCAATGTTAAATGGAACATAAGTGTGTCCTGAACTCTAACCCTAACCCTAACCCTTACCATATGGGCCCATTCACTCTAATGAATCTCATAGGCTATAATGGAGAATGGAAAAGCATCCAAATTTTTTCCACATCAAGAGTATACCATTCACTGTGATATTAAAAATTCATCTTACCCAACCCTAAACCAGACCCCAATTTTAAATGGAACATAAGTGTGTCCTGAACTCTAACCCTAACCCTTACCCTATGGGCCCATTCACTCTATTGAATCTCATAGGCTATAATGGAGAATGGAAAAACATCCAAAATTTTTCCCCATCAAGAGTATACCATTCAGTGTGATATTAAAAATTCATCTTACCCAACCCTAAACGAGACCCCAATTTTAAATGGAACATAAGTGTGTCCTGAACTCTAACCCTAACCCTTACCCTATGGGCCCATTCACTCTATTGAATCTCATAGGCTATAATGGAGAATGGAAAAACATCCAAAATTTTTCCCCATCAAGAGTATACCATTCAGTGTGATATTAAAAATTCATCTTTCCCAACCCTAAACGAGACCCCAATGTTAAATGGAACATAAGTGTGTCCTGAACTCTAACCCTAACCCTAACCCTTACCCTATGGGCCCATTCACTCTAATGAATCTCATAGGCTATAATGGAGAATGGAAAAACATCCAAAATTTTTCCCCATCAAGAGTATACAATTCAGTTTGATATTAAAAATTCATCTTTCCCAACCCTAAACGAGACCCCAATGTTAAATGGAACATAAGTGTGTCCTGAACTCTAACCCTAACCCTAACCCTTACCATATGGGCCCATTCACTCTAATGAATCTCATAGGCTATAATGGAGAATGGAAAAGCATCCAAATTTTTTCCACATCAAGAGTATACCATTCAGTGTGATATTAAAAATTCATCTTACCCAACCCTAAACCAGACCCCAATTTTAAATGGAACATAAGTGTGTCCTGAACTCTAACCCTAACCCTTACCCTATGGGCCCATTCACTCTATTGAATCTCATAGGCTATAATGGAGAATGGAAAAACATCCAAAATTTTTCCCCATCAAGAGTATACCATTCAGTGTGATACTAAAAATTCATCTTTCCCAACCCTAAACGAGACCCCAATGTTAAATGGAACATAAGTGTGTCCTGAACTCTAACCCTAACCCTAACCCTTACCCTATGGGCCCATTCACTCTAATGAATCTCATAGGCTATAATGGAGAATGGAAAAACATCCAAAATTTTTCCCCATCAAGAGTATACCATTCAGTGTGATATTAAAAATTCATCTTTCCCAACCCTAAACGAGACCCCAATGTTAAATGGAACATAAGTGTGTCCTGAACTCTAACCCTAACCCTAACCCTTACCATATGGGCCCATTCACTCTAATGAATCTCATAGGCTATAATGGAGAATGGAAAAGCATCCAAATTTTTTCCACATCAAGAGTATACCATTCACTGTGATATTAAAAATTCATCTTACCCAACCCTAAACCAGACCCCAATTTTAAATGGAACATAAGTGTGTCCTGAACTCTAACCCTAACCCTTACCCTATGGGCCCATTCACTCTATTGAATCTCATAGGCTATAATGGAGAATGGAAAAACATCCAAAATTTTTCCCCATCAAGAGTATACCATTCAGTGTGATATTAAAAATTCATCTTACCCAACCCTAAACGAGACCCCAATTTTAAATGGAACATAAGTGTGTCCTGAACTCTAACCCTAACCCTTACCCTATGGGCCCATTCACTCTATTGAATCTCATAGGCTATAATGGAGAATGGAAAAACATCCAAAATTTTTCCCCATCAAGAGTATACCATTCAGTGTGATATTAAAAATTCATCTTTCCCAACCCTAAACGAGACCCCAATGTTAAATGGAACATAAGTGTGTCCTGAACTCTAACCCTAACCCTTACCCTATGGGCCCATTCACTCTAATGAATCTCATAGGCTATAATGGAGAATGGAAAAACATCCAAAATTTTTCCCCATCAAGAGTATACAATTCAGTTTGATATTAAAAATTCATCTTTCCCAACCCTAAACGAGACCCCAATGTTAAATGGAACATAAGTGTGTCCTGAACTCTAACCCTAACCCTAACCCTTACCATATGGGCCCATTCACTCTAATGAATCTCATAGGCTATAATGGAGAATGGAAAAACATCCAAAATTTTTCCCCATCAAGAGTATACCATTCAGTGTGATATTAAAAATTCATCTTTCCCAACCCTAAACGAGACCCCAATGTTAAATGGAACATAAGTGTGTCCTGAACTCTAACCCTAACCCTAACCCTTACCATATGGGCCCATTCACTCTAATGAATCTCATAGGCTATAATGGAGAATGGAAAAGCATCCAAATTTTTTCCACATCAAGAGTATACCATTCAGTGTGATATTAAAAATTCATCTTACCCAACCCTAAACCAGACCCCAATTTTAAATGGAACATAAGTGTGTCCTGAACTCTAACCCTAACCCTTACCCTATGGGCCCATTCACTCTATTGAATCTCATAGGCTATAATGGAGAATGGAAAAACATCCAAAATTTTTCCCCATCAAGAGTATACCATTCAGTGTGATACTAAAAATTCATCTTTCCCAACCCTAAACGAGACCCCAATGTTAAATGGAACATAAGTGTGTCCTGAACTCTAACCCTAACCCTAACCCTTACCCTATGGGCCCATTCACTCTAATGAATCTCATAGGCTATAATGGAGAATGGAAAAACATCCAAAAATTTTCCCCATCAAGAGTATACCATTCAGTGTGATATTAAAAATTCATCTTTCTCAACCCTAAACGAGACCCCAATGTTAAATGGAACATAAGTGTGTCCTGAACTCTAACCCTAACCCTAACCCTTACCCTATGGGCCCATTCACTCTAATGAATCTCATAGGCTATAATGGAGAATGGAAAAACATCCAAAAATTTTCCCCATCAAGAGTATACCATTCAGTGTGATATTAAAAATTCATCTTTCCCAACCCTAAACGAGACCCCAATGTTAAATGGAACATAAGTGTGTCCTGAACTCTAACCCTAACCCTAACCCTTACCCTATGGGCCCATTCACTCTAATGAATCTCATAGGCTATAATGGAGAATGGAAAAACATCCAAAAATTTTCCCCATCAAGAGTACACCATTCAGTGTGATATTAAAAATTCATCTTTCCCAACCCTAAACGAGACCCCAATGTTAAATGGAACATAAGTGTGTCCTGAACTCTAACCCTAACCCCTACCCTATGGGCCCATTCACTCTAATGAATCTCATAGGCTATAATGGAGAATGGAAAAACATCCAAAATTTTTCCCCATCAAGAGTATACCATTCAGTTTGATATTAAAACTTCATCTTTCCAAACCCTAAACGAGACCCCAATGTTAAATGGAACATAAGTGTGTCCTGAACTCTAACCCTAACCCTTACCCTATGGGCCCATTCACTCTAATGAATCCCATAGGCTATAATGGAGAATGGAAAAACATCCAAAATTTTTCCCCATCAAGAGTATACCATTCAGTGTGATATTAAAAATTCATCTTTCCCAACCCTAAACGAAACCCCAATGTTAAATGGAACATAAGTGTGTCCTGAACTCTAACCCTAACCCTAACCCTTACCCTATGGGCCCATTCACTCTAATGAATCTCATAGGCTATAATGGAGAATGGAAAAACATCCAAAATTTTTCCCCATCAAGAGTATACCATTCAGTGTGATATTAAAAATTCATCTTTCCCAACCCTAAACGAGACCCCAATGTTAAATGGAACATAAGTGTGTCCTGAACTCTAACCCTAACCCTAACCCTTACCATATGGGCCCATTCACTCTAATGAATCTCATAGGCTATAATGGAGAATGGAAAAACATCCAAAATTTTTCCCCATCAAGAGTATACCATTCAGTGTGATATTAAAAATTCATCTTTCCCAACCCTAAACGAGACCCCAATGTTAAATGGAACATAAGTGTGTCCTGAACTCTAACCCTAACCCTAACCCTTACCATATGGGCCCATTCACTCTAATGAATCTCATAGGCTATAATGGAGAATGGAAAAGCATCCAAATTTTTTCCACATCAAGAGTATACCATTCACTGTGATATTAAAAATTCATCTTACCCAACCCTAAACCAGACCCCAATTTTAAATGGAACATAAGTGTGTCCTGAACTCTAACCCTAACCCTTACCCTATGGGCCCATTCACTCTATTGAATCTCAAAGGCTATAATGGAGAATGGAAAAACATCCAAAATTTTTCCCCATCAAGAGTATACCATTCAGTGTGATATTAAAAATTCATCTTTCCCAACCCTAAACGAGACCCCAATGTTAAATGGAACATAAGTGTGTCCTGAACTCTAACCCTAACCCTAACCCTTACCCTATGGGCCCATTCACTCTAATGAATCTCATAGGCTATAATGGAGAATGGAAAAACATCCAAAAATTTTCCCCATCAAGAGTATACCATTCAGTGTGATATTAAAAATTCATCTTTCCCAACCCTAAACGAGACCCCAATGTTAAATGGAACATAAGTGTGTCCTGAACTCTAACCCTAACCCTAACCCTTACCATATGCGCCCATTCACTCTAATGAATCTCATAGGCTATAATGGAGAATAGAAAAACATCCAAAATTTTTCCCCATCAAGAGTATACCATTCAGTGTGATATTAAAAATTCATCATTCCCAACCCTAAACCAGACCCCAATGTTAAATGGAACATAAGTGTGTCCTGAACTCTAACCCTAACCCTAACCCTTACCATATGGGCCCATTCACTCTAATGAATCTCATAGGCTATAATGGAGAATGGAAAAGCATCCAAATTTTTTCCACATCAAGAGTATACCATTCACTGTGATATTAAAAATTCATCTTACCCAACCCTAAACCAGACCCCAATTTTAAATGGAACATATGTGTGTCCTGAACTCTAACCCTAACCCTTACCCTATGGGCCCATTCACTCTATTGAATCTCATAGGCTATAATGGAGAATGGAAAAACATCCAAAATTTTTCCCCATCAAGAGTATACCATTCAGTGTGATATTAGAAATTCATCTTTCCCAACCCTAAACGAGACCCCAATGTTAAATGGAACATAAGTGTGTCCTGAACTCTAACCCTAACCCTTACCCTATGGGCCCATTCACTCTAATGAATCTCATAGGCTATAATGGAGAATGGAAAAACATCCAAAATTTTTCCCCATCAAGAGTATACCATTCAGTGTGATATTAAAAATTCATCTTTCCCAACCCTAAACGAGTCCCCAATGTAAAATGGAATATAAGTGTGTCCTGAACTCTAACCCTAACCCTAACCCTTACCCTATGGGCCCATTCACTCTAATGAATCTCATAGGCTATAATGGAGAATGGAAAAACATCCAAAATTTTTCCCCATCAAGAGTATACCATTCAGTGTGATATTAAAAATTCATCTTTCCCAACCCTAAACGAGACCCCAATGTTAAATGGAACATAAGTGTGTCCTGAACTCTAACCCTAACCCTAACCCTTACCATATGGGCCCATTCACTCTAATGAATCTCATAGGCTATAATGGAGAATGGAAAAACATCCAAAATTTTTCCCCATCAAGAGTATACCATTCAGTGTGATATTAAAAATTCATCTTTCCCAACCCTAAACGAGACCCCAATGTTAAATGGAACATAAGTGTGTCCTGAACTCTAACCCTAACCCTAACCCTTACCCTATGGGCCCATTCACTCTAATGAATCTCATAGGCTATAATGGAGAATGGAAAAACATCCAAAATTTTTCCCCATCAAGAGTATACAATTCAGTTTGATATTAAAAATTCATCTTTCCCAACCCTAAACGAGACCCCAATGTTAAATGGAACATAAGTGTGTCCTGAACTCTAACCCTAACCCTAACCCTTACCATATGGGCCCATTCACTCTAATGAATCTCATAGGCTATAATGGAGAATGGAAAAGCATCCAAATTTTTTCCACATCAAGAGTATACCATTCAGTGTGATATTAAAAATTCATCTTACCCAACCCTAAACCAGACCGCAATTTTAAATGGAACATAAGTGTGTCCTGAACTCTAACCCTAACCCTTACCCTATGGGCCCATTCACTCTATTGAATCTCATAGGCTATAATGGAGAATGGAAAAACATCCAAAATTTTTCCCCATCAAGAGTATACCATTCAGTGTGATACTAAAAATTCATCTTTCCCAACCCTAAACGAGACCCCAATGTTAAATGGAACATAAGTGTGTCCTGAACTCTAACCCTAACCCTAACCCTTACCCTATGGGCCCATTCACTCTAATGAATCTCATAGGCTATAATGGAGAATGGAAAAACATCCAAAAATTTTCCCCATCAAGAGTATACCATTCAGTGTGATATTAAAAATTCATCTTTCCCAACCCTAAACGAGACCCCAATGTTAAATGGAACATAAGTGTGTCCTGAACTCTAACCCTAACCCTAACCCTTACCATATGGGCCCATTCACTCTAATGAATCTCATAGGCTATAATGGAGAATGGAAAAGCATCCAAATTTTTTCCACATCAAGAGTATACCATTCACTGTGATATTAAAAATTCATCTTACCCAACCCTAAACCAGACCCCAATTTTAAATGGAACATATGTGTGTCCTGAACTCTAACCCTAACCCTTACCCTATGGGCCCATTCACTCTATTGAATCTCATAGGCTATAATGGAGAATGGAAAAACATCCAAAATTTTTCCCCATCAAGAGTATACCATTCAGTGTGATATTAAAAATTCATCTTTCCCAACCCTAAACGAGACCCCAATGTTAAATGGAACATAAGTGTGTCCTGAACTCTAACCCTAACCCTTACCCTATGGGCCCATTCACTCTAATGAATCTCATAGGCTATAATGGAGAATGGAAAAACATCCAAAATTTTTCCCCATCAAGAGTATACCATTCAGTGTGATATTAAAAATTCATCTTTCCCAACCCTAAATGAGTCCCCAATGTAAAATGGAATATAAGTGTGTCCTGAACTCTAACCCTAACCCTAACCCTTACCCTATGGGCCCATTCACTCTAATGAATCTCATAGGCTATAATGGAGAATGGAAAAACATCCAAAATTTTTCCCCATCAAGAGTATACCATTCAGTGTGATATTAAAAATTCATCTTTCCCAACCCTAAACGAGACCCCAATGTTAAATGGAACATAAGTGTGTCCTGAACTCTAACCCTAACCCTAACCCTTACCATATGGGCCCATTCACTCTAATGAATCTCATAGGCTATAATGGAGAATGGAAAAACATCCAAAATTTTTCCCCATCAAGAGTATACCATTCAGTGTGATATTAAAAATTCATCTTTCCCAACCCTAAACGAGACCCCAATGTTAAATGGAACATAAGTGTGTCCTGAACTCTAACCCTAACCCTAACCCTTACCCTATGGGCCCATTCACTCTAATGAATCTCATAGGCTATAATGGAGAATGGAAAAACATCCAAAATTTTTCCCCATCAAGAGTATACAATTCAGTTTGATATTAAAAATTCATCTTTCCCAACCCTAAACGAGACCCCAATGTTAAATGGAACATAAGTGTGTCCTGAACTCTAACCCTAACCCTAACCCTTACCATATGGGCCCATTCACTCTAATGAATCTCATAGGCTATAATGGAGAATGGAAAAGCATCCAAATTTTTTCCACATCAAGAGTATACCATTCAGTGTGATATTAAAAATTCATCTTACCCAACCCTAAACCAGACCGCAATTTTAAATGGAACATAAGTGTGTCCTGAACTCTAACCCTAACCCTTACCCTATGGGCCCATTCACTCTATTGAATCTCATAGGCTATAATGGAGAATGGAAAAACATCCAAAATTTTTCCACATCAAGAGTATACCATTCAGTGTGATACTAAAAATTCATCTTTCCCAACCCTAAACGAGACCCCAATGTTAAATGGAACATAAGTGTGTCCTGAACTCTAACCCTAACCCTAACCCTTACCCTATGGGCCCATTCACTCTAATGAGTCTCATAGGCTATAATGGAGAATGGAAAAACATCCAAAAATTTTCCCCATCAAGAGTATACCATTCAGTGTGATATTAAAAATTCATCTTTCCCAACCCTAAACGAGACCCCAATGTTAAATGGAACATAAGTGTGTCCTGAACTCTAACCCTAACCCTAACCCTTACCCTATGGGCCCACTCACTCTAATGAATCTCATAGGCTATAATGGAGAATGGAAAAACATCCAAAAATTTTCCCCATCAAGAGTATACCATTCAGTGTGATATTAAAAATTCATCTTCCCCAACCCTAAACGAGACCCCAATGTTAAATGGAACATAAGTGTGTCCTGAACTCTAACCCTAACCCTAACCCTTACCCTATGGGCCCATTCACTCTAATGAATCTCATAGGCTATAATGGAGAATGGAAAAACATCCAAAAATTTTCCCCATCAAGAGTATACCATTCAGTGTGATATTAAAAATTCATCTTTCCCAACCCTAAACGAGACCCCAATGTTAAATGGAACATAAGTGTGTCCTGAACTCTAACCCTAACCCTAACCCTTACCCTATGGGCCCATTCACTCTAATGAATCTCATAGGCTATAATGGAGAATGGAAAAACATCCAAAAATTTTCCCCATCAAGAGTATACCATTCAGTGTGATATTAAAAATTCATCTTTCCCAACCCTAAACGAGACCCCAATGTTAAATGGAACATAAGTGTGTCCTGAACTGTAACCCTAACCCTAACCCTTACCATATGGGCCCATTCACTCTAATGAATCTCATAGGCTATAATGAAGAATGGAAAAACATCCAAAATTTTTCCCCATCAAAAGTATACCATTCAGTTTGATATTAAAAATTCATCTTTCCCAACCCTAAACGAGACCCCAATGTTAAATGGAACATAAGTGTGTCCTGAACTCTAACCCTAATCCTTACCCTATGGGCCCATTCACTCTATTGAATCTCATAGGCTATAATGGAGAATGGAAAAACATCCAAATTTTTTCCACAACAAGAGTATACCATTCAGTGTGATATTAAAAATTCATCTTTCCCAACCCTAAACGAGACCCCAATGTTAAATGGAACATAAGTGTGTCCTGAACTCTAACCCTAACCCTAACCCTTACCATATGGGCCCATTCACTCTAATGAATCTCATAGGTTATAATGGAGAATGGAAAAACATCCAAAATTTTTCCACATCAAGAGTATAACATTCAGTTTGATATTAAAAATTCATCTTTCACAACCCTAAACGAGACCCCAATGTTAAATGGAACATAAGTGTGTCCTGAACTCTAACCCTAACCCTTACCCTATGGGCCCATTCACTCTAATGAATCTCATAGGCTGTAATGGAGAATGGAAAAACATCCAAAATTTCCCCCCATCAAGAGTATACCATTCAGTGTGATATTAAAAATTCATCTTTCCCAACCCTAAACGAGACCCCAATGTTAAATGGAACATAAGTGTGTCCTGAACTCTAACCCTAACCCTAACCCTTACCCTATGGGCCCATTCACTCTAATGAATCTCATAGGCTATAATGGAGAATGGAAAAACATCCAAAAATTTTCCCCATCAAGAGTATACCATTCAGTGTGATATTAAAAATTCATCTTTCCCAACCCTAAACGAGACCCCAATGTTAAATGGAACATAAGTGTGTCCTGAACTCTAACCCTAACCCTAACCCTTACCATATGGGCCCATTCACTCTAATGAATCTCATAGGCTATAATGGAGAATGGAAAAGCATCCAAATTTTTTCCACATCAAGAGTATACCATTCAGTGTGATATTAAAAATTCATCTTACCCAACCCTAAACCAGACCGCAATTTTAAATGGAACATAAGTGTGTCCTGAACTCTAACCCTAACCCTTACCCTATGGGCCCATTCACTCTATTGAATCTCATAGGCTATAATGGAGAATGGAAAAACATCCAAAATTTTTCCCCATCAAGAGTATACCATTCAGTGTGATACTAAAAATTCATCTTTCCCAACCCTAAACGAGACCCCAATGTTAAATGGAACATAAGTGTGTCCTGAACTCTAACCCTAACCCTAACCCTTACCCTATGGGCCCATTCACTCTAATGAATCTCATAGGCTATAATGGAGAATGGAAAAACATCCAAAAATTTTCCCCATCAAGAGTATACCATTCAGTGTGATATTAAAAATTCATCTTTCCCAACCCTAAACGAGACCCCAATGTTAAATGGAACATAAGTGTGTCCTGAACTCTAACCCTAACCCTAACCCTTACCATATGGGCCCATTCACTCTAATGAATCTCATAGGCTATAATGGAGAATGGAAAAGCATCCAAATTTTTTCCACATCAAGAGTATACCATTCACTGTGATATTAAAAATTCATCTTACCCAACCCTAAACCAGACCCCAATTTTAAATGGAACATATGTGTGTCCTGAACTCTAACCCTAACCCTTACCCTATGGGCCCATTCACTCTATTGAATCTCATAGGCTATAATGGAGAATGGAAAAACATCCAAAATTTTTCCCCATCAAGAGTATACCATTCAGTGTGATATTAAAAATTCATCTTTCCCAACCCTAAACGAGACCCCAATGTTAAATGGAACATAAGTGTGTCCTGAACTCTAACCCTAACCCTTACCCTATGGGCCCATTCACTCTAATGAATCTCATAGGCTATAATGGAGAATGGAAAAACATCCAAAATTTTTCCCCATCAAGAGTATACCATTCAGTGTGATATTAAAAATTCATCTTTCCCAACCCTAAATGAGTCCCCAATGTAAAATGGAATATAAGTGTGTCCTGAACTCTAACCCTAACCCTAACCCTTACCCTATGGGCCCATTCACTCTAATGAATCTCATAGGCTATAATGGAGAATGGAAAAACATCCAAAATTTTTCCCCATCAAGAGTATACCATTCAGTGTGATATTAAAAATTCATCTTTCCCAACCCTAAACGAGACCCCAATGTTAAATGGAACATAAGTGTGTCCTGAACTCTAACCCTAACCCTAACCCTTACCATATGGGCCCATTCACTCTAATGAATCTCATAGGCTATAATGGAGAATGGAAAAACATCCAAAATTTTTCCCCATCAAGAGTATACCATTCAGTGTGATATTAAAAATTCATCTTTCCCAACCCTAAACGAGACCCCAATGTTAAATGGAACATAAGTGTGTCCTGAACTCTAACCCTAACCCTAACCCTTACCCTATGGGCCCATTCACTCTAATGAATCTCATAGGCTATAATGGAGAATGGAAAAACATCCAAAATTTTTCCCCATCAAGAGTATACAATTCAGTTTGATATTAAAAATTCATCTTTCCCAACCCTAAACGAGACCCCAATGTTAAATGGAACATAAGTGTGTCCTGAACTCTAACCCTAACCCTAACCCTTACCATATGGGCCCATTCACTCTAATGAATCTCATAGGCTATAATGGAGAATGGAAAAGCATCCAAATTTTTTCCACATCAAGAGTATACCATTCAGTGTGATATTAAAAATTCATCTTACCCAACCCTAAACCAGACCGCAATTTTAAATGGAACATAAGTGTGTCCTGAACTCTAACCCTAACCCTTACCCTATGGGCCCATTCACTCTATTGAATCTCATAGGCTATAATGGAGAATGGAAAAACATCCAAAATTTTTCCACATCAAGAGTATACCATTCAGTGTGATACTAAAAATTCATCTTTCCCAACCCTAAACGAGACCCCAATGTTAAATGGAACATAAGTGTGTCCTGAACTCTAACCCTAACCCTAACCCTTACCCTATGGGCCCATTCACTCTAATGAGTCTCATAGGCTATAATGGAGAATGGAAAAACATCCAAAAATTTTCCCCATCAAGAGTATACCATTCAGTGTGATATTAAAAATTCATCTTTCCCAACCCTAAACGAGACCCCAATGTTAAATGGAACATAAGTGTGTCCTGAACTCTAACCCTAACCCTAACCCTTACCCTATGGGCCCATTCACTCTAATGAATCTCATAGGCTATAATGGAGAATGGAAAAACATCCAAAAATTTTCCCCATCAAGAGTATACCATTCAGTGTGATATTAAAAATTCATCTTCCCCAACCCTAAACGAGACCCCAATGTTAAATGGAACATAAGTGTGTCCTGAACTCTAACCCTAACCCTAACCCTTACCCTATGGGCCCATTCACTCTAATGAATCTCATAGGCTATAATGGAGAATGGAAAAACATCCAAAAATTTTCCCCATCAAGAGTATACCATTCAGTGTGATATTAAAAATTCATCTTTCCCAACCCTAAACGAGACCCCAATGTTAAATGGAACATAAGTGTGTCCTGAACTCTAACCCTAACCCTAACCCTTACCCTATGGGCCCATTCACTCTAATGAATCTCATAGGCTATAATGGAGAATGGAAAAACATCCAAAAATTTTCCCCATCAAGAGTATACCATTCAGTGTGATATTAAAAATTCATCTTTCCCAACCCTAAACGAGACCCCAATGTTAAATGGAACATAAGTGTGTCCTGAACTGTAACCCTAACCCTAACCCTTACCATATGGGCCCATTCACTCTAATGAATCTCATAGGCTATAATGAAGAATGGAAAAACATCCAAAATTTTTCCCCATCAAAAGTATACCATTCAGTTTGATATTAAAAATTCATCTTTCCCAACCCTAAACGAGACCCCAATGTTAAATGGAACATAAGTGTGTCCTGAACTCTAACCCTAATCCTTACCCTATGGGCCCATTCACTCTATTGAATCTCATAGGCTATAATGGAGAATGGAAAAACATCCAAATTTTTTCCACAACAAGAGTATACCATTCAGTGTGATATTAAAAATTCATCTTTCCCAACCCTAAACGAGACCCCAATGTTAAATGGAACATAAGTGTGTCCTGAACTCTAACCCTAACCCTAACCCTTACCATATGGGCCCATTCACTCTAATGAATCTCATAGGTTATAATGGAGAATGGAAAAACATCCAAAATTTTTCCACATCAAGAGTATAACATTCAGTTTGATATTAAAAATTCATCTTTCACAACCCTAAACGAGACCCCAATGTTAAATGGAACATAAGTGTGTCCTGAACTCTAACCCTAACCCTTACCCTATGGGCCCATTCACTCTAATGAATCTCATAGGCTGTAATGGAGAATGGAAAAACATCCAAAATTTCCCCCCATCAAGAGTATACCATTCAGTGTGATATTAAAAATTCATCTTTCCCAACCCTAAACGAGACCCCAATGTTAAATGGAACATAAGTGTGTCCTGAACTCTAACCCTAACCCTAACCCTTACCCTATGGGCCCATTCACTCTAATGAATCTCATAGGCTATAATGGAGAATGGAAAAACATCCAAAAATTTTCCCCATCAAGAGTATACCATTCAGTGTGATATTAAAAATTCATCTTTCCCAACCCTAAACGAGACCCCAATGTTAAATGGAACATAAGTGTGTCCTGAACTCTAACCCTAACCCTAACCCTTACCATATGGGCCCATTCACTCTAATGAATCTCATAGGCTATAATGGAGAATGGAAAAACATCCAAATTTTTTCCACAACAAGAGTATACCATTCAGTGTGATATTAAAAATTCATCTTACCCAACCCTAAACCAGACCCCAATTTTAAATGGAACATAAGTGTGTCCTGAACTCTAACCCTAACCCTTACCCTATGGGCCCATTCACTCTAATGAATCTCATAGGCTATAATGCAGAATGGAAAAACATCCAAAATTTTTCCCCATCAAGAGTATACCATTCAGTGTGATATTAAAAATTCATCTTTCCCAACCCTAAACGAGACCCCAATGTTAAATGGAACATAAGTGTGTCCTGAACTCTAACCCTAACCCTAACCCTTACCCTATGGGCCCATTCACTCTAATGAATCTCATCGGCTATAATGGAGAATGGAAAAGCATCCAAATTTTTTCCACATCAAGAGTATACCATTCACTGTGATATTAAAAATTCATCTTACCCAACCCTAAACCAGACCCCAATTTTAAATGGAACATAAGTGTGTCCTGAACTCTAACCCTAACCCTTACCCTATGGGCCCATTCACTCTATTGAATCTCATAGGCTATAATGGAGAATGGAAAAACATCCAAAATTTTTCCCCATCAAGAGTATACCATTCAGTGTGATATTAAAAATTCATCTTCCCAACCCTAAACGAGACCCCAATGTTAAATGGAACATAAGTGTGTCCTGAACTCTAACCCTAACCCTTACCCTATGGGCCCATTCACTCTAATGAATCTCATAGGCTATAATGGAGAATGGAAAAACATCCAAAATTTTTCCCCATCAAGAGTATACCATTCAGTGTGATATTAAAAATTCATCTTTCCCAACCCTAAACGAGTCCCCAATGTAAAATGGAATATAAGTGTGTCCTGAACTCTAACCCTAACCCTAACCCTTACCCTATGGGCCCATTCACTCTAATGAATCTCATAGGCTATAATGGAGAATGGAAAAACATCCAAAATTTTTCCCCATCAAGAGTATACCATTCAGTGTGATATTAAAAATTCATCTTTCCCAACCCTAAACGAGACCCCAATGTTAAATGGAACATAAGTGTGTCCTGAACTCTAACCCTAACCCTAACCCTTACCCTATGGGCCCATTCACTCTAATGAATCTCATAGGCTATAATGGAGAATGGAAAAACATCCAAAAATTTTCCCCATCAAGAATATACCATTCAGTGTGATATTAAAAATTCATCTTTCCCAACCCTAAACGAGACCCCAATGTTAAATGGAACATAAGTGTGTCCTGAACTCTAACCCTAACCCTAACCCTTACCCTATGGGCCCATTCACTCTAATGAATCTCATAGGCTATAATGGAGAATGGAAAAACATCCAAAAATTTTCCCCATCAAGAGTATACCATTCAGTGTGATATTAAAAATTCATCTTTCCCAACCCTAAACGAGACCCCAATGTTAAATGGAACATAAGTGTGTCCTGAACTCTAACCCTAACCCTAACCCTTACCCTATGGGCCCATTCACTCTAATGAATCTCATAGGCTATAATGGAGAATGGAAAAACATCCAAAAATTTTCCCCATCAAGAGTATACCATTCAGTGTGATATTAAAAATTCATCTTTCCCAACCCTAAACGAGACCCCAATGTTAAATGGAACATAAGTGTGTCCTGAACTGTAACCCTAACCCTAACCCTTACCATATGGGCCCATTCACTCTAATGAATCTCATAGGCTATAATGAAGAATGGAAAAACATCCAAAATTTTTCCCCATCAAAAGTATACCATTCAGTTTGATATTAAAAATTCATCTTTCCCAACCCTAAACGAGACCCCAATGTTAAATGGAACATAAGTGTGTCCTGAACTCTAACCCTAACCCTTACCCTATGGGCCCATTCACTCTAATGAATCTCATAGGCTATAATGCAGAATGGAAAAACATCCAAAATTTTTCCCCATCAAGAGTATACCATTCAGTGTGATATTAAAAATTCATCTTTCCCAACCCTAAACGAGACCCCAATGTTAAATGGAACATAAGTGTGTCCTGAACTCTAACCCTAACCCTAACCCTTACCCTATGGGCCCATTCACTCTAATGAATCTCATCGGCTATAATGGAGATTGGAAAAACATCCAAAATTTTTCCCCATCAAGGGTATACCATTCACTGTGATATTAAAAATTCATCTTACCCAACCCTAAACCAGACCCCAATTTTAAATGGAACATAATTGTGTCCTGAACTCTAACCCTAACCCTAACCCTTACCCGATGGGCCCATTCACTCTAATGAATCTCATAAGCTATAATGGAGAATGGAAAAACATCCAAAATTTTTCCACATCAAGAGTATACCATTCAGTGTGATATTAAAAATTCATCTTACCCAACCCTAAAACAGACCCCAATGTTAAATGGAACATAAGTCTGTCCTGAACTCTAACCCTAACCCTAACCCTTACCCTATGGGCCCATTCACTCTGATGAATCTCATACGCTATAATGGAGAATGGAAAAACATCCAAAATTTTTCCCCATCAAGAGTATACCATTCAGTGTGATATTAAAAATTCATCTTTCCCAACCCTAAACGAGACCCCAATGTTAAATGGAACATAAGTGTGTCCTGAACTCTAACCCTAACCCTAACCCTTACCGTATGGGCCCATTCACTCTAATGAATCTCATAGGCTATAATGGAGAATGGAAGAACATACAAAATTTTGCCCCCTCAAAGGTATACCTTTCAGCGTGATATTAAAAACTCATCTTACCCAACCCTAAACCAGACCCCAATTTTAAATGGAACATATTGTGTCCTGAACTATAACCCTAACCCTTACCCTATGGGCCCATTCACTCTAATGAATCTCATAGGCTATAATGGAGATTGGAAAAACATCCAAAATTTTTCCCCATCAAGGGTATACCATTCTGTATAATATTAAAAATTCATCTTTCCCAACCCTAAACGAGACCCCAATGTTAAATGGAACATAAGTGTGTCCTGAACTCTAACCCTAACCCTTACCCTATGGGCCCATTCACTCTAATGAATCTCATAGGCTATAATGGAGAATGGAAAAACATCCAAAATTTTTCCCCATCAAGAGTATACCATTCAGTGTGATATTAAAAATTCATCTTACCCAACCCTAAACCAGACCCCAATTTTAAATGGAACATAATTGTGTCCTGAACTCTAACCCTAACCCTAACCCTTACCCTATGGGCCCATTCACTCTAATGAATCTCATAGGTTATAATCGAGAATGGAAAAACATCCAAAATTTTTCCACATCAAGAGTATACCATTCAGTGTGATATTAAAAATTCAACTCTCCCAACCCTAAACGAGACCCCAATGTTAAATGGAACATAATTGTATCCTGAACTCTAACCCTAACCCTAACCCTTACCCTATGGGCCCATTCACTCTAATGAATCTCATAGGCTATAATGGAGAATGGAAAAACATCCAAAATTTTTCCCCATCAAGAGTATACCATTCAGTGTGATATTAAAAATTCATCTTTCCCAACCCTAAACGAGACCCCAATGTTAAATGGAACATAAGTGTGTCCTGAACTCTAACCCTAACCCTAACCCTTACCGTATGGGCCCATTCACTCTAATGAATCTCATAGGCTATAATGGAGAATGGAAGAACATACAAAATTTTGCCCCCTCAAAGGTATACCTTTCAGCGTGATATTAAAAACTCATCTTACCCAACCCTAAACCAGACCCCAATTTTAAATGGAACATATTGTGTCCTGAACTATAACCCTAACCCTTACCCTATGGGCCCATTCACTCTAATGAATCTCATAGGCTATAATGGAGATTGGAAAAACATCCAAAATTTTTCCCCATCAAGGGTATACCATTCTGTATAATATTAAAAATTCATCTTTCCCAACCCTAAACGAGACCCCAATGTTAAATGGAACATAAGTGTGTCCTGAACTCTAACCCTAACCCTTACCCTATGGGCCCATTCACTCTAATGAATCTCATAGGCTATAATGGAGAATGGAAAAACATCCAAAATTTTTCCCCATCAAGAGTATACCATTCAGTGTGATATTAAAAATTCATCTTACCCAACCCTAAACCAGACCCCAATTTTAAATGGAACATAATTGTGTCCTGAACTCTAACCCTAACCCTAACCCTTACCCTATGGGCCCATTCACTCTAATGAATCTCATAGGCTATAATCGAGAATGGAAAAACATCCAAAATTTTTCCACATCAAGAGTATACCATTCAGTGTGATATTAAAAATTCAACTCTCCCAACCCTAAACGAGACCCCAATGTTAAATGGAACATAATTGTATCCTGAACTCTAACCCTAACCCTAACCCTTACCCTATGGGCCCATTCACTCTAATGAATCTCATAGGCTATAATGGAGAATGGAAAAACATCCAAAATTTTTCCCCATCAAGAGTATACCATTCAGTGTGATATTAAAAATTCATCTTTCCCAACCCTAAACGAGACCCCAATGTTAAATGGAACATAAGTATGTCCTGAACTCTAACCCTAACCCTAACCCTTACCCTATGGGCCCATTCACTCTAATGAATCTCATAGGCTATAATGGAGAATGGAAAAACATATAAAATTTTGCCCCATCAAAGGTATACCTTTCAGTGTGATATTAAAAACTCATCTTACCCAACCCTAAACCAGACCCCTATTTTAAATGGAACATATTGTGTCCTGAACTCTAACCCTAACCCTTACCCTATGGGCCCATTCACTCTAATGAATCTCATAGGCTATAATGGAGATTGGAAAAACATCCAAAATTTTTCCCCATCAAGGGTATACCATTCACTGTGATATTAAAAATTCATCTTACCCAACCCTAAACCAGACCCCTATTTTAAATGGAACATATTGTGTCCTGAACTCTAACCCTAACCCTTACCCGATGGGCCCATTCACTCTAATGAATCTCATAGGCTATAATGGAGAATGGAAAAACATCCAAAATTTCTCAACATCAAGAGTATACAATTCAGTGTGATATTAAAAATTCATCTCTCCCAACCCTAAACGAGACCCCAATGTTAAATGGAACATAATTGTATCCTGAACTCTAACCCTAACCCTAACCCTTACCCTATGGGCCCATTCACTCTAATGAATCTCATAGGCTATAATGGAGAATGGAAAAACATCCAACATTTTTCCCCATCAAGAGTATACCATTCAGTGTGATATTAAAAATTCATCTTTCCCAACCCTAAACGAGACCCCAATGTTAAATGGAACATAAGTGTGTCCTGAACTCTAACCCTAACCCTAACCCTTACCCTATGGGCCCATTCACTCTAATGAATCTCATAGGCTATAATGGAGAATGGAAAAACATCCAACATTTTTCCCCATCAAGAGTATACCATTCAGTGTGATATTAAAAATTCATCTTTCCCAACCCTAAACGAGACCCCAATGTTAAATGGAACATAAGTGTGTCCTGAACTCTAACCCTAACCCTAACCCTTACCCTATGGGCCCATTCACTCTAATGAATCTCATAGGCTATAATGGAGATTGGAAAAACATCCAAAATTTTTCCCCATCAAGGGTATACCATTCACTGTGATATTAAAAATTCATCTTACCCAACCCTAAACCAGACCCCAATGTTAAATGGAACATAAGTGTGTCCTGAACTCTAACCCTAACCCTTACCCGATGGGCCCATTCACTCTAATGAATCTCATAGGCTATAATGGAGAATGGAAAAACATCCAAAATTTTTCCCCATCAAGAGTATACCATTCAGTGTGATATTAAAAATTCATCTTTCCCAACCCTAAACGAGACCCCAATGTTAAATGGAACATAAGTGTGTCCTGAACTCTAACCCTAACCCTAACCCTTACCGTATGGGCCCATTCACTCTAATGAATCTCATAGGCTATAATGGAGAATGGAAGAACATACAAAATTTTGCCCCCTCAAAGGTATACCTTTCAGCGTGATATTAAAAACTCATCTTACCCAACCCTAAACCAGACCCCAATTTTAAATGGAACATATTGTGTCCTGAACTATAACCCTAACCCTTACCCTATGGGCCCATTCACTCTAATGAATCTCATAGGCTATAATGGAGATTGGAAAAACATCCAAAATTTTTCCCCATCAAGGGTATACCATTCTGTATAATATTAAAAATTCATCTTTCCCAACCCTAAACGAGACCCCAATGTTAAATGGAACATAAGTGTGTCCTGAACTCTAACCCTAACCCTTACCCTATGGGCCCATTCACTCTAATGAATCTCATAGGCTATAATGGAGAATGGAAAAACATCCAAAATTTTTCCCCATCAAGAGTATACCATTCAGTGTGATATTAAAAATTCATCTTACCCAACCCTAAACCAGACCCCAATTTTAAATGGAACATAATTGTGTCCTGAACTCTAACCCTAACCCTAACCCTTACCCTATGGGCCCATTCACTCTAATGAATCTCATAGGCTATAATGGAGAATGGAAAAACATCCAACATTTTTCCCCATCAAGAGTATACCATTCAGTGTGATATTAAAAATTCATCTTTCCCAACCCTAAACGAGACCCCAATGTTAAATGGAACATAAGTGTGTCCTGAACTCTAACCCTAACCCTAACCCTTACCCTATGGGCCCATTCACTCTAATGAATCTCATAGGCTATAATGGAGATTGGAAAAACATCCAAAATTTTTCCCCATCAAGGGTATACCATTCACTGTGATATTAAAAATTCATCTTACCCAACCCTAAACCAGACCCCAATGTTAAATGGAACATAAGTGTGTCCTGAACTCTAACCCTAACCCTTACCCGATGGGCCCATTCACTCTAATGAATCTCATAGGCTATAATGGAGAATGGAAAAACATCCAAAATTTTTCCACATCAAGAGTATACCATTCAGTGTGATATTAAAAATTCATCTTACCCAACCCTAAAACAGACCCCAATTTTAAATGGAACATAAGTGTGTCCTGAACTCTAACCCTAACCCTTCCCTATGGGCCCATTCACTCTAATGAATCTCATAGGCTATAATGGAGAATGGAAAAACATCCAAATTTTTTCCCCATCAAAGGTATACCATTCAGTGTGATATTAAAAATTCATCTTACCCAACCCTAAACCAGACCCCAATTTTAAATGGAACATAATTGTGTCCTGAACTCTAACCCTAACCCTAACCCTTATCCTATGGGCCCATTCACTCTAATGAATCTCATAGGCTATAACGGAGAATGGAAAAACATCCATAATTTTTCCGCATCAAAGGTATACCATTCAGTGTGATATTAAAAATTCATCTTACCCAACCCTAAACCAGACCCCAATTTTAAATGGAACATAATTGTGTCCTGAACTCTAACCCTAACCCTTACCCTATGGGCCCATTCACTCTAATGAATCTCATAGGCTATAATGGAGAATGGAAAAACATCCAAAATTTTTCCACATCAAGAGTATACCATTCAGTGTGATATTAAAAATTCATCTTTCCCAACTCTAAACGAGACCCCAATGTTAAATGGAACATAAGTGTGTCCTGAACTCTAACCCTAACCCTAACCCTTACCCTATGGCCCCATTCACTCTAATGAAACTCATAGTCTATAATGGAGAATGGAAAAACATCCAAAATTTTTCCCCATCAAGAGTATACCATTCAGTGTGATATTAAAAATTCATCTTACCCAACCCTAAACCAGACCCCAATTTTAAAAGGAACATAATTGTGTCCTGAACTCTAACCCTAACCCTAACCCTTACCCAATGGGCCAATTCACTCTAATGAATCTCATAGGCTATAGTGGAGAATGGAAAAACATCCAAAAATTTTCCACATCAAGAGTATACCATTCAGTATGATATTAAAAATATATCTTTCCCAACCCTAAACGAGACCCCAATGTTAAATGGAACATAAGTGTGTCCTGAACTCTAACCCTAACCCTAATCCTTACCCTATGGGCCCATTCACTCTAATGAATCTCATAGGCTATAATGGAGAATGGAAAAACATCCAATTTTTTTCCACATCAAGAGTATACCATTCAGTGTGATATTAAAGATTCATCTTTCCCAACCCTAAACGATACCCGAATGTTAAATGGAACATAAGTGTGTCCTGAACTCTAACCCTAACCCTTACCCTATGGGCCCATTCACTCTAATGAATCTCATAGGCTATAATGGAGAATGGAAAAACATCCAAATGTTTTCCCCATCAAAGGTATACCATTCAGTGTGATATTAAAAATTCATCTTACCCAACCCTAAACGAGACCCCAATGTTAAATGGAACATAAGTGTGTCCTGAACTCTAACCCTAACCCTTACCCTATGGGCCCATTCACTCTAATGAATCTCATAGGCTATAATGGAGAATGGAAAAACATCCAAAATTTTTCCCCATCAAGGGTATACCATTCACTGTGATATTAAAAATTCATCTTACCCAACCGTAAACCAGACCCCAATTTTAAATGGAACATAATTGTGTCCTGAACTCTAACCCTAACCCTAACTCTTACCCTATGGGCCAATTCACTCTAATGAATCTCATAGGCTATAATGGAGAATGGAAAAACATACAAAATTTTGCCCCATCAAAGGTATACCATTCAGTGTGATATTAAAAACTCATCTTACCCAACCCTAAACCAGACCCCAATTTTAAATGGAACATAATTGTGTCCTGAACTCTAACCCTAACCCTAACCCTTACCCTATGGGCCCATTCACTCTAATGAATCTCATAGGCTATAATGGAGAATGGAAAAACATCCAAAAATTTTCCCCATCAAGGGTATGCCATTCACTGTGATATTAAAAATTCATCTTACACAACCCTAAACAAGACCCCAATTTTAAATGGAACATAATTGTGTCCTGAACTCTAACCCTAACCCTAACCCTTACCCTATGGGCCCTTTCACTCTAATGAATCTCATAGGCTATAATGGAGAATGGAAAAACATCCAAAATTTTTCCCCATCAAGGGTATACCATTCACTGTGATATTAAAAATTCATCTTACCCAACCGTAAACCAGACCCCAATTTTAAATGGAACATAATTGTGTCCTGAACTCTAACCCTAACCCTAACCCTTACCCTATGGGCCCATTCACTCTAAGGAATCTCATAGGCTATAATGGAGATTGGAAAAACATCCAAATTTTTTCCACTTCAAGAGTATACCATTCAGTGTGATATTAAAAATTCATCTTTCCCAACCCTAAACTAGACCCCAATGTTAAATGGAACATAAGTGTGTCCTGAACCCTAACCCTAACCCTTACCCTATGGGCCCATTCACTCTAATGAATCTCATAGGCTATAATGGAGAATGTAAACCATCCAAAATTCTTCCACATTAAGAGTATACCATTCAGTGTGATATTAAAAATTCATCTTACAGTAGGCCCTGTAAGAAGAGCCCTGTAAGCTCTTGGAGGATTGGCTACATCAGAGGGTGTGGCCTAATATGCAAAGGAGTTCCTGCTTCAAAAAAAGCCCTGCTGTAAAGTTTCCTCCTTGCTAGAATTCAGATGGGGTGGGTGGGGGAGGGGACTGATTGATAGGTAGAGGTGCCAGGTCTGGTTTGGGAAATACCTGGAAAGTCTGGGAGTGGAGCCAGAAGAGAGCAAGGTTTGGGGGGGAGCAACCTCATTGGATTATGTCATAGACTCCACCTTCCAAAGCAGCCATTTTCTCCAGGTGAACTGATCTTTGTCACCTGGAGTTGTAATCTCAGGAGATCTCCAGCCACCGCCTGGTGGTTGGCAACCTTATCTATAGGCCACAGTGGCCGCAGATCCTCGGGCCATTATCTTGGGAAGAAGCCCCACTGAATAACATGAGGCTTGCATTTGAGTAGAACTGTTTTGGCTTGCATCCAACGTTCCCTCTAAGCTGTGGGGTCTTGTGAGCAAAAATTCTGCTTTTTGAGTGACTGGCATTAAAGTGGTGAGCTAATGCAGAAATTAGCTTGCTCTGGGGCCATCCTTCCTGAGTTAAGACAAAAATGTGCGAGCCAGAGGCTAACCCCCCCCCCCACCATGAGCTAACTCACACTCACTCAGCTCAGAGGGAACACTGCTTGCATCCCACTTACAGAGACAAAATTGCAGAAGGACTGAGTGCCTCCGAGTTCATTGCATGGGGATTTCTAGCTAGATGAGGTCAGATCTCTCAGGGTGAAGGAATACAGGGCTGAATCATTTCCTACTCAGTGCCCCTGAATCATATTTCCACCCTGCCCTTCCTTCATTGAGCTCAGGGTGGTAAAAGTTGGTCCCCTTCTCCCTTTTCTCCCCAACAACAACCTTGCAAAGTAGGCTAGGTGAGATTGCGAAAAACCACCCAGTAGTGGGGATTTGAGCCTGAGTCTTTGCAGGCCAAATCTGCAGGGGCCGGTTCACACTCCAAGTGACCCCAGAGGTTCCTTGAGGTACCAAACTGGCAAAGGGGCATGGCATTTGAACACGCCTTTTGCTTGTCTTCACCACCTGGGCTGGGTTCAAAGCAGCCTGCAGATTCTCTGTATGCAGTCCAGACCGGGAGTGACTCAGGGGGAACAGCACACTCTCCCTGAAGCCCATCCGGTGAGGAATTGTAGGAGAAGACATGCCCTCTCTCTTCTATCACCCAGCTCTAAATCAGACCCTCAGTCCATCAAGATCAGTCTTGTCTATGCAGCATCTCTCTAAGATCTCAGACTGAGGTCTTTCCCGTCACCTCCTGCCTGGGCTTTTGAACTGGAGATGGCGGGGATTGAACCTGGGACCTTCTGCCTGCCAAGCAGAGGCTCTTCCACTGAACCACAGCCCCAACTTCATGGCTCTCAAGGATCTCAGGTAGAGTCTTTCATATCACCTCCTGTCTGGTCCTTTTAACTGGAGATGCCAGGGATTGAACCTGGGACCTTCTGCATGCCAAGCAGAGGCTCTACCACTGAACCACAGCCCCACTTCATGGCTCTCCAGGGTCTCAGGCAGAGGTCTTTCATATCACCTCCTGCCTGGTCCTTTTAACTGGAAATGCCAGGGATTGAACCTGGGACCTTCTGCCTGCCAAGCAGAGGCTCTTCCACTGAACCACAGCCCCGCTTCATGGCTCTCCAGGGTCTCAGGTAGAGGTCTTTCATATCACCTCCTGCCTGGTCCTTTTAACTGGAAATGCCAGGGATTGAACCTGGGACCTTCTGCCTGCCAAGCAGAGGCTCTTCCACTGAACCACAGCCCCGCTTCATGGCTCTCCAGGGTCTCAGGTAGAGGTCTTTCATATCACCTCCTGCCTGGTCCTTTTAACTGGAGATGCCAGGGATTGAACCTGGGACCTTCTGCCTGCCAAGAAGAGGCTTTACCACTGAGCTACAGCCCCGCTTCATGGCTCTCCAGGGTCTCAGGTAGAGGTCTTTCATATCACCTCCTGCCTGGTCCTTTTAACTGGAGATGCCAGGGATTGAACCTGGGACCTTCTGCCTGCCAAGAAGAGGCTTTACCACTGAGCTACAGCCCCACTTCATGGTTCTCCAGGGTCTCAGGTGGAGGTCTTTCCCATCACCTCCTGCCTGGTCCTTTTAACAGCCAATCAAATCTCCAGTGGCCAGTCAGAAGTCTTGCTCGGCAGAAGCCCCACCCACTTTCTGAAAACCCAGAGAAGGTATCCGCGTGTGTCCCAGTGCCCACAAACACCGCGTTAGAGACCCCTATTGTCCATTGTTTGTTTGTTGATTAGGTCTGAATTCTTTTGGCTTGGCAAGTGATTTTTTTTTCTTGACCCACAGAAAATCTGCCAAAACCAAGAGTAATGGCCTCGCATACTCTTGTACTTCCGAACAAGCCTCTGAATCTCACCTGCCTGCCCCAGGGTGATTTCACCAGCATCCAGTGGCTGAAGGAGAACCAGTATCTTCAGCACAACCATCAACTGCATTCGTCTGATGGCAACCAGACTCTTGTTCGTACAGGGGTCACCTTAGCCGATTCAGGGGCCTACCAGTGTGAAGTCAGAAACCTGGCCAACTGCAGCAGCAGCGACCCTGTGGTCATCTCTGTAGCCTGTAAGTAACTGTAGGCCCCAGATTCAGCAGGAGCTCACAGGAGCACAGCTCCTGAACTTTTCTGAGGGTTCCCTCTCTTCCTCCCCGCCTACCTACCTTGTCCATAGAATAGCAGGTGCAGCTGCATAACAATCCCTGGATTAGGAGAGCGGGCAGACAGACAGCCACCAGGGGCTTTGCCACGCCCCCAGCAGCCCTCGTTAACCCCTGGAGAAGCCCACACCACCCTTTCTCTACTTATGTGATTTTGGGCAGCGGGTGGCTTGCTGGCCTTTTGACTGGGGGGTGGTGACCTAGGAGAGCCTCAGGAGAGTGAGGCCTGCTTGGGCTGGCTGGATCTCTGGGGCTCACCTGGGGCTCTCCTTTCTTGCATTGGGTTGCTTTTGGCAGGGGTGGCATATGCGAATGAGTTATGCTAATGAGCTCCGCCACCTGTTTGTCTACAAAATAACCTCTGAGTAACTCTGACCCATGAAGCCAAAGGTTCCCCAGACTCCTCAACCTTAAACATTTGCTTGGGTGTGTGTCTGCACCTGGAAGTCATGGTGCCCTCTGGGATTGACCCCTACTGGGAGCCTGAAAGATATTCAGGGAAGTGGCTGAATATAGCCTGCCCCTGCCCTCTCGACTGCTGGTATTCCAAAGAGGTCTCCCCTCCAACTACTTGCCAGAGTCTGTCCTGATTTAAAAGGGCCAGGTTGTAGACGATGTTGAAAGACCTCTGCCTGCAGTCTGAGTAGACAATACTGACCCGGGCGGACTGAGGGTCTGATTCAGGCAACATCCTGGGTCTGTTTGTAAGGAAAGGGCCATGGCTCAGTGACAGATTCAATCTCCGACATCTCCCGTTAAAGATGTCCAGGCCCGGGAGGTTTGGGTAGCAGGAAGTCCTTTGCATATTAGGCCGCACACCCCTGATGTAGCCAATCCTCCAAGCATTTACAGGGCTCTTCTTTCAGGGCCTACTGGAAGCTCCAGGAGGATTGGCTGCATCAGGGATGCGTGGCCTAATATGCAAAGGAGTTACTGCTACAAAAGAAAGCCCTCCCAAAACCACACCTATGTTTCACAACAAACAAAAAGGAATGGGGAGTATTCAAGGAGGGAACTGATCGATCACAGGGGGACTGGGCTGTTAAACTCCCCAGGGGCTAGCCAAGAAAGTCACACAGCCAGAGCAGGGCAAGGTGAAAGCATGCCAACTCAAATTGGCATATGGCCTTCGTTTTCCTTGCTGCTGGCTAGCTCTGAACCAGTGCTCATCCCATATCACTTGCCACAACCAAGGTCTTCTGCTACACCAGGGGTGGGGAACGTCTGTCCCAAGGGCCGGTTACGGCCCTCGAGACCACTTGGTCTGGTCCTCGGGGATTGCTGGACTGAGCCGAGCCACATGACAGCCTCCTTGGGCCCCAGCTGGCCAGTAAGAATCGTGAGGCACAGACACACTGTGCAGTGGTCTCTCCAGGGGCTGACTGGCTGGCAGGGATTCCTTTATTTCCCTTTCTTCCCTACACTTCTTTATTTCCCTTTATTCTACTTTCTTTCCCACTCCTCCACTTGCGCCTGCTGGAATGGCCTTGGGTTAGCCATAGTTCTGGCAGAGGTTGTCCTTGAAAGGGCAGCTGCTGTGAGAGCCCTCTCAGCCCCACCCACCTCACAGGATGTCTGTTGTGGGGGGAGAAGATAAAGGAGATTGTAAGCCACTCTGAGTCTCTGATTCAGAGAGAAGGGTAGGGTATAAATCTGCAATTCTTCTTCTTGTTCTTCTCCCTTACAATTCTTCTCCCTCCCCCCTTTCTTTATTTTCCTTTATTACCCAGCTACCACCAGTTCAGTTTGTGCTTGATTATCCCAGATGGTGTGGCCTAATATGCTAATGAGTGAATGACCTAATATGCTAATATTAGGGGATGTGGTCTAATATGCTAATGAGTTCCTTCTGGGCTTTTTCTACCAAAAAAAGCCCTGGACCTTAGCATTTGCCTAGGGCAGTGGGTCGTGTGTGTGTGTGTGCCAAATTAGGCTCTCCCCACATGACTTCAAATACAGACTATTTGCATTCATTTTGCCGGCCTGAATCATTCTCCCGTGGCAGAGCACTGTTTTTTAATCTGATAATTTTGTATGGCCCGCGAATGATGTTATAAATATCCAAATGGCCCTTGGCAGAAAAAAGGTTCCCCACCCCTGTGCTGCACAAACAACTCAGCCACCTAAGAACACAGTTGTTATGTAATTCCTTGACTGGTTATCAAACCATTACTACCCAACCTTTCTCTTGCTGGTGAAAGATCCCAGCATGCAATAAAATATTAAGAACTAGGATTGCCAGCTCCAGGAGATTTTGAGGGTGGAGCTTGAGGAGGGAAGGGTTTGGGGAAGGAGGGGAGGGACTTCAATGAGGTATACTGTCATAGAGCCCACCTTCCAATGCAGCCATTTCTCTCCAGGGGAAATGATTTCTGTCTCCTGGAGATCAGGTGTAATAGTGGGAGATCTCCAGGCCCCACCTGGAGGTTGGCAACCTTATAACTAGTGGCCATCCAGAGAGATTATTCAGCCCAGAACCGAGTCTTAGGGTGGCTCCTTTACGATTGATCTTCCTGTTCTGTTTTTGTTCTTTGCAGATGGACCGGACGCCGTTGAAATAAGCCCCTCTGGAAACATAACCCAGCTCTTCGGTTCCCCTTTGAATCTAACTTGCAGTGCCGATTCTGTCCCTGCTGCCGAATACAGCTGGTTTTTCAATAACACCCTTGTGGGTCTTGGGAGAGTCATGACCATTAATTCCACAGCCTGGACACATGAGGGGATTTACGAATGTTGGGCGTACAACGCTCTAACCAACCTCACAGGCCGGGCCTTGGTTACGGTATCAGTGGTGATTGTAGCAAGCCAAGGTGAATTTCTAGAGCGTCTACTCTTTCTGGTCCAGAAATAAAGGGGATGGAGGAATCTTCTCTAAGACCTTTGAGAGATCCAATCAATCTCTGTCCATTCAGTCTACCTTGTAAGGGTGTTATGGAGGTGAAAAATGATGCTGTCTTTGGATATCACCTTCATCTCTTGAGAGACAGGACTGGATAGAGCTGGGGGGAGGTCAATAAATGGTTGTCATTCATCATTGCTGAATTTCTCTGTGTTTCTTTCCCAGAATCCCCTTCTGTTCAGCCGACATTAATTCCAAGAATCATTTCAGGCACCGTTATTGGAATACTGGCGGGAGTGGTTTTAATCGTGATCCCCGTGTACTGTTTCTGTGAGTAACATCCCAGAATGGGAACAATCCAGGCTCCTGGGTTCTGATTCTCTCAGAATCAGAAGCAATAACTCAGAACAGGGAAGACTTGATCTTCTGCTTTCAATGGATAATTTGCAGCTTTCCTTCAAGCTAGGCTGCTCATTCATAATCCTGTTGTTACTGCAAGGCCGCAGGTCCTAAGCCAGTGAAACAACAGTACAGAAAACCTCTAAACTAGAGGTACAGTACAGAAAACCTCTAAGCTAGAGGTTCGCCAACCTTTTTGGGCCAGCTGACACCTCTGGAATTCTGACATGGTATGGTGGGGGGCACAGCCGCAAAATGGCTGCCACAAAATGGGCTATCGCAGGAGGCCAAGCCAGCCACAAAATGGCTGCCACAAAAGAGCTGCCAGAGGAGGTGAGGCCAACCACAAAATGGTTGCCACAGCTTACTTCAGTCACAGTGAAGATATTGCGGAAGCAGTTGCTGCCAGAGGAATTGTTTTAAAATGACTGCCCAGCCAATCAAATCTCCAGTGGTCAATCAGAGGCCTAGCTGGGCAGAAGTCCCACCCAACTTCACCCACTTTCTAAAAACATTTGGTGGGCACTAGGAAAGGTATCGGCTGGTGCCCAGGCACCAAGTTAGAGCCTCATATTCTATCTCCTCTTGGACCTATCAACCACCAGGTTCTTCAGGGACACCTTGTGACTGGAGAGATGTGCTCAGTTTATCTCTCTCTGTGTTTGTTAAATCTACACTTTGAAACTGAACCCAACAGCAGGTCGGCTGGCCTCATTTTAAGCATGGTTCCCTTTTCCCCAGGTGTCCGTGTTCAGAGTCAGAAGCCTCCACAGGTCCCGCCAATTGTGTCCCAGTGTGACAAGAAGCCCCCTGACATACCAGCAAAGCATGGGGTGAGTATTAGAGAGACGGCTGCTGCTTCTAGTTTGGTGTAGTGGTTAAGTGTGTGGACTCTTATCTGGGAGAACTGGTTTGATTCCCCACTCCTCCACTTGCAGCTGCCAGAATGGCCTTGGGTTAGCCTTGAAAGGGCAGCTTCTGTCAGAGCTCTCTCAGTCCCACCCACCTCACAGGGTGTCTGTTGTGGGTGAAGAAGATAAAGGAAATTATAAGCCACTCTGAGACTCAGATTCAGAGAGAAGGGTGGAGTATAAATCTACGGTTTCTTCTTCTTCTTCTTCTACTTCTTCTTCTTATTCTACGATTCCACTTTTATCTAGGGAAATAACAGTGGCCAAGAGACAGAGACAAGGCAGTCCCAAATTTGAATTTGGCCTATGGCAGGAAATTGTTAGCAACCTTTAGCCTCTCCGTCTCCAGCTCCCCACCTGCTTTTCTGTGTTTGGTTTTATTTATTTATTTAGAATTTATATCCCGCCCTTCCCACGAATGGCTCAGGGCGGCACTGAACATCCGGCTTGATGCAGCATTCTGCAGATGTCAGAAGTTTTTTCTCTGTCCTGATATAAGGTGTTACATTATTTTTAGAGAACAGAGTTAGAGTTCAGTGGCACCTTTAAGATCAACAAAGTTTTATTCAAGGTATGAGCTTTCGTGTGCATGCACACTTCCTCAGATACATAGAAATGGAAGATAACTTTTCAGACTTGTAGACAGAGGCTGAAGAGCAAATTAGCATGTAACATGCTGAAGATATTTTAAGATACGCCAAGGCAAAACAGGAATAACAGGTATTTGGGGTCAACAGTTGTTTGGGTTTAATTAAGGGGAGCAACAGTGAAGTAATAAATATGTCAAAATAGGAGGTAAATGCATAAGAGAATCCTTTCTAATTGTTGGAAGTTAACTGAGATGCTCCATTAGTCTCCTCTCAAGCATGAAGGTAGCAAACAGCATTTTTTTTCTTTTGTTGAGCTGGGGTGCAGTGTTATGTGGGGATATATATATATATATATATATATATATATATATATATATATATATATATATATATATATATATACACACACACACACATTTTCATTGCATTACATGTGGTTACGTATACTATTTCCCCCAGTATGAATTCACACAGAGTGTTCAGGAAAAGAGTTAAATCTCAAATCCACCCCCATCCTTCTTAGGGTCAAAAAACCCACAGCAGGGCAGTGGGGTGGGGAGTAGATTGGCCCTTAAATGTTAAGAGACTACAGGAGCCATTTCGTAGAAAAAGATATGCCAGAGCTCATTAGCACAACTCATTTGCGTATGCCACACACCCTTGACATCACCGGAAGGTGAACTAAATTGTATCAGCTCAGCATCTACCTTAAATGCTTCTTGAATTATAATGGTCATAGTGAAACCTTACTCTCATCATACTTTTTAAATGACTTTCTCCTATGTGGCCACAGTGGCATGAGGAAGATTTCCATTTCTCTGCTTTGTATGTTTTAGTTATCTTCCCTTTTTTGTGGGAGGAAATATTAGAAAGTTTGTCAAATCTTAAGAGTTCAGCAAAATTCTCCCAGGGGGTTTCAACAATGGAGCCCTGAAGCAAGGGTTTGGGGGGTTTTTGGGTGGGGGAGGCGGGTTAAGAAAGAAAGAGCACAATAAAGTTTTAGAGGGTCCGGAACTCCACTCCTCCTGCCCAAAACAAGGCCTGGTAGACTCCCAGTGTTCAGTGGGTAGCTATTCAGTACCCTGGAGAGCTCCTAGAATTACATAATGTCTGTGAGACAGTTCTGTAGGAGAGAATCTAATGTATACAGATCACAGACTGGTTTTTTTTTTTCTGAGTGCAATTCACAGTGGGGGTGTCTCTAATTGTGCAAGAGACCCACTGAGCAATTAACATTTCTTTTTCTCTTTGTCTCCAGCCAAAGCTGGAAAACTCCCCTGATCCAAACTCCATGTATCAGGTAAATACCTATTCTCCCTCCCCACCAGCGAACTGGGCATGGCAAGGGAGGGAAAGGCCAAGCCAAAGGTGGGAAAAAACACAGTCCTGCTTTGGTTTTGGCCAGAATGTTGAATTGTGCTTCATCTGGATGGCCCAAGCTAGCCCAGTCTTGGTAGATCTCGGAAGCTAAGCTAGGTCAGCCCTGGTGAGTGTTTGGATGGGAGACCACCAAGGAAGTCCAGGGTCACCACGCAGAAACAGGTAACGGCAAATCACCTGCGTTCCTCTCTTGCCTTGAAAACCCTAAGACAGGGGTTTCAAACATGTGGCCCGGGGGCTGAATCAGGTCCCCAGAGGGCTCCTAGCAGGCCCTCGAGCAACTGGCTGTTACCTGCTTCCTTCTCTCCCTCTCTCTTGCTTCCTTCTGCATAACAGCTGGCTTTGCAAGGTTTGCTCAATCACATAGGAGCTACAGAGCAAAACCTCTGTTTTCTCCATTGGCTGAGGCTCCTCCCTTGGAGAGGAAGAGGGGACTGCGGAGCTTGTTTTTCCAGTCTCTCTCAGTCACACAACAGAGCTACTGAGCCTAGCCTCTCCTCTTTTCCCCTCCTGGTTCCCTGGGGAGGGAAGGAAGGAAGGAAGGAAAGAGCCAGAGCTTCCTTTGCCCAGTTCCCTGGATCCCATGGGAGAGATACAAAGAAAGCACCTTTGATACCAACAACTGCTAACGTTTTAAGCATGTTTTAAGGTTTTGTTTTTTTAAAAAAAAATTAACTGTGTTTGTCTGTGTCCTTTATAAAGTTTATATCTCTGCTACCTAATTTTAAATAGTATACACATTGCCTGGCCCAACATGACACGGCCCAACATGACATGGCCCGGCCCAACTAGAATTCATTTATATCAGATCTGGCCCTTATACCAAATGAGTTTGACCATGCCCTAAGACGTCACCATAAGTTACTTGTGAGTTGGCAGCTCTTTCCATTGCTAAAGTATCTCTACAGCCATTTGCCCTCTTTGTAAGCTGTAGCCTCTTGTTTCCCAAGGCAGGCAACCAAATGTTTCTCTTATGAAGCTCCTAATTTAGGACACAAAGGGCAGGAGCAACTTGGTCATTTGCGGCTGAGCCCGTACCATGCAAGAAATTATTCTGAATTATTTAGCTGGACTTGGGATGTGGTTTCCCCTTTATGCCATAACAGAGACTGGTAAGCTTACAGCAGGGGTCATCAACCTTTTTAAAGCCTGCGGGCATCTTTGGAACTCAGACACAGTGTGGTGGGTGCAGCCACAAAATGGCCATCACAGCAGGCAGAGCCAGCCACAAAATGGCTGCCACAGCAGGCCAAGCCAGCCACAAAATGGCTGTCACAGCTTACCTTCAGTCACCCCATGAAGACCCTTGTGCTATGGCGGCAGCTGCTGCCAAAGCAACATTTAAAAAAAAAAAAACTGTACAACCAATCAGAGGCCTTGATGGAGAAAAGCCCCACCTGGCCATGCCCACCTTAAAAAAATACTTGACAAGCTCCGGGAAAGGTATCAGTGGATACCATGGTGCTCACAAGTGCCACTTTGGGGACTCTGGCTTAGAGGATCTCCAGGCATGGAAAGATTTCTGAGGCTAGAGGGGTTGCGGTGGTGAAGTTTCTCACAGCCGTTGTGTAAGGCCATGTTTTCTCCTAGTGTTGTGTGATACAGGATTAGTGCAGTGAGGGCAGATGACTCAGATCTGATGAGTGACTTTTACTCAGGATTTGATGGCTCATTACCCTCAGGAATAGAGAAAGTGTGGTGTAAATTCTGTCAAGTGACAGGATATGGGCTCAGTGGCAGAGCCTGGACGTCATGAAGGGCAGGAAAGCGTGAGCCAGGCAGACTGGAGGGTGATTATTTCCCCTTTTCAGAATTTGTTGTTGTTGTTCAGTCTCACAGTCAAGTCCAACTCTTTGCGACACCATGGACCAAGTCACGCCAGGCCCTCCTGTCTTCTACCATTCAGAAATTTCAGAATTTACCTGAGGTTAGATATGGAATTTGGGAGCTAAAAGATGGAACTCTTCAGATTTTGAGGTTTTAAACCTTGGTCAAAATGTGACAGGGATCAGCAAGCAGACCAAATTTATGTCACCCAGGAGGCCTCCTGATTTCTAGGGCCTATGTGAAGTGAAGGCTACGGAGGAGAAGGTGGGTATTAGGGTGGGGAAGAGGGCTTGGGAGGTCATGCTCCACCAATTCCCACCCCCTCCTTAGAATAGCCCTCCAACAACACTAGCTGTCAGCCTGACCAACCCAGCAGAGCACCAGTGTCTCTCAGGATGACCAAATTCTGACAGGAAAAGTATCCAAAAAAATGGCCGGCTCACGTGTCAAGACCTGCCTCAATTACTGCACAATTTCAGCATGATTTTCAACAGCCAGGCTCTAAAAAGGGGTTCCAATGGATTCCAGATTCCAAGCTGAATTGTCTTTCATTTTCTCCTCAGGAACTCCAGTGTGGAGATGAGGCTTTATACCAAGAGCTGGAAAGGTAAATGAAGCCAATCACTGCCTCCTCCCCTTCTCCAGATCTAATTTCTGGACAAGAGAGGTGTTGGATCTTGCCCATGTCTTAAAGGTGTCCCTGCTGCCCCAAACATCCTGCCCTTCAGTCCCAGATAGAGGGGAGGTCGTTTCTGTTACCCAGAGGGAGCAGGCACTCTGTGCATGCTCAGAGGAGCCCTCCGTTTCCACAGAGGTGCTAAAAATACATTCTGGCACCGCGAGCTTTTATGTTGGCCAGACTCGACATATTTCCATCATCCATGGTCTCTGGTAGATATAAGGGCAGGGCCTTTTTTGTAGAAAAAGGCCAGCAGGAACTCATTTTCATATTAGGCCATACCCCCTGACATCACCATTGTTTTGCATAGGGCATTTTTGTAGAAAAACCCCAGCAGAAGCTTGCTTGCATATTAGGCCACACCTCTTGATACCAGAATAGCCCTGTGGTGCAGAGTGTTAAAGCTGCAGTTCTGCAGTCCTAAGCTCTGCTCATGACCTGAGTTTGATCCCCAGCAGAAGCACATTCTATTAGACTTCCCGTTACTTACCCATCCATCACCCAATGCCGTCTAATCAAACCTCTCCTCTTAACCCCCAACTTGGTGACAAGCAAAAGGGTAGAGTTTTTGTTGGCTGACAAGTGTCCCCCAATTACTGAGCAGGTTGCAGATTTTCTGGCCCTAGCAGTGAATGAGAAATTGAAAATGGAGGAATACCTCGCTCCACTTTTCTTAGTTAAGTTTCGCTTATAACCTTGAATTCCCATGTTGGTTGGGCTTGCAAATTACTGTGGTTTGTATGTCCCATTTTGAAGTTCCTTTGGACCTTATATTTCTTTTCTGTTATGCCAATAAAGGTTATGTCTGTCTGTTCTTGGCCTGACTCTAATGCAGGTCAAGTCCTGATTCCCAGCACCGCCTCTCCCACTCCTCAGATTTATTTATTTATTTCATCTCAAAGTTGTGAGGGACCCCTCAGGGTCATCTAGTCCAACCCTCAGCCACTGAAGGAACTATAATTATAATACCCCTGAGAACTTTTATATCCCAATTGAGACTTTAAAACCTCCACTTACAAAGAATCCACCACCTCACAAGGAAGGCTGTTCCGGCATTGAATCTCACCATCAGGAAGTTCTTCCTCAAATTTAAATGAGACCTCCTTCGCTGTAGTCTCTATCCATTAGTCTGAGTCCTGTCACCCAGTCCCACTGAAAATATGCCCCCCCTCATCTTCACATGGCATCCCTTTGGGTAATTGACAGGATCTTTAGGTAATTGACAAAGTGAGAATGGTGTAGTGCAGGGGTCATTTTGTAGAAAAAGAGGTGTTGAAGCTCATTAGCAGAACTCATTTGCACCTGCCACACACCCCTGACATCACCAGAAGGGGTACTAAATTATATCAGCTCAGCATCTACCTTACAAAGCTTCTGGAATTAGAATTGTCATCATAAAACCTCACTCCCATCATGCTTTTAAAATGACTTTCTCCTATGTGGCCCCAGTGGCACGACGAAGATGTCCCTTTGTCTGCTTGATATATTTAGGCTATTTTCCCATTTTTTGTGGGGGAAAATATTAGGAAGTTTGTCAAATCTTAAAGCAAAATTCTCACTGGGGGTTTGAGCAATGGAGCCCAGAACCAAGTAGGGGGGGTGGGGGGAGAAAGAAAGAGCACAATGAAATTTAGAGGTTCCAGAGCTCCGCTCCTGTGAGCTCCTGCCCAAAATGAGGCCTGGTTATGAGGATAAAACAGAGTAGAGGAGAACGATGTAAGCTGCTCAGCGTAATAAAATAAAATAACTCTTTTGCAGGTGACTTCCTCTGAGCCGTACAGGGGCAAGAGGCGGCCGCTTTCCCCGCCCTGCAATAGCCCAACTGGATGCTTCTCCGTTCAATGCCTTCTGCTTTAAAAGGGCTGGCCTGGCGCAGTTTGAAATGGCATCCAGTATATGTGTATAAACCATGGCTGTTATATGGCTGCCAACCTCCAGGTTTGGCCTGGAGATCTCCCAGCATGACAACGGCTCTCCAAATGACAAAGATCACTTCTCCTGGAGGAAACAGTGGCTATGGAAGGTGGACTCTATGGCATCATACCCTGCTGAGGGCCCTCCCCAGACTCCACCCCCATGAATTTATTCACCTGGAGATGATAACATGAGGCTATTTTGGGGTATTTTTTTTTCTTCCCCAGATGAGAAAGTATGCTTCAACGTAATAAATTCTGTTGGTGTAAAATCTGGAATGGAAAGATTTTCTTTTAGACACTCCTCCCCTACAATCAAAATGCAAAAATGATGATGATGATATTGATTTATACCCTGCCCTTCATTCTGAACCTGTCCTCCCAAGTTCGTGTAGTGGTTAAATGTGTAGACTCTTATCTGGGAGAACCGGGTTTGATTCCCCACTTCTCCACTTGCAGCTGCTGGAATGGCCTTGGGTCAGCCATAGCTCTTGTAGAAGTTGTCCTTGAAAGGACAGCTGCTGTGAGAGCCAGTTTGGTGTAGTGGTTAAATGTGCAGACTCTTATCTGGGAGAACCGGGTTTGATTCCCCACCCCTCCACTTGCAGCTGCTGGAATGGCCTTGGGTCAGCCATAGCTCTGGCAGAGGTTGTCCTTGAAAGGGCAGCTTCTGGGAGAGCTCTCTCAGCCCCACCCACCGCACAGGGTGTCTGTTGTGGGGAAGAAGATAAATAAGATTGCAAGCCACTCTGAGATTCAGAGTGAAGGGCAGGGTGAAAATCCAGTATCATCTTTCTTCTTCTTCTTCTTCTACTCCTCCTCCTGGGTTAATATGAACCTGGTGTGTTGGGGGAGGGGTTTGACCCAAATAAACGCCATCTTCTAGACTAGACCCAGCTGCAGCAGTGGTTTGTATAGACCAGAAATCCCCAACAGTGCCTGACTGCTGGGGAGGGTGGGAGAGATAGGGTAGTCTCTTTGCTTTGAGGAAGAGATTGGTTGGCAAAGAAAGGGGAAGGTTTGGTCAACACGAGGCCGCAAGGAGAAGTTGCCAAGTTGGAGTCTGTCTCTAGAAGTATGCTGAGGACATGCAGCTGTGTTGTGTGCGTCTGGGATGAGCTCATCATCTGGTGGGTAAACATGAAGCAGGGCAAAGGGCTCTTTAACTCTCTCCTTCCCAGCATGAACTGGTAATCAAGAGCTCTCTTCCTTTTAGTCACCTTTGGACAGCATTCCCCATTGGCTTGCGTTTGGGCAGAAATGCACAATAACCGGATACTCCCTGCAAGATTCTGTTGCTATTTTCATGGGGAGGAGGGAATGAAAGAATCCTGTGGGTTTAACCACCATTCACAGAGTAGGTTTAACCACCATTCTCAGGGAACCCTGGGAAATATAGTTCTGTTGGGAGGGGTGATAAGTCTCTATCAAACAGGCACCAGTTTACCAAACTACGACTCCCAGGATTCTTAGAAGGGGGCAGCCATCACAATTGGTATAAAGTCAGTATAGTACATGGATGTGCTTAAAGAGGGAAGGTGGCATGATAGAACCCGAAGAACAAAGTCTGAGTCCAGTGGTACCTTTAAGACCAACAAAGTTTACTTCTGGGTATCAGCTTCTGAGTGCACGCCCACTTCTTTAGATACAAGTGTGCACACACCAGAATTAAGCTGCTGTATGCTCCAGACCAACACAGTGAGCCAGCTGAATGGTATAACCTGAATGGTTCAGCCTGGGGCGCCAGAACCCCTAGCACTGGGCGTGTTTATAGTTTGCTTGTCCTGATTGTAATAAATAGTGTATGATTTTTAGTAACTTTGCTCACAGTCACCTTTGGGTTTAGGTTGTTGGAATTCCCAGGTGGGTGCAGGGGGTCCCCTGGTTTGAAGGCCCTCCCCCCACTTCAGGGTCATCAGAAAGTGGGGAGGGGGAGAAAATGTCTGCTGGGCACTCCATTGTTCCCTATGGAGACCGATCGCCATAGGGGATAATGGAAAATTGATCAGTGGGGATCTGGGGGGGTCGCTGTTTTTTGAGGAAGAGGCACCAAATTTGTAGTATAGCATTCGGTGCCTCTCCTCAAAACACTCTCCAGGTTTCAAAAAGATGGGACCGGGGGGTCCAATTCTGTGAGCTCCCAAAGAAGGTGCCCCTATCCTTCATTATTTCCAATGGAGGGAAGCCATTTAAAAGGCATGCAGTCCCTTTAAATGTGATGACCAGCACTCCCTTTGGAGTTCAATTATGCTTGTCACACCCTTGCTCCTGGCTCCACCCCCAAAGTCCCCAGATATTTCTTGAATTGGACCTGGCAACCCTAACTCACATAAAATTAGGACGTACCCCCATTCACTGTGATATATAAATAGGACCTGCATTGCCAAACCTCTGGGATTATCAAGGGCTAAAAAAGCAGTCGTGGGTTGATTTGTCTGTTTTAAAAGACTCCCTCGTTACACTGGCTCATCGTTGTAATAACTTTTTCCCTCAAAGAATTATCTCACAACAAGTGGGAACCTGCAAGCACTTGGGGGAAGCGTCTCATTTTCTCTCCCCCCCCCCTTTCCTTTCCCTTTCTCGAAAGCGTCCATAGCCTCTCCCCTGTCTAGCTTCCTTCTCGCCTTCTGAGGCTAAGCTGAGGATCTCTTGGAAATGAATCACAGTGGATCTCCCAACTACAGAGATCATTTCCCCTCAGGGTTATTTTTAACATCGTTTTGAAATGTGTACAAACATTGACAATTTCACACAGTTACACAGTTCGTATGTAGCTTTGAGCCTCAATTGTTGGAGAAATCGGGGTATAAATGCTTGAATAAGTAAATATCCCTTACCTGTGGTGAATCAGGTGTGTTCTACTCCTGAGTCACAGTAAAATAAAAGCATCTGTAGCTTTGACAACATCACAACCTTTCACCGAAAACCTTTTTTGGCAGGTGACTTGGCATTGAAATGGTCTCTTCTCCCTTCCCTTCTTCCGAACCACACCTTCACTTAAGTAAAGGACCATTTTCTGAATGACTCATGAAGTACTTCTTCACCCAAAGTGGTGATTGACACATGGAATTCGGTGCCACAGGAGGTGGTGGCAGCTACAAGCCTAGATGGCTGGAAGAGGGGGTTGGATAAACACATGGAGCAGAGGTCCATCAGTGGCTATTAGCCACAATGTATAGATGGAACTCTGTCTGGGACAGTAATGCTCTGTATTCTTGGTGCTTGGGGGGCCACAGTGGGAGGGCTTCTAGTGTCCTGGCCCCACTGATGGACCTCCTGATGGTGCCTGTTTTTTTGGGCCTCTGTGTGACACAGAGTGTTGGACTCTATGGGCCATTGGCCTGATCCAACATGGCTTCTCTTATGTTCTTCTGTAGAGCAGAGGTCCATGAGTGGCTATTAGCCACAAGGTACAGATGGAACTCTCTGCCTGGGGCAGTGATGCTCTGTATTCTGGGTCCTGGGGGGCGGGTTAGGAGGGCTTCTAGTGTCCTGGTCCCACTGATGGACCTCCTGATGGCACCTGGGTTTTTTTGGCCACTGTGTGACACAGAGTGTTGGACTGGAAGGCCAATGGCCTGATCCAACATGGCTTCTCTTATGTTCTTATGTGACACAGAGTGCTGGACTGGAGGGCCAATGGCCTGATCCAACATGGCTTCTCTTATGTTCTTAGGTGACTCAGAGTGTTGGACCGGATGGGCCATTGGCCTGATCCAACATGGCTTCTCTTATGTTCTTATGTGACTCAGAGTGTTGGACTGGATGGGCCATTAGCCTGATCCAACATGGCTTCGCTTATGTGACTCAGAGTGCTGGACTGGAGGGCCAATGGCCTGATCCAACATGGCTTCTCTTATGTTCTTATGTGACACAGAGTGCTGGACTGGAGGGCCAATGGCCTGATCCAACATGGCTTCTCTTATGTTCTTATGTGACACAGAGTGTTGGACCGGATGGGCCATTGGCCTGATCCAACATGGCTTCGCTTATGTGACTCAGAGTGCTGGACTGGAGGGCCAATGGCCTGATCCAACATGGCTTCTCTTATGTTCTTATGTGACTCAGAGTGCTGGACTGGAGGGCCAATGGCCTGATCCAACATGGCTTCTCTTATGTTCTTAGGTGACTCAGAGTGTTGGACCGGATGGGCCATTGGCCTGATCCAACATGGCTTCTCCTATGTTCTTATGTGACTCAGAGTGTTGGACTGGAGGGCCAATGGCCTGATCCAACATGGCTTCTCTTATGTTCTTATGTGACTCAGAGTGTTGGACTGGAGGGCCAATGGCCTGATCCAACATGGCTTCTCCTATGTTCTTATGTGACTCAGAGTGTTGGACTGGAGGGCCAATGGCCTGATCCAACATGGCTTCTCTTATGTTCTTAGGTGACTCAGAGTGTTGGACCGGATGGGCCATTGGCCTGATCCAACATGGCTTCTCCTATGTTCTTATGTGACTCAGAGTGTTGGACTGGAGGGCCAATGGCCTGATCCAACATGGCTTCTCTTATGTTCTTATGACTCATTCTTGTGTATCAGAAAAAGCCATTCTTTGTAGAATACAGACCACGCGTATGCTGCTTGTGGTCTGCAGAGAATTTTTTTTTAAGTCTCTTGACGGTTTGGAGGGGTTGATGGCCCTAAAAGTGAAACCTGAATCTCGGGACCAAAAGTCAGTCCTACAATTAAATCTCTTTGGTTTTGATTTCTTTTGCTTCCATTCTGCCCTCCTCCCCGGCTCTATACTGGCTGTTTCTAAAAGCTGAGGAAGTTCTTCTAATTGCTGCAGTTTAAGGCTGCTGTTCTTATTTCTTAGATTGTTTTATGCTCTTTTTAAAATTATTATATTGCCTTTTTATGGCATTTGCATTGTAAACTACCCCCCCAAAAGGACAGCATGTGATTTTGAACAAATAAATTTTATCCGAAAGAATTTAGAATAGCACTTGAGTTTGCATTGAGGAGCAAACATACGATGGGGTGAAGGAGTGCAGTATAGAGATTGTGTCAAAGGCAATACTCCCTCTAAACTGTGGAGTCTTTTGTGCAGAAATTCTACTTTGTGAGCTACTGGCATTATTGTTGTGAGGTACTGGGTTGACTCAGCTGGCTCAAGGTTGACTCAGCCTTCCATCCTTCCGAGGTCGGTCAAATGAGGACCCAGCTTGCTGTGTGTGGGGGGGAGTGTAGATGACTGGGGAAGGCAAGGGCAAACCACCCTGTTAAAAAAAGTCTGCCATGAAAACGTCATGATGCGACGTCACCCCTGAGTCGGAAACGACTGGCGCTTGCACAGGGGACTACCTTTACCTTTTTACTGCATAAATTAGGTTGCTCTGGGGGGCCATTTTTCCTGCGCTAAGACAAAAATGTGTGAGCCGGAGGCTAAAAACCTGTGAGCAAGCTCACACTAACTCGGCTTAGAGGGAACACTGGTCAAGGGTATAATGCTGAAGTGTGCATAGATTGCCCTCTGTACAGCTCTCCATGATTCAGGAGTTTTATTTGCTTATTTATTTATTTTCTATTTATATCCTGCCCTTCCCACCGAAGTGGCTCAGGGCAGCTCACAGCATATAAAACTAACATAAAAATATTAAATTTAAACATTTTACACAGTTAAAACATTAAAAAACATAACAGCAGTCTATTTAAACTACACTCAGTTTCCAGTGCCGGTTAGTTCTAAGCCAGCCGAAAGAGGGCTGTCTTACAGGCCCTGTGGAACTGGGCAAGGTCCCGCAGGGCCCTCACCTCTTCCGGCAGCAGGTTACACCAGAAAGGGGCCGTTACAGAGAAAGCCCTTTCCCTGGTAGATTTCAGGCGGACTTCCTTTGGCCCGGGGACAACGAGCAGATTTTGAGTTCCCGATCTCAGTACTCTCTGGGGAACATGTGGGGAGAGACGGTCCCTCAGGTAGGCAGGTCCTAGGCCATATCAACATTGGGAACAACATTGGGAAGCAGTGGCGAGATGACTATTTTCCTAGATCAACCCAGAACACTGAGATGGAATGAATGGACAGGGGTCAGATTTACAGTAGAGGTTGATATGTGTGGAAACTGGGCATCTGCTGGACCAGGGGTGACCAAACTGTGGCTCGGGAACCACATGTAGCTCTTCCACACATATTGTATGGCTCTCAAAGCCCCCATGTTGGACAGCTTGGAGAAGGCATCTATTGGTGGCTTGGAGAATGCATTTAAAATTGCTTACTTTTTACCTCTCTCTCCCCATCTATTCCTTCCTTCCTTCCATCCTTCTTGTGGCTCTCAAACATCTGCCATTCATGTCTTGTGGCTCTCACACATCTGGTGTTTATTCTATGTGACTCTTACGTTAAGCAAGTTTGGCCACCCGTGCTGGACGGAGAATCCAAAGATAACAAATGGGAAACATGGTGTAAAGGCTAATCATACTCAGAACCCACTGTGTGGGAAATGGCTTAAATGTTAGCACTAATGCAACTACAATTAACCACTGGAGTTTTCTTTAAAACTTCCTTCGTATATTTCTTTGAGTTAACATTATCCAATCTTTAGGAAGACACCACCGAATGTAACAAAAACCCTTCAAGGCTTAACAATACAATGTTAGCGGCTACTGTATGTTATAAACCCAGGGGTCGTTTTGTAAAGAAATAGGTGGCGGACCTCATTAGCATAACTCAGCATATTGCCCCCCAGCCAAAAGCAACTCAATGCAAGGAAGGAGAGCCCTGGGTGAGAAAGGCCTGCTTGGGCTGGCTAGAGATCCAGCCAACCCAAGCAGGCCTCGCCACCTGGGGCTCTCCTGGGCTGCCCCCCCCCCCAGTCAAAAGGCCAGCAGGCCACCTGCCGCCCAAAATCAAATAAGAAGTGGAAAAGGGTGGTGCGGGCTTCTCCAGGGGTTAATGAGGGCTGCTGGAGGCATGGCAAAGCCCCTGGTGGCTGGCTGGCTGGCTGCCCGCTCTCCTAATCCAGGGATTGTTATGCAGCTGCACCTACTATTCAATGGACAGGGTAGGTGGGGAGGAGGAGGGGGAACCCTCAGAAAGGTTCAGGAGCTGTGCTCCTGTGAGCTCCTGCTGAATCTGAGGCCTGTATAAACCTTATTAGCTGTGTGGGAACTGTATAATGAGAGTGGCAAAATAGTAAAGAGTCCAGTGGCACCTTTAAGATGAACAAATTTTATTGTAGCAGAAGTTTTTAAGAGCTACAAGCTTCTGCTACAAGTTTTTAAAAGCTTCTGCTACAATAGAATTTGTTCGTCTTAAAGGTGCCACTGGACTCTTTAATTATCTTGCAGTAACAGACTGACACAGCTAACTCCTCTGGGGAACAGAGCTGGTTTTGTTAAGTATTGATTTGTTAAACATTGTTAAGCATGGAAGTGGTCCTGTTACATTTAGTTTGGTTTTGTTCAGGGTTCTTTTTGGAACAGGAGCTCCTTTGCATATTAGGCCACACAGGCCTGATGTAGCCAATCCTCCGAGAGCTAACAATAGGCCCTCTAAGAAGAGCCCTGTAAGCTCTTGGAGGATTGGCTACATAAAAGGGGTGTGGCCTAATATGCAAAGGAGCTCCTGCTGCAAAAAAAGCCCTGGTTTTGTTAAGCAATGATTTGTTAAAGATTGTTAAGCACTGCTATGCTTTGAAGGGTTCTCATTAAATTGGATATTGTCTTCCTAAAGCAGGGATGGTCAAACTTGTTTAACATAAGAGCCACACAGAATAAACGTCAGGTGTTTGAGAGCCTCAAGACGTGAACATCAGATGTTTGAGAGCCTCAAGACGTGAACATCAGATGTTTGAGTTGAGCAAGACAAGGAAGGAAGGAAGGAAAATAGATGGGGAGGGAGAGATGAAAAGAAAGCAACTTTAACTTTAAATGCATTCTCCAAGCTGCCAGCTGGCTTGGCTTGGAGCAGTGATTTGAAGAGAGAAATGCCTTCTCCAAGCCAGCCAACAAGATGGTGGGGTCTTTAAGAGCCACACAGCATGTGTGAAAGAGCCACATGTGGCTCCCATGCCACAGTTTGGCTGCCCCATCCTAAAGTTTGGACAAGGAAACCTCAGCTATCTTGAATTCCCCTTACGTATAATCTCTCAAGCAATAAGATCACTACAATCCAGTTGGCCTTCGGAGATCTATTGCTACAACTGTGCTGTCACCTTTGCTGTCATTTCATATGACAGGGGGAGTGGCTGGAATCCAGAAGAGCTTTTCTTATACCAAGAATAATATTTTATCAGTCTTCGAGGTGCCGCTGGGCTCAAACTTTGTTCCACTGCTTCAGACCAAGACGGCGACCCACCTGCATCGATCCTTTTTCTCTTCATTTGTCCTGTGCCATTCCCCACCCCCCCCACCCCGCCAGAGCCCACCTGTGTTGGAATGACTTAATCTAAGGGCAAACGGGGGAACTCTTAGGCTTGGAGGAAATGTAGTTGAACCCCCACTGGAAACTGAATCCTCAGAGGAGGTGGCAGCATTGACGGTGCAGACGTCCTACACATCGTTTCCAAGGAGCACACGGAGTTTGTGTGGCACGGAAGGCGGACGAAAGAATCTTGGTTTCCGACTGACATCTTCGACGGAGCAGCCCCTGACACGATGGGCCGGACATGCGACACCCTTAGATGGAAGAGTTCTTGCCAAGTGGTGCTTTTAGCAGGTAAGGGAGCAGGGCTGTTCTGCGGGAAAGGGTCCCGCAATGACCAGAGACGTAGAGCAGAGGTCCCCAACCCCCGGGCTGTGCGCCGGTACCAGTACATGTCCTGTTAGCAACTGGGCTGTGAGTTGTATAATTATTTCATTATATATTACAATGTAATAATAATAAGATGACGGCATTGGATTTATATCCTGCCCTCCGCTTCAGATTTCAGAGTCTCAGAGTGGCTCACAATCTCCTTTACCTGCCTCTCCCACAACAGACACCCCATGAGGTGGGTGGGGATGAGAGAGCTCTCCTCAGAAGCAGCCTTTTCAAGTACAACCTCTGCCAGAGCTATGGCTGACCCAAAGCCATTCCAGCAGCTGCAAGTGGAGGAATGGGGAATCAAACCCGGTTCTCCCAGATAAGAGTCTGCCCTTTCAAGGACAACCTCTGCCAGAGCTATGGCTGACCCAAGGCCATTCCAGCAGCTGCAAGTGGAGGGGTGTGGAATCAAACCTGGTTCTCCCAGATAAGAGTCTGCCCTTTCAAGGACAACCTCTGCCAGAGCTGTGGCTGACCCAAGACCATTCCAGCAGGTGCAAGTGGAGGAGTGGGGAATCAAACCCGGTTCTCCCAGATAAGAGTCTGCCCTTTCAAGGACAACTTCTGCCAGAGCTACAGCTGACCCAAGACTATTCCAGCAGCTGCAAGTGGAGGAGTGGGGGAATCAAACCCGGTTCTCCCAGATAAGAGTCTGCCCTTTCAAGGACAACCTCTGCCAGAGCTATGGCTGACCCAAGGCCATTCCAGCAGGTGCAAGTGGAGGAGTGGGGAATCAAACCCGGTTCTCCCAGATAAGAGTCTGCCCTTTCAAGGACAACCTCTGCCAGAGCTATGGCTGACCCAAGGCCATTCCAGCAGCTGCAAGTGGAGGGGTGTGGAATCAAACCCGGTTCTCCCAGATAAGAGTCTGCCCTTTCAAGGACAACCTCTGCCAGAGCTATGGCTGACCCAAGCCATTCCAGCAGCTGCAAGTGGAGGAGTGGGGAATCAAATCAAATTGTTTTCCACAAAACCGGTCCCTGGTGCCAGAAAGGTTGGGGACCGCTGACCTAGAGGGGCAGAAATTGAGCATGAGTGAATTGCTGGGATAGCCCTTGGATGAGTGCCGCATGCCCCAATCTCCCTTTAAAAATCCTGACCGTGTGAACCTCTTTTGGGGTTTCCTCCTCTGCAATAGGTTACTATTGATATTATCAAAGTATTTTTAAGTTAAAGAAAAGGTCGCGCATTGGTTTCCAGCACCGCTGACCAATGGTGCAGTAAAGACTGGGAAGGCGACGAAGATGGTGAGGGGTCTGGAGACCAAGTCCTATGAAGAAAGGTTGAAGGAGCTGGGCATGTTTAACCTGCAGAGGAGGCAGCTGGGAGGTGATAGGATCACCATCTTCAAGGACTTGAAGGGCTGTCTTACAGAGCAGGGGTGTCAAACTCATTTGTTATGAGGGCCGGATCCGACATGAACGAGACCTTGTTGGGCCGGGCCATGTTGCGTTGGGCCGAGCCATGCCGAACCGGGCCATGTGTGTACTTATTTAAGATTAGGTAGCAGAGAGATAAATTTTATAAAGAACACAGACAAACCCAAATATATATTTTAAAAAACTTAGAACATGCTTAAAACATTACCGCTCATTGGTTTTAAAGATGCTTTCTTTGAATTTCTCCCCTGGGATCCAGGGAACTGGGTAAAGCTGTGGCTCTTTCCTTCCTTCCCTAGGGGACTGGTGTGTGTGGGGGGGGGGGAGGAGCCTCAGCCAATAGAAGGAAGAGAGGCTGGCTTAGTAGCAATTGAGGGAGCCTGGCTCAGTAGCAATTGAGAGAGCCTGGCAAAGCAAGCTATTCCTCCCCACCCTTCCTCTCCAAGGGAGGAGCCTTAGCCAGTGGAGAAAATAGAGGTTTTGCTCTGTAGCTCCTGTGGTGTTGAGCAAGCCTGGCAAAGCAAGCTGTGATGCAGAAGGAAGCAAGAGAGAGGAAGAAGGAAGCAGATGACAGCCAGTTGCTCCGGGGCCTGATTTGGCCCCCAAACTGCTTGTTCAACACCCCTGATATAGAGGGTGGTGTGGAATTGTTTTCTGTGGCCCCAGAAGGTAGGACCAGAACCAATGGGTTGAAATTAAATCAAAAGAGTTTCTGGCTCAACATTAGGAAGAACTTCCTGCCCATTAGAGCGGTTCCTCAGTGGAACAGGCTTCCTCAGGAGGTGGTGGGCTCTCCTTCCTCGGAGGTTTTTCAACAGAGGCTAGATGGCCATCTGACAGCAATGAAGATCGTGTGAATTTAGGGGGAGGTATTTGTGATTTTCCTGCATTGTGCAGGGGGTTGGACTAGATGACCCTGGAGGTCCCTTCCAATTCTTTGATTCTATGACTGGGAAACATTTGCATAGACTTGTGAAACTTCCGCATTTCCAAAGGTTCAGAGTCCAGTCTAAACATATCGGATTAGATTTAGATGAAGGTGCTTTGCAGATAGGGTTGCCAGATCCAGGTCTGGAGATTCCTGGAGGGCAGAGTCTGAGGAGGACAGGGACTTCAACGAGGTGTAACCCCATCGAGTCCCCCGTCCGACTTCTCCGGGGGAACTGAATCTCTGTAGTCTGGAGACGAACTGCAATTCTGGGGGATCCCCAGGTCCCACCTGGAGACTGGCAACCCTAGGTTATACCTGAGTTCCGGGTGTCTCTGTTTTCACTACTTAGTGAAGGATTCTTTCTCTCCCCACCCTTTCTCCCTTCAGCCGCCATCCTGAATTCTGCCTTCCTGCTGACTCAGGCTCAGGAGGAGATCCCTGTTACGGCAGAACCACCACAGCCATCAGAAGGACAGGACAGCCATCAGAGGACAGGTATGGTTTGTTCCCTCTGTCTTATCTCTCTCAGGAGTCAAGTCGCACCTTTAAGTCCAACAAAGTTTTATTCAGAATGTAAGCTTTCGTGCGCTAAAAGCACACTTCTTCAGTACCTGATCCCTTCGTCTGAAGTGTGCTTTTAGCGCACGAAAGCTTACGTTCTGAATAAAACTTTGTTGGACTTAAAGGTGCGACTTGACTCCTGCTTTGCTCAACTGCTTCAGGCCAGCACGGCTGCCCACTTGGATTTATCTCTCTCAGTGTGGTGGTTAAGTGTGCGAACTCCTATCTGGGAGAACCGGGTTTGATTCCCCACTCCTCCACCTGCACCTGCTGGAATGGCCTTGGGCCGGCCATAACTCTCGCAGAGCTGTCCTTGAAAGGGCAGCTGCTGTGAGAGTCCTCTCAGCACCACCCATCTCACAGGGTGTCTGTTGTGAGGGAAGAAAATATAGGCGATTGTAAGCCGCTCTGAGTCTCTGATTCAGAGAGAAGGGCGGGGTATAAATCTGCAGGCTTCTTCTTCTTCTCAGCCCCACCCACCTCACAGGGTGTAGTGGTGAAGTGCGTGGACTCTTATCTGGGAGAATTGGGTTTGATTGCCTACTCCTCCACTTGCACCTGCTGGCATGGCTTTGGGTCAGCCATAGCTCTCGTAGGAGTTGTCCTTGAAAGGGCAGCTGCTGGGAGAGCCCTCTCAGCCCCACCCACCTCACAGGGTGTCTGTTGTGGGGGGGGAGAAGATATAGGAGCTTGTAAGCCGCTCTGAGTCTCTGATTCAGAGAGAAGGGTGGGGTATAAATCTGCAGTCTTCTTCTTCAACCCCTGCTTCAGAGCATTCTCTCTGCTCAGCCTCAGGAGGGTTTCTCCAAAGCACCAACCAAAGGACACAACTGCTTCCAGGAGTCACCCTCCGTGGGTCTCATCCCTTGTCAACGGGTTAATCAGGATGAACGAGGACACAGAAAGAACACTGTGATAGGGTTGCCAGCCTCCAGGTGGGAGCTGGAGATCTCCCACTATGACGCCTGATCTCCAGGCCAGAGAGAGCAGCTCCCCTGGAGAAAGCGGCCACTTTGGAAGGTGGAATCTGTGGACGCAGGGCTTTTTTTGAGCAGGAACGCAGTTCTGGCTGGCTTGGCATCAGGGGGCGTGGCCTGATATGCCAATGAGCTCCTGCTGGGCTTTTTCTACAGAAGAAGCCCTGTATAGAAGTATAACCCCCTGAAGTCACTCACCTCCCCAAACCTCGTCTATCTCAGGATCTACAACCAAAATTTCCAGGTATTTCCAAATCTGGGGCTGGTACCCCTAAAGAACAGAGAACTGGCTATGTAGATTTTTCTTTTTCATTGAAGGCTCTTACAAATCTCAACATTTTGGTGGGCATCCTATAAAAGCAACCTGCCTAAACTGCATTATTAATTGTATTGATTGACGCTGTTTGTAGTCCAGCTTTCTCACCCAGACTGAAAATGGATTGTGCAATGTACATTGATATACACAGAAGGATACATCTCATACAAAGGGCATTTTTTGTAGCAGGGGCTCCTTTGCATATTAGGCATCGTCCCCCTGATGCAGCCAATCCTCCAGGCGCTTACAGGGCTTTTAGTGCAAAGCCTCCTGTAAGCTCCAGGAGGATTGGCTACATCAGGAGTGTGTGGCCTAATATGCAAAGGAGCTCCTGCTACAAAAAAAAGCCCTGCTCATAAGCAATGCAGTAGGACTAATTGTAAAATTTTTGAAACAGGGATGCCATTTGCCTGATTTGGATGTGGGGAGCAGAGGAAATCTATCAAAGTGTATTGCTGTTAGGGGAGGGGCCAAAGCTCAGTGGCAGAGCATCTGCTTGGCATGCATAAGGTCCCAGGTTCAATCCCCACCATCTCCAATTAAAAGGACCAAGCCGGAGGAGATGGGAAAGACCTCAGCCTGAGACCCTGGAGAGCCATGAAGTGGGGCTGTAGCTCAGTGGTAGAGCCTCTGCTTGGCATGCAGAAGGTCCCAGGTTCAATCCCCACCATCTCCAATTAAAAGAACCAGGCAGGAGGAGATGGGAAAGACCTCAGCCTGAGACCCTGGAGAGCCATGAAGTGGGGCTGTAGCTCAGTGGCAGAGTGTCTGCTTGGCATGCAGATGGTCCCAGGTTCAATCCCCACCATCTCCAGTTAAGAGGGTACCAGGCAGGAGGTGATGGGAAAGACCTCAGACTGAAACCCTGGAGAGCCACGAAGTGGGGCTGTAGCTCAGTGGTAGAGCATCTGCTTGGCATGCAGAAGGTCCCAGGTTCAATCCCCACCATCTCCAATTAAAAGGACCAAGCAGGAGGAGATGGGAAAGACCTCAGCCTGAGACCCTGGAGAGCCATGAAGTGGGGCTGTAGCTCAGTGGCAGAGTGTCTGCTTGGCATGCAGAAGGTCCCAGGTTCAATCCCCACCATCTCCAGTTAAGAGGACCAGGCAGGAGGGGATGGGAAAGGCCTCTGCCTGAGACACTGGAGAGCTGCTGCCAGTCTGAGTAGACCATAGTGACCTTGATGGACAAATGCTTTGATTTGGTACTAGGCAACATCATAAGTTCACATGTTCCAGAACAAGAAAGAATGAATGAAAGGGCAGATATAGCTAAGATGAGGCCTGGAGATCTGCTGGAATTACAGTTGATCTCCAGATGAGAGAGATGAAAGAAAATGGCTGCTTTGGCGGGTGGGCTGTATGTATTACACCCTCCCCAAATCCCACCTCCCCAGGCCCCACCCCACCCAATCTCCAGGCACTTCCCAACCCAGAGTTGACAACCCTTCCTGATGCACACCTGTCTAAATCACTGACAGTAACCTTGGATCTTTTCCACCCGCAGAGATGCTCTCCAAACCGACCGTTTCGGCCTTCCCCTCCTCTTACCTCGTGGAGTTCACTGATTCCATTACTCTAACCTGTGAGATCCGCTCCGGAGCCACCAAAGTCCGCTGGTTCAAGAACGGCAGACCGTTGAGGAAGAGTGATCATATCAGCCTTTCTAGTGATAACCGGACTCTCTCCATCCCGAGCATAACCCGAGACGATGCCGGGGAGTACCAATGCGAAGTGTCCAACTCAGCGAGCACCAGAATCAGTGACATCCAATACGTCGATGTGATTTGTGAGTTGACATGTCTCCTTTATGGCTCTTGGGTGGTGTTCATGGGGACGCCCACTGTTCTTCTACAGGGGTGGCCAAACTGCGGCTCGGGAGCCACAAGTGGTTCTTTCACAAATATTGTGTGGCTCTTGAAGCCCCCACCGCTCCATTGGCCAGCTTAAATCACTTCTCCAAGTCAAAACCAGTCGGCAGCTTGGAGAATGCACTTAAAGTTAAAGTTGCTTTCTTTCCACCTCCACTTCCCCCATCTATTTGCCTTCCTGCCTTCTTTCCTTCACCCCTTCCCTCCCTCCCTCCTTCCTGTCTTGCAGCTCTCAAACATCTGACATTTATTCTATGCGCCTCTTGTGTTAAGTAAGTTTGGCCACCCTTGTTCCAGACCTTGGCTCAAGAAGAAGGGGAAACCAGGGACTAGCTGCTTAGACAGGTAGAGCAGAGACCCTTGACCTTTTTTGTTTGTTTGTTTCGGTATTTTTTTATTTGTGCGTGTGTGTGTCCCTGGAAGTCAAGACAACCGCTGGTGCTGACCCCCTACTGGGGGCCTGGAGGATATTGACGGAGGTGGCTGAATAAAGCCTGCCCCTGCCCTCCCGACTGCTGGTATTCCAAGCTCTCCTCCCATCCAAGTACTTGCCAGAGTTGAACCTGCTTAGCTTCCAATATCTGACCAGGAGATCAGGCTGGCCTAGGCTATCCAGATCACGGCAGACCCTTGACCTTTCTGAGCTGATGCACACCTTTGGAGATCGGACACGGGGTGGTGGTTAGCACAGTCACAAAATGGCTGCAGCAGGGGGCGGAGCCACCCCAAAATGTCGAGAAGTGAGGTTACACATAACTCATCTCTAACTGTAGTTTGTCAGCATTTCGGGGGGGGGGGGAGTTCTGTTCAATGAAATGCTTTTAAAAATGACATCGTTTTAGGCAGGGCTTTTTTATTTTTAAAGCAGGAACACAGTTCCAGCTGGCTTAGCATCAGGGGGTGAGGCCTAATATGGACTCTGTGAAACAAAGGTGATATCGGGGTGTGTGGTCTAATATGCAAATGAGTTCCTGCTGGGCTTTTGCTACCCCAAAAGCCCTGTGTGAAACAATGGTGACTTTGGGGGTGTGGCTCATCATGCAAATGAGTTCCTGCTGGGCTTTTGCTACCCCAAAAGCCCTGCACGAAACAATGGTGACTTTGGGGTGTGTGGCTTATTATGCAAATGAGTTCCTGCTGGGCTTTTGCTACCCCAAAAGCCCTGTGCGAAACAATGGTGACTTTGGGGGTGTGGCTATTATTCAAATGAGTTCCTGCTGGGCTTTTGCTACCCCAAAAGTCCTGGCTTTAGGATATTTTCTCTCCTACCCACAACTATGCATAAGAAAGACTCATCTGGCAACATCTAGAGGATTCCTGATGGTCAATCAGAAGCTCTGCTGGCCCCACCCACTTCCCAGAATCCCTCATTGAGTGCCACGGTATCCAGGGGCAGCACGTTGGAAGATCTGTGTCAGCGTGTGGAAATGGTTGACTATATATAAAAATAGCTATCAATTCTGAGTGTATTTTGGTCCCTGCCTCTAAGGGGCTTAGGAGGTCACTCACGGTTTCCCCTTCTCCAAGTTATCCACACAACAACCCTGTGAGGTGGGTTCAGCTGAGGATGAACAACTGGTCCCAACGTCTCCCAGTGAGCTCCCAGGCAGAGAAGGGATCTGAGCCGGGTCACACAGTCCAACCATTTAGGGTTGCCAACAAGTGATCTCTAGCTGGCAGGGATCAGCTCCCCTCGAGAAAATGGCTGCTTGGAAGGGTGGACTCTAGGGCAGGGGCGGCCAACGGTAGCTCTCCAGATGTTTTTTGCCTACAACTCCCATCAGCCCCAGCCAGCATGGCCAATGGCTGGGGCTGATGGGAGTTGTAGGGGGAAAAACATCTGGAGAGCTACCATTGGCCACCCCTGCTCTAGGGCATTGGACTATGCTGAGGCCCCTCCCCAAACCCTACCCTCTCCGGGATCCGCCCCCAAAGCCTCGAGGTATTTTCCAAGACAGACCTGCCAACTCTAGAACCATTACACCCTAATTCTTCTCGGAGAAAAAGAGCATCCTTATTTTGACAGTGTAGGGTGGGGCGCAGAATCTCTTAAGGCATCTCCGTGGAAACCGAAAACTGAAAGCTATAAGAACAGAAAAATAAAAAATATAACCATAAAGCCGGCCTATATAACAATAAAGGCACAGAACAGACAATTGAAGACAGTAAGAATAGAAACAGCAACAATAAAAACATAACCATAAAGCCCTCTCCCAACTTCAGGGTTATCGGAAACTGGGGAGGGAAATATCTACTGGCCAGTCCATCACGCCCTATGGAGACCGATTCCCATAGGGTATAATGGAGAATTGATCCGTGAGTATCTGGGGCTCAGGGGGGGCTGTTTTTTTGAGATAGAGGCACCAAATGTTCAGCATAGCATCTGGTGACTCTCCTCAAAACACCCTCCAAGTTTCAAAAAGTTTGGACCAGGGGGACTAACTGTATGAGCCCCCAAAGAAGGTGCCCCTATCCTTCATCGTTTCCAAATGGAGGGAAGGCATTTAAAAGGCCCTTTGGAGTTCAATCATGCTTGTCATACCTTTGCTCCTGGCTCCACCCCCAAAGTCCCCACTCCCCAGCTATTTCTTGAGTTGGACTTGGCAACCCTAGAGGATAGGTCCCTGTCCTCCTCAAGTTCCACCCCCAAATCTCCAGGAGTTTCCCAACCTGGAGCTGGCAAATAAATAAATAAGTCCCCAGTTTGGTGTAGTGGTTAAGTGCGCAGACTCTTATCTGGGAGAACCGGGTTTGATTCCCCACTCCTCCGCTTGCAGCTGCTGGAAATGGCCTTGGGTCAGCCACAGCTCTCGTAGGAGTTGTCCTCGAAAGGGCTGCTTCTGTCAGAGTTCTCTCAGCCCCACCTGCCTCACAGGGTGTCTGTTGTGGGGGGGGGGGAGAAGATAAAGGAGATTGTAAGCCATTCTGAGTCTTTGATTCAGAGAGAAGGGCGGGGTATAAATCTGCAGTCTTCTTCTTCTGCCAGTGGGTGTGGGAACCTGGCTGCCCCTAACCCAAGGCTACCCTGAGTTTCTAACCCCCGTGTCAGGTTGGCTTCCAAGTTATTATTCACCACCACCCTGGCCTTGTTTCTCATTAACTCAGCATATGTTTAGTTTTCAGGCCGATTCCCTTCAAACTAACTTCTTTGGGTCAAAGGGCACCAGGTACGAGGGAGGGACACCCAGAAGGAGCCAAATTCTTTCCCGCTGGTGAAAGAAAACAGTGATTAAAAATGTTCTTAGAACGTACAAAAGAGAGTGGGGGAGGCGCTGCAAGCATTTTCTGAGTGTCCATGAGATGAGGGGGCCTTTCCCCCTTTTCGTTGCTGTGATACGTTTGGTGGGGCCATTTTGTGCCTTCCCCATCTTGTCTCTGTCCCTCCCAACATCATCACCAGGGGAGAAATGCTACATGCAGGGGTGGAATTCTAGCAGGAGCTCCTTTGCATATTAGGCCACACACCCCTGATGTAGCCAATCCTCCAGGAGCTTACAAGGCTCTTTTTTGTAAGCTCTTGGAGGATTGGCTACATCAGAGGGATGTAGCCTAATATGCAAAGGAGCTCCTGCTATAATTCCACCCTGGCTACATGTGAAGTGATAAGCCAGAAGAGGGCTTCCTGGGGTATGGGAGTCTGGGTTCTCCAACAGGGTGCCCACCGACGCCTTTTCTGATGTTTGCCAAGTATTTTCAGAAAGTGGGAGGGGTCAGGCAGGGCTTTTGTCTAGCGGAGTTTCTGATTGCCTGTGGCAGACCTGATTGACTGTTCAGATTTTTCTTTTAAACGTTGCTTCAGTTGCGGTATGCTCTGTGTATTCAAGAAAACATTTTTAACAATATGTTCGTTGTACAGGACGTCCTGTTAAAACAGAGCTTTGGCCTGAAATGTTGAACAGTAGTGTTTCCAGCTCTGGGTTGAAACATACCCGGAAATCTGGGGGTGGAGCCCGGAGAGGGAGGGGTTTGGAGAGGGGAGGGATCTCAGCACGGTATGATACCATGGAGTCTATCCTTCCACACAGCCAGTTTCACAAGGGGAGCTGATCTCGGTTGTCTGGAGATCTGTTGTAACAGCAGGAGAAGCCAAACCTATCGAAGAGTTACTAGTAGAGTTTGGTGTGACTTCACACAGGTTGGCCTGCATCTTATGGAATCATAGAATCACAGAGTTGGAAAGGGCCATACAGGCAATCCAGTCCAACACCCTGCGGAATGCAGGATCAGCCTAGAATGTAGAACAGGGGTGGCCAAACTGCAGCTCAAGAGCCACACGTGGCTCTTTCACACAGATTGTGTGGCTCTCAAAGCCCCCACAGCCCCGTCAGCTAGCTTGGAGAAGGCATTTAAAGTCTCTTTAAATCACTTCTCCAAGCCAAGCCAGCTAGCAGCTTGGAGACTGCATTTATAATTACAATTGCTGTCTTTTCCACCTCTTCCTTCCTCCCTCCCTCCCTCCCTCCCTTCCTTCCTTCCTGGAGAGCCAGTTTGGTGTAGTGGTTAAGTGTGCAGACTCTTATCTGGGAGAACCGGGTTTGATTCCCCACTCCTCCACTTGCACCTGCTGGCATGGCCTTGGGTCAGTCATAGCTCTGGCAGGGGTTGTCCTTGAAAGGGCAGCTGCTGTGAGAGCCCTCTCCAGCCCCACCCATCTCACAGGGTGTCTGTTGTGGGGGAGGAAGGGAAAGGAGATTGTGAGCCGCTCTGAGACTCTGTCCTTGAAAGGGCAGCTGCTGTGAGAGCCCTTTCCAGCCCCTTGAAAGAGCAGCTGCTGTGAGAGCCTTTTCCAGCCCCACCCACCTCACAGGGTGTCTGTTGTGGGGGAGGAAGGTAAAGGAGATTGTGAGCTGCTCTAAGACTCTTCGGAGTGGAGGGCAGGATATAAATCCAATATCATCATCATAATCTTCTTCTTCTTCTCCCTCCCTCCCTCCCTCCCTCCCTCCCTCCCTCCCTTCCTTCCTTCCTTCCTTCCTTCCTTCCTTCCTTCCTTCCTTCCTTCCTTCCTTCCTTCCTTCCTTCCTTCCTTCCTTCCTTCCTTCCTTCCAACATCTGCCGTTCATATCTTGTGGTTTATTCTATGTGGCTCTTACGTTAAGCAAGTTTGGCCCCCGCTCTAGAGCATAGAAGCATAGAATCATAGAGTTGGAAGGGGCCTCCAGGGTCGTCTAGTCCAACCCTCTGCACAATGCAAGAAACTCACAAACACCTCCCCCTAAATTCACAGGATCCTCATTGCTGTCGGATGGCCATCTAGCCTCTGTTGAAAAACCTCCAAGGAAGGAGAGCCCACCCCCTCCCGAGGAAGCCTGTTCCACTGAGGAACCCCTCTAATGGTCAGGAGGTTCTTCCTGATGTTGAGCATCACTGACGAGTGCTTGTCCAGCTGCCGCTTAATGGCTGCCAGTGAGGGGAAGCTCACCCCCTCCCTAGGTGGCCTCACAGCCTCTTGAGGCAGCCATTTTACATTTGTGCCACAAAATTCCAAAAGACTCCCTCAGGCTCAAAAGGTTTTGGGGACTCCTGATACGCAAATTGTGTTTGCTTTCCCTGCAGCATACAAACCCTCCCACCCTCCTTCTCGAAATCTCAGGACAGCTTGGAGGGGGTTACCCCATTTTATACACCCAGCAGAGGATAGCCAGGTTGGGTGATTCTCGGTGTGCATGTCACTCTCTCAAATATGTCTGACTGGATTCTCAGTGCAGCACCAACCGAGGTCTGGCAGTTCAGGCAGCAAGACTTCCATGGTCTTTGGAGGTTCCATTGCCTTCTGCTGCTGGGAACTGGTGAGGGGAGAGAATTGGGTTTACCACTGGTTTAGTGTCCACCCTCCTGCCTTCACTGAAGGTCTTTAAGGGGAATTTGGACAACCCACCTGTCCGCCCATTAGATGCTCTGCACTCAGCAGGGGGTTGGACTAGATGACCTCTATGACACCCCCAACCTATTTATTTACAAAACTTGTATATCACCTTTCTGTCCTTTTGAGGCCCACCCAGGTGGCTAACAATTTACAACACAGGTGATCCACTCACATTTTTTTTTAAAAAAAAAGCATTACAATCAAGAACCCACTCCAAACACACATCATTAAAACAATCAAAATAACAGAGTGTAAACACCTAACTTAAAAAACCCATTTTTAAAAACTGTTAGCATCAGGGCCACAAACTAGGTGATTGCCTAGGGCGCCGGCCTTCTGGGAGTACCAAATTGGGCAACCCCATGTGACTCAGTGATGTCATCAGTGGGGAGGGGGCACTGAGGGAATGGAGGGGCCCCTGAGGGAATGCTGAGGAAAACAAGAAAGATATCAGCCACTGGTGGAAGATGGCAACAGAAAGGGACTGATGAATCTCCTCGGGGAGAGATTTCCAGAGCTTTGGTGCCACAACTGAGAAGGCCATGTCCGGAGTTGCCACCCGCCTAATCTCCAAAGGTTCCTGAACAGGGGTGGAATTCTAACAGGAGTGCCTTTGCATATTAGGCCACACACACCCTGATGTAGCCAATCCTCCAAGAGCTTACAAAAAAGAGCCTTGTAAGCTCTTGGAGGACTGGCTACATCAGGGGTGTGTGGCCTAATATGCAAAGGAGCTCCTGCTAGAATTCCACCCCTGCTCCTGAAGCAGGGCCTCCAAAGACGACCAGAGTGGTTGCGCAGGTTCAACTTGAACCCTATTCACCTCTAGCTTAAGTACCCACAGTGACGCACCCTGTGTTTCCTCTAGATGGACCTGAAACTCCCGTGATCCACACAACTGAGGAGAGTTCAGACCTCAAGCTGACTTGTGAAGCCGACACATTTCCGGATGCCCATTATGCCTGGTTTTTCAATGGGAGGGAATGTGGTACAGGATCCCCTCTGGTCATCCAGAATGCCACCCCAGAGCATTCTGGGAGTTACGTTTGCCTAGCCTGGAACGTTCTGACTCTCCAGAAGAGGAATAGCACACTGGATGTTGTGGTAGGAGGTAAGTAACCATTAGGGGGCCGCAGGATCCATCCTGACCATTCTGCTGGGACTTGGGCAGTCTCAGAAGAGGTCAGGTCCTTTAACTTCAGGAGGATGCCAAGTCCAGAGGACCATGGGTGGCCCAGGACAAGCTGTGCCAAGGGCTGGCAATCCTGTTGGAAGTTTTTCCTCAATCTTTGGTCTACTAGGAGGGGGCTGTGGCTCAGTAACAGAGCCTCCGCTTGGCATGCAGAAGGTCCAAAGTTTGATCCCCAGCATCCCTAGGTGAAAAAGGACCAGGCAGGAGGTGATGGGAAAGACCTCTCTGCCTGAGACTCCGGAGAGCTGCAACACTCACCTTGAGGGACCACAGGGGGACTCCGCAGATCAACCGGGTCCAGCTGGTTTGCTTTTCTGATTCACTGGCAGTGGCAACATAAATTGTGCCTCCAGTAATGTAGAGAGGAGTGGCCATGGCTCAGTGGTAGAGCTTCTGCTTGGCAGGCAGAAGATCCCAGGTTCAATCCCCGGTATCTCCAGTTAAAAAGGACCAGGCAGGAGGGGATGGGAAAGACCTCAACCTGAGACCCTGGAGAGCCAGGAAGTGGGGCTGTAGCTCACTGGAAGGGCCTCTGCTTGGCATGCAGAAGGTCCCAGGTTCAATCCCCGGCATCTCCAGTTAAAAGGACCGGGCAGGAGGGGATAGGAAAGACCTCAACCTGAGACCCTGGAGAACCAGAAAGTGCAGCTGTAGCTCAGTGGTAGAGCATCTGCTTGGCATGCAGAAGGTCCCAGGTTCAATCTCTGGCATCCCCAGTTGAAAGGAACAGGCAGGAAGGGATGGGAAAGACCTCAGCCTGGGACCCTGGAGAGCCAGGAAGTGGGGCTGTAGCTCAGTGGAAGGGCCTCTGCTTGGCATGCAGAAAGTTTCAACCCCTGGCATCTCCAGTTAAAAGGACCAGGTAGGAGGGGATGGGAAAGACCTCAACCTGAGACCCTGGAGAACCGGGAAGTGGGGCAGTAGCTCACTGGAAGGGCCTCTGCTTGGCATGCAGAAGGTCCCAGGTTCAATCTCCGGCATCCCCAGTTGAAAGGAACAGGAAGGAGGGGATGGGAAAGATCTCACCCTGAGACCCTGGGGAGCCAGGAAGTCGGGCTGTAGCTCAGTGGAAGGGCTTCTGCTTGGCATGCAGAAAGTCCCAGGTTCAATCCCTGGCATCTCCAGTTAAAAGGACTAGGTAGGAGGTGATGGGGAAAGACTTCAGCTTGAGACTGAGGGAACTTTGTGTGTGTTCATGTGCCCAGGAGCCAGACAGTTGGCTAATGCATTAAAATCTCTCCAAAATGCTGTGGTTTTCTCTGGTGGCAACTATGGTGAGGAAATTCCTGGAGATTTAGAGGAGAAGCCAGGGGAAGGGAGGGCCATAGAGTCTCCCCCTCCAAAGCAGCCATTTTCTCCAGGGCAACTGATCTCTGTCATCTCATAATCCTGGAGGCTGGCAACCCCATCTTGTGCTCTTCCATTTCTGTCTGCATGCACCCAGCAAGTCCTCACCCTTAACCGAAACCCATTCGCCTCTTCAACTTTTCTATCCCTGCAGCTGAAGTGCGTGACGTCACAGTCACTGGCCCCTCTGTCGCCACTGAAGACCAGCCTGTCACTTTGACATGCACTGCTGTGGGCAGCTCAGTTTCTTACTCCTGGTTTAAGGGGGACCAGAGCCTAGAACCAGGACATTACACCGTACTGACCAACAACAACCAGAATCTCATGTTCAGTCCGAGTCACCGGAGTGACTCTGGGGACTATACCTGCAGAGGGTCCAACAGTTTCTCTTCTGACGTCAGTGAGCCTCACCGGCTGGATATTCTGTGTAAGTCTGGACTCTGTAAGTCAGTGTAAGGCTGTCTATGGCAGTTGTTGGTAACCGGAAGCCCATAAATCCAGCCTGGCTTGTAATCACTTCTTATTGGTCTTCTAGGGTTGCCAAGTCCAACTCAAGCAATATCTGGGAACTTTGGGGGTGGAGCCAGGAGCAAGGGTGTGACGAGCATAATTGAACTCCAAAGGGAGTTCTGGCCATCACATTTAAAGGGACCACACGCCTTTAAAATGCCTTCTCTCCATAGGAAATAATGAAGGATAGGGGCACCTTCTTTTGGAGCTCATAGAATTGGACCCCCTGGTCGGATCCTTTTGAAACGTGGAGGGTATTCTGAGGAGAGGGATTGGATGCTATGCTGGTAATTTGGTGCCTCTACCTCAAAAGACAGCCCTCCCAGAGCCCCAGATACCCGCAGATTAACTCTCCATTATACCTTATGGGAATCGGTCTCCAATAATGGAGTGCCCAGCAGACATTTCCCTCCCCCTCCCCCATTTTCTGATGACCCTGCCCCCACCTGGGGATTGGCAACCCTATGGTCTTCACATGCATTTAGAATGCATTCTTCTTCTTCACATGCATTTATACTTCCTAAACACCCCTTTCTCCCTAGCTGATAGAACTGGCAGCTCTAGGCTGAGAAATATCTGGAGATTTGGGGGTGGAGCCTGGGGTGGGTGGGATCTGGGGAGGGGAGGGACCTCAGCAGGGTATGATACCACAGAGTCCACCCTTCGGAGCCGCCATTTTCTCCCAGGCATAAGAGGAGATCTCCTAGCGCCACCTAGAGGTTAACAAAAAAATTAATCTGCTAGAAAGGTCATTGCATTATTAAGCTGCGCCTTGCCAGAGAGCTAAAGGGCTCTTGGCCTGTGGCTCTTAGCCTGGGGGCTGTGTAAGGACCAGGAACCCAGATTCCTTGTGTTCCCAATAAGGTAAGTAGACTCTCCAGGCGGGGAGCCACATAAACAAGCTATCATGAAGGTAGAATGCCAGCAGGGGGGTGGAGGCTTTCCAGTGTTTTGCATTGAGTGTCACATGTATGACTATCTGCCCACAGGACAGAAGTCTTGGGTGTGTGCTCAATGCAAGTTGCTCCTGGTCCTCAGGGAACGAGTTCGTACCCTTGAGGCTGAGGTGACTGACCTGGAGAAGCAGAGACAGTCAGTTGGGCACTCGGAGAAGACTCTCGGGGACGTGATAGATGAGCCCCGCTCTGAACGTGGCAGCCCCGTTGCCGCCAGGGAGCATGAGGGTCGAGAGGGAACAGGGCACCGGGCTGAGGATAAGGGGAATGTGCCCTCCGAAGGGACCTCTTCTTCAGTTGGTGAACGGAAATTCTTTCGCGCCAAGGAACCATCCCTGGGCAGGGAGAGAGGGGGGGTCTTGGTAGTTGGTGATTCGATCCTTAGGCAAGTAGACAACCGCGTACTGATCGTATGATGACTTGCCTGCCTGGTGCGAAGGTAGCGGACATTACACGTGTAGTAGATAGACGGTGCTGGGGAGGAGCCAGTGGTCGTGGTGCATGTTGGCACCAACGATGTGGGGAAATGCAGTCGTGAGGTCCTGGAGGAAAAATTTAGGCTGCTAGATGGGAAACTTAAGGCCAGGACCTCCAAGGTAGCCTTCTCAGAAGTGCCACCTGTTCCACGTGCAGGGCAGGAGAGACAGGCACAAATTAGAAGTCTCAATGTGTGGATGAGACGATGGTGTAAGGAGGAAGGGTTTAAGTTTGTTAGGCACTGGGATGCTTTCTGGAACAAGCGGGAGCTGTACAAAAGAGACGGTCTCCACTTGTCCCCGGATGGAACCAGGCTGCTGGCGCTTAAAATCAAAAAGGTGGCAGAGCAGTTTTTAAACTAAATCTTGGGGGAAAGCCGACAGGAGATGAAATGTCTCTGGTAAGCAGTGGAGTGCCGCAGAGCTCAGTATTGGGTCCCGTACTCTTTAACTTGTTCATAAGTGATTTGGAGTTGAGAGTAAGCAGTGAAGTGGCCAAGTTTGCAGATGACACTAAAATGTTCAGGGTGGTGAGAACCAGAGAGGATTGTGAGGAACTCCAAAGGGATCTGTTGAGGCTGGGTGAGTGGACGTCAACGTGGCAGATGAGGTTCAGTGTGGCCAAGTGCAAAGTAATGCACATTGGGGCCAAGAATCTCAGCTACAAATACAAGTTGATGGGGTGTGAACTGGCAGAGACTGACCAAGAAAGAGATCTTGGGGTCGTGATAGATAACTCACTGAAAATGTCAAGAGAGTGTGCGAATGCAATAAAAAAGGCCAACGCCATGCTGGGAATTATTAGGAAGGGAATTGAAAACAAATCAGCCAGTATCATAATGCCCCTGTATAAATCGATGGTGCGGTCTCATTTGGAATACTGTGTGCAATTCTGGTCACCGCACCTCAAAAAAGATATCATAGCATTGGAAAAGGTGCAGAAAAGGGCAACTAGAATGATTAAAGGTTTGGAACACTTTCGCTATGAAGAAAGGTTAAAATGCTTGGGGCTCTTTAGCTTGGAGAAACATCAACTGCGGGGTGACATGATAGAGGTTTACAAGATTATGCATGGGATGGAGAAGGTAGAGAAAGAAGTACTTTTCTCCCTTTCTCACAATACAAGAACTCGTGGGCATTTGATGAAATTGCTGAGCAGTCGGATTAGAATGGATAAAAGGAGGTACTTCTTCACCCAAAGGGTGATTAACATGTGGAATTCACTGCCACAGGAGGTGATGGTGGCTACAAGCATAGCCAGCTTCAAGAGGGGGTTAGATAAAAATATGGAGCAGAGGTCCATCAGTGTGTGTGTACACACACACACACACACACACACACACACACACACACACATATATATATATATATATATATATATATATATATATATATATATATATATATATATATATATATATATAAATATTTTGACACAGAGTGTTGGACTGGATGGGCCATTGGCCTGATCCAACATGGCTTCTCTTATGTTCTTATGTGACCCAGAGTGTTGGACCGGATGGGCCATTGGCCTGATCCAACATGGCTTCTCTTATGTGACCCAGAGTGTTGGACTGGATGGGCCATTGGCCTGATCCAACATGGCTTCTCTTATGTTCTTATGTGACCCAGAGTGTTGGACCGGATGGGCCATTGGCCTGATCCAACATGGCTTCTCTTATGTTCTTATGTGACCCAGAGTGTTGGACTGGGTGGGCCATTGGCCTGATCCAACATGGCTTCTCTTACGTTCTTATGTCAGAGAATCACCAAATGCTATTCAACAAATATTATGAAACGTATGATAAATGGTAATAATGTGTAGCGACATAAAGTTGACAACAGAAAGTTCAGAAGCACATAAGGTTGCATGAAGGACTACAGGAGGTCCATCCTGTTTCTCCATTTCCAACACTCTTCTTCATGTCCGGAGCGGAATAATATAACTAAAATATTTTCATACCTTCATATTATAGTCAGGCTTGACTGTAATATTCATAGGTTTTACAAATCCTTAAGACAACATCTCTTCAGCAACGTCTCAGAAATTTTCTAGTAGCAGCAGCTTACATTTACTCTTAGATAACTCTACCAGCTGACCCCCTTAACACTAACTTAGAGAGGGGAGTGCTGTGGCTCAGTGGTTAGAGCGGGAGTGTTGAGACTCATGAGGGCTGGATCTGACATAAATGAGATCTTGTCAGCTGGGCCATGTCAGGTCAGGCCGTGTGTGTACCTATTTAAGATTAGGTAGCAGAGATATAAATTTTGTAAAGGACACAGACAAACACAATTAAAGATTTTTCTTTTTTAAAAAAAACCCTTAAAACATGCTTAAAACATTAGCACTTGTTCTTAAAGGTGCTTTCTTTGTATTTCTCCCATGGGATCCAAGGAACTGGGCAAAGGAAGCTCTGGCTCTTTCCTGCCTTCCCCAGGGGACCAGGAGTGGGGAGGAGCCTCAGCCAATACGCAAGAATGAATCATAAGAACATAAGAGAAGCCAGGTTGGATCAGGCCAATGGCCCATCCAGTCCAACACTCTGTGTCACACATAAGAACAGAAGAGAAGCCATGTTGGATCAGGCCAGTGGCCCATCCAGTCCAACACTCTGTGTCACATAAGAACATAAGAGAAGCCCTGTTGGATCAGGCCAGTGGCCCATCCAGTCCAACACTCTGTGTCACATAAGAACATAAGAGAAGCCCTGTTGGATCAAGCCATTGGCCCCTCCAGTCCAACACTCTGTGTCACATAAGAACATAAGAGATGCCATGCTGGATCAGGCCAATGGCCCAGCCAGTCCAACACTCTGTGTCACATAAGAACATAAGAGAAGCCATGTTGGATCAGGCCAATGGCCCATCCAGTCCAACATTCTGTGTCACACAGTGGCCAAAACTTAGGTGCCATCAGGAGGTCCACCAGGAGGGCCAGAACTTGTACTGTTGCCTTCCCAACACCAAGAATACAGAGCATCACTGTCCTAGTCATAAGAACATAAGAGAAGCCATGTTGGATTAGGCCAATGGTCCATCCAGTCCAACACTGTGTCACACAGTGGCTAAAAAATCCAGGTGCCATCAGGAGGTCCATCTACAAAGGCCAAAGAATGGCTTTTTCTGATACACAAGAATGAATCATAAGAACAAGAGAAGCCATGTTGGATCAGGCCAATGGTCCATCCAGTCCAACACTCTAGTGTCACACAGCGGCCAACACTCTAGTGGCCAATGGTCCATCCAGTCCAACACTCTAGTGTCACACAGCGGCCAAAACCCAGAGACCAACAGGAGGTCCATCAGTGGGGCCAGGACACCAGAAGTCCTCCCATTGTGCCCCTCCAAGCACCAAGAATACAGAGCATCACTGCCCCAGACAGAGAGTTCCAACAATACGCTGTGGCTTATTGTTTTCCCCTGCTTGTCTGCTGCAGATGGACCCGATCCTCCCGTCATCCATGAGGTTTTTGACCGGGGCCGTTTCAAGCTCAAGTTCTCCTGCCGATCTGACTCGTATCCCGCGGCAAGTTATGTCTGGTTTCTCAATGAGAAGTTTCTCTCTGACCAACAAAATCCCCTCGTTCGGGATCTTGCCACTGAGAATGGCGGGAATTATACTTGCCAAGCCGAAAACAGAAGCACCCGACAGAAGAGAAATACCACCCTGGAGCTTGAAGTGCAGGGTAAGTACGCCATGAATTCAGCCGGAGCTCACAGGGTTGCAGCTGCTGAACCTTTCTGAAGCCCCCCTCCTCTTCCCCACCTACCTTGTCCCTTGAATAGCAGTGCAGCTGCATAACAACCCCTGGATTAGGAGAGCAGGCATTCAACCAGCCACCAGGGGCTTTGCCACACCCTCAACAGCCATCATTAATCCCTGGATAAGCCCACGCCACCCTTTCTTCACTTCTGATGTGATTTTGAATGGGTGGCTTGCTGGCTTTTTGACTGGGGGGAGGGTGGCCAAGGAGAGCCCCAGGTGAGCGAGGCCTGCTTGGACTGGCTGCATTTCTAGCCAGCCCAAGCAGGTTTCGCTCACCTGGGGCTCTTCTTTCTTCTGTTGGGTTGCTTTTGGCTGGGGGTGGGCGGGCATATACTAATGAGTTATGCTAATGAGCTCCGTCACCTATTTTTCTACAAAATGACGCCCCGAGGGTAAGTAAATAGAAATTCGGCCAGCAATACCACCTGATCGCTGGTTCAGAATGATCAGCCACTAATCTCTGCAGAAATCGCTCTCCATCTGCCATGAATCTGGGATGTGATCCATCAGCACTTGACCAGACTCTATTCTGGGGTCCCCAAGCTTTTTAAGCCTGCAGGCCCCTTAGAATTTCAGCACAGTGTAGTGGGTGCAGCCACAAAATGGCTGTTGCAGGAGGCGGAGTCAGCCACAAAATGCCTACCACAGCATACCTTCATTCATACAACAAAGATTCTTGTGCTGTAGTGGCAGCTGCTGCCAAAGCAACGCTTTTTAAAAACTCTGCACAGTTGATCAAATCTCCAACAGCCAATCAGAAGCTGTGCTAGGCAAAAGCCCTGCCTGGCCCTGCCCACTTTCTAAAAACATTTGCTGGGCACCAACTTGGAGACCCTTTGCTCTGTTCTCTCTTGGACTAATCAACAGCCATCTGTTCATCGGTAGGGTTTCCGGGTCCAGTTCAAGAAATATTTGGGGACTTTGGGGGTGGAGTCAGGAGACATTGAGGTGGAGCTGGGAGCAAGGGTGTGACAAGCACAATTGAACTCCAAAGGAAGTTCTGTCCATCACATTTAAAGGAACCACACAACTTTAAATGCCTTCCCTCCTTTGGAAATAATGAAGGATAGGGGCACCTTCTTTTGGGGCTCATAGAATTGGACCCGCTGGTCCAATCTTTTTTGAAACTTGGGGAGTGTTTTGAGGAGAGTTACCGGATGCTATGCGGAAAATGTGGCGCTTCTATCTCAACAAACAGCCCCACCCGAGATACCCACAAATCAATTCTCCATAGGGAATTGATCTCCATAGGGAATAATGGAGTGCCCAGCAAACATTTCCCTCTCTGCCCCCACTTTCTGATGATCCTGAAGTGGGGGGAGGGTCTTCAAATTGGGGGATCCCCTGCCCCCACCTGGTAATTGGCGACCCTATTCATTGGGGTCACCCTGTGAATCAGTCTGCTTAGAGCATACCAAAGCTTACCTTCTGAATAAAACTTAGTTGGTCTTAAAGGTGTGACTTGTCTACTGCTTTGTTCTGTCGCTTCAGACCAACACGGCTGCCCACTTGAATATCTCTCTGTGTTTGTTATTTACATAGGACGGTGGATGTAATCAAGAAACCCTGAGCGATTTGGACCACGGTGAGTACCAATGCAGAATGTCATGAGTTTTCCCTTTACATGGCCCCGGGGTTGCCAGAACAAAAAGTTACTTCTGCTATCAACAAGAAAGATGGCGTCTCTCGTGATTATGGCCATGGAGAGCCAGTTTGGTCTAGTGGTTAAGTGCGCGGACTCTTATCTGGGAGAATCGAGTTTGATTCCTCACTCCTCCACTTGCAGCTGCTGGAATGGCCTTGGGTCAGCCATAACTCTGGCAGAGGTTGTCCTTGAAAGGGCAGACTCTTATCTGGGAGAACCGGGTTTGATTCCCCACTCCTCCACTTGCAGCTGCTGGAATAGCCTTGGGTCAGCCATAGCTCTGGCAGAGGTTGTCCTTGAAAGGGCAGACTCTTACCTGGGAGAACTGGGTTTGATTTCCCTCTCCTCCACTTGCAGCTGCTGGAATGGCCTTGGGTCAGCCATAGCTCTGGCAGAGGTTGTCCTTGAAAGGGCAGCTGCTGTGAGAGTCCTCTCAGCCCCACCCACCTCACAGGGTGTCTGTTGCGGGGGGAGAAGCTATAGGAGATTGTGAGCCACTCTGAGTCTCTGATGTAGAGAGAAGGGCGGGGTATAAATCTGCAGTCTTCTTCTTCTTCTATGTGGGGTGGGAAGGGGGAAGTTTGACTCCAGATGCATTGTGGGATATTCCATTCAATCATGAGAGAAGATGCTACTGCATCAGTATGGCCTGGGGACATCACGTGGTTTTCTCTCTCCCTCTTGGCAGGGATTGACCTGGCGCACGTGTGAATGTGTCACTCCTGGGATTTCTGACATACCGTCAGATTGTGAAGAAAACCACAGTCACGCCAGAGAAACAGAAGCAGATGACAGGAGGGAGACTAAACTACAATATGGAAGAATGAACCCGTGTCCCCTGCTTAATTTCTCTTGATATTCATTCAGCCCTCCCCTCACCCAATACTACAAATAGCCTCTTGGTTCAAGACTCATTGCAGACCAACTTACCTAAATAGATTCTCTAACACACCAAAGCACGAGCTTCGATCTTCTGCAACCCATCAGAGATTGTTTTCAGTGACTGGTCCAATATGCATACGATCACCTTCACCCGTTGGCTTGCATCAATCAAACCCCAAACCCCCCAGGTTTGAGATCTTCTCTGGGCAACACCTTCTTTTTCTGCTCCTCCTGTATCGTGAACACACCGACATCCAGTGGCGGAATTCTAGCAGGAGCTCCTTTGCACATTAGGCCACACACCCCTGATGTAGCCAATCCTCCAAGAGCTTACAAGGCTCTTTTTTGTAAGCTCTTGGTGGATTTGCTACGTCAAGGAGGTGTGGCCTCATATGCAATGGAGCTCCTGCTAGAATCCCACCCCTGCCGACATCCACTCAAATTCTGCCCTGATTCACCAGCGAGTGGTGATCTACAGCATCCTTCTTTCACTCTGCCGTTAGGCATCTGCTGGATCTCCTCAGAAATCAACAACTATTTAAATTCCCTATTTAATAAAATGTTATTTAAATTGCAATCCTCTCCATGCGCAACTACGCAACACTCGTGCTGTGAGACATCTCTTGGTCACAGCCTAAATTGCAGGAAAAGGACAACTAGAATGATTAAAGGGTTGGAACGCTTTCTCTATGAAGAAATGCTAAAGTGCCTGGGGCTCTTTAGCTTGAAGAAACGTCGACTGAGGGGTAACGTGATAGAGGTTTACATGGGATAGAGAAGGTAGAGGAAGAAGTCCCTTTCTCACAATACGAGAACAAGTGGGCACTCCATGAAATTGCTGAGCAGGCGGGTTAGAACGGATAGAAGGAAGTCCTTCTTCACCCAAAAGGTGATTAACATGTGGAATTCACTGCCACAGGAGGTGGCGGCGGCTGCAAGCATAGCCAGCTTCAAGAGAAGATTGGATGAACATCTGGAGCAGATGAACAAAGCAGGAGTCAAGTTGCACCTTTAAGACCAACCAATTTTTTTTAGAACTCAAGCTTTCATGTGCTTAAGAGCACACGAAAGCTTACGTTCTAAATCAAAATTGGTTGGTCTTAAAGGTGCAACTTGACTCCTGCTTTGTTCAACTGCTTCAGACCAACACGGCTGCCCGCTTGGATCTATCTGGAGCAGAGGTCCATCATCCACATGGAATAAATAGAACTCTCTGTCTGGGGCAAGTGATGCTCTGTATTCTTGGTGCTTGGGGGGAGAGGAACAGTGCGGGGGGGCTTCTAGTATCCTGGCTCCACTGATGGACCTCCTGATGGCACCTGGGGTTTTTTAGGCCACTGTGTGACACAGAATGGTGGACTGGATTGGTCGTTGGCCTGATCTAACATGACTTCTCTTATGTTCTTATGTCAAGATCTCTGGAGCAAGTCCACATCTGTTAGAGAGGAGGCACGCGGCCAGAACCCTGGGATGGGGACACGGTGGTTCTGGCAGGGGTGGGGTAACGCCATGAGCGTGGGGGATATCCCCTAAGTATTTTGACAGGGACATAGCCATCCCCTCTCCCCGTCCTGGCTGAAACAGCTGACTGTTTCAGATCACGGAGGGTGGAGGGCGTCAAATTAGCTTTGATATTTTCTCAGATTGGAGCTGCCGGTCTTTTTCCGGGGGTGGAGGGAGGCGTTACGGAATAAGGATGTGGCGCTTTGCGGAAAACCCCAAAACATTGAGCTTGTGTTTATTTATAGTCCACCTTTCGCAAAAGAACTTCAAGGACAATGACACAGAGTGAGTCAGTGCGGTCCACAAACTGGGACATGCATTAGAAGATGAGAAGTCTGGAACCGCCGGAAAGAAACAGTATCCACGATGACACGTGAACCGGTGCAGAAATGACATAATAGGAACCTACTCACAAGAAGCTATCTGCAGCAGTATGGATTGCAGTCCCTCGTCGGTTATCCGAGCAAGTTTGTAAAACCAGTTTGGGGCAATGCAAACCCAAGGACCTGTGCCGAAACGCCCTCAGGAAAAGTTAATAGAAGCACAGAGTTGGAAGGGACTTCCAGGATCATGTAATCTAACCCCCCGGCACAGTGCAGGAACTTCACAAATACCTTCCCACCCCCGCCCCCCACACACATTCATGACCCCTGTTCCATGCCCAGAAGATGGGGAAAACCTCCAGAATCCCTGGCCAAACTGGCCCAGAGAGAAAAATTGCTGCCTGATCCCAAAGAGAGAGCCAGTTTGGTGTAGTGGTTAAGTGCGTGGACTCTTATCTGGGAGAACCGGGTTTGATTCCCCACTCCTCCACTTGCACCTGCTGGAATGGCCTTGGGTCAGCCATAGCTCTGGCAGAGGTTGTCCTTGAAAGGGCAGACTCTTATCTGGGAGAACCGGCTTTGATTCCCCACGCCTCCACTTGCACCTGCTGGAATGGCCTTGGGTCAGCCATAGCTCTGGCAGAGGTTGTCCTTGAAAGGGCAGACTCTTATCTGAGAGAACCGGGTTCGATTCCCCACTCCTGCACTTGCACCTGCTGGAATGGCCTTGGGTCAGCCATAGCTCTGGCAGAGGTTGTCCTTGAAAGGGCAGCTGCTGTGAGAGCCCTCTCCAGCCCCACCCACCTCACAGGGTGTCTGTTGTGGGGGGAGAAGATAAAGGAGATTGTGAGCCGCTCTGAGACTCTTCGGAGTGGAGGGCGGGATATAAATCCAATATCATCAAAGTGGCAATCGGCATTTCCCTGGTTGTATAAAAAAGGGCCAGGAGAACTAAACCCTGATGCAGCCCTTCCGGTCCTCCTTCTCATGATCTGCCTAATTCACAAGATCAGAATACAATCCGAGAGAGGTCACTATAATGGATTACACAACAAAAAAATGCAAGCTAGTGACCAGTTTACTAAGAAATATATAGAAAACCGGTCCAAAATGTGTACATTCAAGTCCCAAAGTAGGGTGGTGACAAGCCAATCGATTAAGGACTTGTTTCTTTCCAGTCTTCATCAGACCTGATGAAGCACGTGGACGGCAGGTGTTGATTTCCCTCATGTGCTGGTGGTCCCCTGCAGAAGCCCCCAGCTGACCTGAGCAAAGTCGTCTTGGGGGAGCCCAGGGGGAAAGGCAGCCCTGCAAATAAGAGGGGCCCAGGCCATGAAGGCTTTGTATGGGATAACCAGCCCCTTAGACTGAGCCCAGGAAAACATCAGCAGACCTGATGAAGACTGGAAAGAAACAAGTACTTAATCGATTGGCTTGTCACCACACTACTTTGGGACTTGAATGTACATGTTTTGGACATTTGGACTGGTTTCTATATATTTCATAGTAAATTTGTCACGAGTTTGTATTTTTTTTGTTGTGTAATTCACAGGATCTTCATCCTGTCTCATTCTGTTGCAGGGAACAGAATCCAGCTCCTGTATTTCTGTGGAAGGAGGATATAAAAGTTTTCTGATAAGTTCAGATTGCTGAGAAATAACAGATTTCAAGGGATTCCGTCCCACAAAGACACCTACTATCACCTGGTTCTTTAAATCTGTTAAAAATCCCGTCTCAGGGCACACAGTCATTTCTACAGAGTGGGCTGCAAACATTTCAAAACGCTTCTAGCAAAGGGAAGTCCGCAACTCAGGAAATGAAGAAAGAGGCCTGTTGGTCTGGAAAAACTGACGACTTTCTTGAACTTCCTAGAAGTAGCAAATACAAATTAGAGGGGGGGGGTGGAGTTTCCCTCCTGTGCAAAAGATGCACAATAATAATAAGTCTTAAGAAACAACTGGGTGTTCTGGGCACAGAGCAAAACACACCAGCTCAGCTTCTGAAGAACCTGCAGAAGATTCCAGCAAGAATCGTGCAAAGATACATTTGCAGCTCCTCAAGGCTCGCCTAGATCTCAAACTGTAGACCATCTGCCAGTCAGGGCTTTTTTGTAGCAGGAACTCCTTTGCATATTAGGTCACACACACCCCTGATGCAGCCAATCCTCCAAGAGCTTACAGGGCTCTTCTTGCAGGGCCTCTTGTAAGCTCCAGGAGGAATGGCTACATCAGAGGGCGCGGCCTAATATGCAAAGGAGTTCCTGCTACCAAAAAAAAAAAGCCCTTGTGACAATTATTCATCCTTCTCAAAAGTCGTCAGGTTTGGAAGTGAGTTCTTGGTGACCCCTCGTGGGGTTTTCAGGGGTGATTTCCCATGCCCTGCCTCTGCGTAGCGACCCCGGGCTACCTTGGGGGCCTCCCATCCAAGCACTAACCAAAACCGAACCTGCTGAGCTTCTGAGAGCCAGCAAGATTGGACTAGTCAGGAAAAAGAAAAAAGATCTATTTCCACCCCCCCCCCCAAAAAAAAATGCCTTCTATTCGATGCCCCAAAGGAAAGCCTGTGAAAGATTTTGCAGAACCAGTTTTGAGTCCGGGGCCCCTTTAAGACTAACAAAAGTTTATTCAAGCAAGAGCTGTCGTGAGCTGGCACTTTTTCAAACAGCCACTAGAGGGCCACACAGCCCTACCTAATTCCAAAGGTTTAAAATGAACCGCGGGGGCAAGCGAGATCCTTTCATTTCAATAGGGGGTTTTTTTTAGGCGAAGGTCGCGGTGCGATTCTGCCCTGGGGTAAACGGCAGGGGTGGGGTTGGGGATAGGATTATTTGCTCTTCCGCTACAGGCCCCCAAATGGCTGGGCGCCCTCCCTCGGGGTAACCAACGTTCCCTCTAAGCTGCAGAGTCTTGTGAACAAAAATTCTACTTTGTGAGCCTCTGGTATTAAAGCTGTGAGCTGCTGGCATGAAAGTCGTGAGCTGCGGCGTCAATTAGTGTGCTCTGAGGTCACCCTTCCTGAGCTAAGGCAGAAAAGTGTGCGCTGGCGGCTAAACATCTGTGAGCTAGCTCGCGCTAACTCAGTTTAGAGGGAGTCACGACCTACATTTGGCCCGGATCGTCTTTCAGTTGCTGCAGCCGCCGAGATTTCCCTTTATTTCCTTCCCCAGATCTTTCACGAGTATTGGGAGTGTTGAAGCACCCCTCTCCGTTAGGTTTCTGCCCATTCCTCTGTCCCTAGTCTCCTCCATCCCGCCTTGGGACGGGTTCGAGACTCCCTGGGGGCCGCCTCCTCCATCTCCCTCTCTCCCGCTATCTTTCCTTTTTTTATTCGTTTATTTATTCTTACTTATTTATTGCTTGCTATTTATTTACTTACTTACTTACGGATTTTTTTAAAAAAATTAACTTTTGTTCGCCGCCTTTCTCCAGGCAGCTCGCAAACACAGATTTTGTTTTAAAAGAAGAAGAAGAAGATATTGGATTTCCATCCCGCCCTCCACTCCGAAGAGTCTCAGAGCGGCTCACAATCTCCTTTACCTTCCTCCCCCAGAACAGACACCCCGTGAGGTGGGTGGGGCTGAGAGGGCTCTCGCAGCAGCTGCCCTTTCAAGGACAACCTCTGCTAGAGCTATGGCTGACCCAGGGCCATTCCAGCAGGTGCAAGTGGAGGAATCAAACCCGGTTCTCCCAGATAAGAGTCCGCACACTTAACCACTACACCAAACTGGCTCTCCTGAGGAGAGGCCTGAGGAGGTCTACTCGGAAGTAAGTCGCCTGTTACACAGTGGAAGGAAGTTTGAGTGCAGTGGCATCTTTGAGACCAGCGAAGTTTAATTCTGGGTCGAAGCTTTCCCCTTGCGGCTGAAGAAGTGCTAGAGTTGCCAAGTCCAATTTAAGAAATACCTGGGGACTTTGGGGGTGGAGCCAGGAGACTTTGAGGGTGGAGCCAGGAGCAAGGGTGTGACAAGCATCACTGAACTCCAAAGGGAGTTCTGGCCATCACATTTAAAGGGACCACGCACCTTTTAAATGCCTTCCTTCCATAGGAAATAATGAAGGATAGGGACACCTTTTGGGGGGGCTCATAGAATTGGACCCCCTGGTCCAATCCTTTTGAAACTTGGATGGTATTTTGAAGAGAGGAATTGAATGCTATACTGAAACTTTGGTGCCTCTACCTTAAAAAACAGACCCCCCCCCAGATATCCGTGAATCAATTCTCCATTGTTTTCTATGGGAATAAGTCCCCATGAGGAATAATAGAGTTCCCAGCAGACATTTCCCTCCCCTCCCCCCCCCCGCAATCTAATGACCCTGAAGTGGGGCGGGGGAGGGCCTCCAAACCAGGGGATCCCCTGCCTCCACCTGGGGATTGGCAACCCTAAGAAGTGCGCATGTGCACAGAAGCTTATACCAGGAATAAAACTTTGCTGGTTTTAAAGGTGCCATGGAACTCAAACTTTATTCTGCTGCTTCAAAGCAACATGACTGCCCACCTAATGGTATTCAGTGAGGCGTACTCCCAGGAAAGGACCCTTGGGAGCGCAGCCTCTTCTTTCTCCTTCTTCATGTTTATGCTTCCTTCACCCTCTCTCTTGCTTCCTTCTGCATCACAGCTTGCTTTGTCAGGCTTGCTCAATTGCTCAGGAGCTACAGAGCAAAGCCTCTGTTTTCTCCATTGGCTGAGGCTCCTCCCTTGGGGAGGAAGGGGGGGAGGGATAGCTTGCTTTGCCAGACTGTCTCAATCGCACAGCAGAGCTACTGAGCCAAGCCTCTCTTCCTTCTATTGGCTGAGGCTCCTTCCCCCCAGTCCCCTGGGGAAGGACGGAAAGAGCCAGAGCTTCCTTTGCCCAGTTCCCTGGATCCCATGAGAGAAATACAAAGAAAGCATCTTTAAGAACAATGAGCGCTAACGTTTCAAGAGTTTTTAAAATATATATATTTGTGTTTGTCTTCTTTATAAAATGTATATCTCTGCTACCTGATCTTAAATAGGTATGTACACAGCATGGCCCGACATGGCTCAGTCCAACCCGACATGGTCCGGCCCCAAAAGGTCTCATTTACGTCCGAACCGGCCCTCCTGACAAATGAGTTTGACATCCCCGGTCTGGAGCTTCGTGATCGGTTGCCACTCAGCAGTCTCTCTTTCTAACCTCCCTTGGAAATTGCTTAGAAAGCGACTGCTGAACCGCAAGCCGCTCTCCAAGATCCAAGGACGACACACTCCCATTCTAGCTGCGTCTGAAGAAACGAGCAGGGACTCCCGACAGCGCCTCCCTGCGGCCAGTTGTGTTAGTCTTTACAGGAGTGGCCAAACTTGCAGAACGGGAGAGCCACAGGAAATAAACTCCAGATCTTTGAGAGCTGCAAGAACATAAGAGAAGCCATGTTGGATCAGGCCAATGGCCCATCCGGTCCAACACTCTGAGTCACATAAGAACAGAAGAGAAGCCCTGTTGGATCAGGCCAATGGCCCATCCAGTCCAACACTCTGAGTCACATAAGAACAGAAGAGAAGCCCTGTTGGATCAGGCCAATGGCCCATCCAGTCCAACACTCTGTGTCACATAAGAACATAAGAGAAGCCATGTTGGATCAGGCCAATGGCCCATCCGGTCCAACACTCTGTGTCACACAGTGGCCAAAAAAACCCCCCAAACCCAAGTGCTATCAGTGGGGCTAGAAGCCCTTCCACTGTGCCCCCCTCCCCAAGCACCCAGAATACAGAACATCACTGCCCCAGACAGAGAGTTCCAACGATAAGCTATGGCTAATAGCCACTGATGGACCTCTGCTCCAGATGCTGATCCAATCCCCTCTTGAAGCTGGCTATGCTTGTAGCCGCCGCCACCTCCTGTGGCAGTGAATTCCACGTGTTAATCACCCTTTGGGTGAAGGAGGACTTCCTTTATCCATTCTAACCCGACTGCTCAGCAATTTCATTGAGTGCCCACGAGTTCTTGTGTTGTGAGAAAGGGAGAAAAGTATTTCTTTCTCTGCCTTCTTATCCCGTGCATAATCTTGTCAACCTCTTATCATGTCACCCCGCAGTCGACGTTTCTCCAAGCTAAAGAGCCCAAGGGTTTTAACCTTGCTTCATAGGGAAGAAGACTTGAACGTCAGTTGTTTGCGAGCCACACCACGTGTGTGAAAGGAAGCTGAACCGCAGTTGGGCCACCCCTAGCTCTTTTAAGGCGCTCCCAAACTCTTGCTCTGGCCAGTTTGGTGTAGTGGTTAAGTGTGCAGACTCTTATCTGGGAGAGCCGGGTTTGATTCCTCACTCCTCCACTTGCACCTGTTGGAATGGCCTTGGGTCAGCCAAAACTCTTGCGGAGTAGTCCTTGAAAGGGCAGCTGCTGTGAGAAGAAGATATTAGATTTATATCCCGCCCTCCGCTCCGAAGAGTCTCAGAGCGGCTCACAATCTCCTTTACCTTCCTCCCCCACAACAGACACCCTGTGAGGTGGGTGGGGCTGAGAGAGCTCTCACAGCAGCTGCCCTTTCAAGGACAACCTCTGCCAGAGCTATGGCTGACCCAAGGCCATTCCAGCAGCTGCAAGTGGGGGAGCGGAGAATCAAACCTGGTTCTCTCAGATATGAGTCCGCACACTTAACCACTACACCAAACTGGCTCTCTCAGCCCCACCCACCTCACAAGGTGTCTGTTGTGGGGGGAGAAGATATACGAGATTGTGAGCCGCTCTGAGATTCTGATTCGGAGAGAAGGGAGGGGTATAAATCTGTAATTCTTCTTCTTCTTCTTCTTCTTCTTCTTCTTCTTCTTCTTCTTCTTCTTCTTCTTCTTCTTCTTCTTCTTCTTCTTCTTCTTCTTCTTCTTCTTCTTCTTCTTCTTCTTCTTCTTCTTCTTCTATTGTAGACAGACAGACAGACAGACAGACAGACAGGGGCCCCCTCTTGCATGGCAAAAAGTCTTCTCTCTCCCCCACCCCTTGCCTTCCTCTCTCTCCGCCTTGGGGGCCAGGCGAGCCCTGCTCTGCCCTCCCTTTCCTCGCCCCCGGCCGCTTCCTTCCCCATTCCCTTCTGCCGGAGCTGCGCCTCGGCTCCCTCCCGACCCGGCAGGGCAAGGCCGGCGGAGGCCCCCCGAGAGAGCAGGCAGCCCAGCCAGGGGGGCAGCCAGGCGTCCGACCATGGAGACCAGGAGGCGGAAGGAGGCTTCCAGGCGGGCTTGGAAGAGCTCCCTGCAGGTGGCGCTCTTCGCAGGTGAGAGGAGGGGGGGGGGGGTCCGGGAGACCGGGGGGGGGGAGAGCCAGAGGTGGGAGCGGGGGGTCTTTCAGCCTCCTGTTGGGGATGAATCTCCCCCCACGGCCGCCCTACAACTAGGGTTGCCAAGTCCAATTCAAAAAATAGCTGGGGACTTTGGGGGTGGAGCCAGGAGACATTGGGGGTGGGGCCAGGAGACATTGGGGGTGGGGCCAGGAGACTTTGGGGGGTGGGGCCAGGAGCAAGGGTGTGACAAGCATCATTGAACTCCAAAGGGAGTTCTGGCCACCACATTTCAAGGGACCGCACACCTTTTAAATGCCTGCCCTCCATTGGAAATAATGGAGGATAGGGGCACCTTATTTGGGGGCTCATAGAATTGGACCCCCTTGTCCAATCCTTTTCAAACGTGGAGGGTGTTTTGTGGACAGGCATCAGATGCTATGCTGGAAGTTTGGCGCCTCTACCTCAAAAAATATCTCCCCAAGAGCCCCAGATACCTGAGGATCAATTCTCCATTAATCCCTATGGGAATCGTTCTCCATAGGGAATAATAGAGTACCCTACCTACAACCCACCTTAGGGTTGCCAATCCCCAGGTGGGGGCAGGGGATCCCCCGGTTTGGAGGCCCTCCCCACACTTCAGGGTCATCAGAAAGCAGGGGGGAGGGAAATGTCTGCTGGGAACTCCATGATTCCCTATGGAGACCGACTCCGATAGGGAATAATGGAGAATTGATCTGTGGGTAGCTGGGACTCTGGGGGAGCTATGTTTTGAGATAGAGGCACCAAATTTCCAGCATAGCATCCAGTGCCTCTCCTTATAATACCCTCCAGGTTTCAAAAGGATTGGACCGGGGGGTCTGATTCTTTGAGCCCCCAAAGAAGGTGGCTCTATCCCTCATTATTTCCAATGGAGGGGAAGCATTTAAAAGGGGTGCCATCCCTTTAAATGTGAAGGCCAGAACTCCCTTGGGAGTCCAATGATGCTTGTCACAAGCTTGCTCCTGGCTCCACCCCCAATGTCTCCTGGCTCCACCCCCAAAGTCTCCAGATATTTCTTGAATTGGACATGGTGACCCTAACCCACCTTCTCTTGGGCTCTTATGATTTTGCAAGGCAAGTGAGGTGCAGAGGTGATTCCCTGACTCTGCATAGCGACCCTGGACCCCTTTGCTGGTCTCCCATACAAGGACTAACGAGGGCTGAAACCCTGCTTAGCTTGGAAGAATGATGAGACCGGGCTAGCCTGGGCTATCGAGGGCAGGCCGGGAGCCAGTGTGGTTAAGTGTGCGGAATCTTATCTGGGAGAACCGGGTTTGATTCCCCCACTCCTCCACTTGCACCTGTTGGAATGGCCTTGGGTCAGCCATAGCTCTGGCAGAGGTTGTCCTTGAAAGGGCAGACTCTTATCTGGGAGAACTGGGTTTGATTTCCCACTCCTCCACTTGCAGCTGCTGGAATGGCCTTGGGTCAGCCATAGCTCTCACAGGAGTTGTCCTTAAAAGGGCAGCTTCTGTCAGAGCTCTCTCAGCCCCACCCACCTCACAGGGTGGCTGTTGTGTGGGAAGGAGATAAAGGGGATTGTGTGAGCCACTCTGAGACTCTGATTCAGAGAGAAGGGCGGGGTATAAATCCGTTTATTTTAGTTTATTTTAGATAATTTATATTCTGCTCTTTCCCAGATGGGCTTGGGGTGGATAACGACATTTTAAAACAGTAAAACAACAATTAAAAGCAATAAAAGCAGGCAATACAATTTGGCGGCTCAGTTGGGCACATCATAATATACTGATCATCAGATAGTATAAAGTCAGTATTTCAGCAGGGGCGGTATCGCAGCATACAGTCAGCAAATGGGATAGGACACCCACCACCTCAATCAAATGTCTGGCAGAATAGCTCCGTCTTACAGGCCCTACGAAAAGGTAACGATTCAGTAAGGGCCCGGATCTCTGAGGGGAGCTGATTCCACAAGGCTGGGGCCAAGGCTGAAAAGGCCCTGGCCCTGGTCGAGGCTAGTCGGACGTCCTTCAGGCCACAGACGGTCAGCAGATGTTGAGTGCCAGATCGTATTGTTCTCCGGGGCATATATGGGGAGAGGCGAACCCATAGATATGTTGGTCCCAGGCCGTGTAAGACCGTGGTCGTCTTCTTCTTACTGGCCTGTTAAGATTCCTGCCTCCCTGCCCTAGGGAATCCCTTGGGGAGCCAGGGGAACTCCCCTCCCCATGACAGGGGTCATATTTGTTTGGTTTCACCAAGGTGAGGATTCTAGTCCTGCTTAGACACAGCTGGTCTGACTCAGAGGGACATGGATATATATACGGAATGAGGAACTTCCACAAATAAATAAGAGAACAGCGTGTGGGGTGGGGGAGCAGATCCAGAGGGCCAGGGGAAAGTGAGGCTGGCGGGTGAGCTGCTGGTCTCTTTCCCCTACATCTAGTAATGCCATGAACTATTATGCCCTTATTTTATTTTGTTTCTTTTTTGGTTTGTCCCTAGTGATGCAGTCCAAGCAAGAGAAAGTGGTACCATCCAACAAGCTTTGTTTGGTGTCAGAAGTTGTACAGTCCAACAAGCTGTACAACAGAAGTTGTACAGTCCAACAGGCATTTTTGTTTGTTGTTAGAAGTAGTATAGTCCAATCGCGTGGTGGTTTGTCTGCTTGCCAGAAGTGGTATAGACCAGCAAGAGAAAGGGATACAGCAGCAGAAGAAGAAGACTGCAGATTTATACCCTGCCCTCTTTTCTGAATCAGGGACTCAGAGCGGCTTACAATCTCCTATATTTTCTTCCCCCACAACGGACACCCTGTGAGGTGGGTGGGGCTGAGAGGGCTCTCACAGCAGCTGCCTTTTCAAGGACAGCTCTGCGAGAGCTATGGCTGACCCAAGGCCATTCCAGCAGGTGCAAGTGGAGGAGTGGGGAATCAAACCCGGTTCTCCCAGATAAGAGTCTGCCCTTTCAAGGGCAACCTCTGCCAGAGCTATGGCTGACCCAAGGCCATTCCAGCAGCTGCAAGTGGAGGAGTGGGGAATCAAACCCGGTTCTCCCAGATAAGAGTCTGCCCTTTCAAGGACAACCTTTGCCAGAGCTATGGCTGACCCAAGGCCATTCCAGCAGCTGCAAGGGGAGGAGTGGGGGAATCAAACCTGGTTCTCCCAGATAAGAGTCTGCCCTTTCAAGGACAACCTCTGCCAGAGCTATGGCTGACCCAAGGCCATTCCAGCAGCTGCAAGTGGAGGAGTGGGGAATCAAACACGGTTCTCCCAGATAAGAGTCTGCCCTTTCAAGGACAACTCCTGCCAGAGCTATGGCTGACCCAAGGCCATTCCAGCAGCTGCAAGTGGAGGAGTGGGGAATCAAACCCGGTTCTCCCAGATAAGAGTCTGCCCTTTCAAGGACAACCTCTGCCAGAGCAATGGCTGACCCAAGGCGATCCCCGCAGCTGCAAGTGGAGGAGTGGGGAATCAAACCTGGTTCTCCCAGATAAGAGTCTGCCCTTTCAAGGACAACCTCTGCCAGAGCTATGGCTGACCCAAGGCCATTCCAGCAGGTGCAAGTGGAGGAGGGGGGAATCAAACCCGGTTCTCCCAGATAAGAGTCTGCCCTTTCAAGGACAACCTTTGCCAGAGCTATGGCTGACCCAAGGCCATTCCAGCAGCTGCAAGGGGAGGAGTGGGGGAATCAAACCCGGTTCTCCCAGATAAGAGTCTGCCCTTTCAAGGGCAACCTCTGCCAGAGCTATGGCTGACCCAAGGCCATTCCAGCAGCTGCAAGTGGAGGAGTGGGGAATCAAACCCGGTTCTCCCAGATAAGAGTCTGCCCTTTCAAGGACAACCTCTGCCAGAGCTATGGCTGACCCAAGGCCATTCCAGCAGCTGCAAGTGGAGGAGTGGGGAATCAAACCCGGTTCTCCCAGATAAGAGTCTGCCCTTTCAAGGGCAACCTCTGCCAGAGCTATGGCTAACACAAGGCCTTTCCAGCAGGTGCAAGTGGAGGAGCGGGGAATCAAACCCGGTTCTCCCAGATAAGAGTCTGCCCTTTCAAGGACAACCTCTGCCAGAGCTATGGCTGACCCAAGGCCATTCCAGCAGCTGCAAGTGGAGGAGTGGGGAATCAAACCCGGTTCTCCCAGATAAGAGTCTGCCCTTTCAAGGTCAACCTCTGCCAGAGCTATGGCTGACCCAAGGCCATTCCAGCAGCTGCAAGTGGAGGAGTGGGGATTCAAACCCGGTTCTCTCAGATAAGAGTCTGCAGACAACCACTACACCAAACTGGCTCTCAATAGGTATTCTTTGTTGTCAAAAAATGGTACAGTCCAATAGATGTTCTGTTTGTTTAGCGAGAGAAAGTGGTACAGTCCAATAGGTTTTGTTTGTTGTCAGAAGTGGTATAGTCCACTAAGAGAAAAGGTGCAGTCCAATAGACATTTCTGTTTGTGTTGTTAGGAATGGTAGTATGGTCGAATAGCATGGTTGGTTGACTGCTTGCCAGAAGTGGTATAGTCCAGCAAGAGAAAGGGGTACTGTACAATAGGCATTCTCTGTTGTCAAAAGTGGTATAGTCAAATAGGCATTTTGTTTGCTGTGCTTACCTGAAGAAGTAGAGTCCAGCAAGACAAAGTGGTACAGTCTAATAGGTTTTGTTTGTTTTCAGAAAAAGGGTGCAGTCCAATAGACATTTTAGTTTGCATTGTTAGGAGTAGTAGTATAATCCAATAGCATGGTTGTTTTGTCTGCTTGCCAGAAGTGGTATAGTCCAGCAAGAGAAAGGGGTGCCTTACAATAGGCATTCTCTGTTGTCAAAAGTGGTATAGTCAAATAGGCATTTTGTTTGTTTGTTGTCTGAAGTGATATAATCCGGCAAGAGAAATGGGCACAGCCCTGTAGGCATTCTTTGTTGTCAGAAGTGGTATAGTCCAGCAAGAAAAAGGGTGTAGTCCAGTAGACATTTTTGTTTGTGTTGTTAGGAATAGTAGTATAGTCCAATAGCATGATGGTTTGTCTGCTCGCCAGAAGTGGTATAGTCCAACAAGAGAAAGGGATACAGTACAATAGGCATTCTTTGTTGTCAAAAGTGGTATAGTCCAATAGGCATTTTGTTTGTTTACCTGAAGAGGTATAGTCCAGCAAGAGCAATTGGTACAGTCCAATAGGCATTTTTGATTGTTGTCTGAAGTGGTATAGTCCAGCAAGAGAAATAGGTACAGTCCAATAGGATTTCTTGTGTGTGTCTGAAGTGGTATAGTCCAGCAAGAGGAAGTGGTACAGTCTCCAGCAGTAGCAGTCCAATAGGGATTTTTGTGTGTCTGAAGTGGTATAGCCCAGCAAGAGGAAGTGGTACAGTCTCCAGCAGTAGCAGTCCAATAGGGATTTTTGTGTGTCTGAAGTGGTATAGGCCAGCAAGAAAAAGTGGTACAGTCTCCAGCCGTAGCAGCCTGGAACGGGCTGCCCCGAGAGTCAGCAGAGAAATCTTATAAACAAACAAAGAAGTCCAGTCACCTGAGGTCTTCCCGTCTGCCCTCCCCACAGCTTTCATCCTGTACCCTCACGTCCTGCTGACGCAAGCTTCCATTTGGGCTGAAGCGGAAATCCTGGTCACCTGGGAACCTTCTCGGCCCCAAACCAGAGACAACCTCACCTTGACCCCGGGGGGAACCCTCACAACGCTGTTGTCCTGCAGCTGGTACCGCGGGAGGACAACAGCCGAGGAGAAGAAGATCCTTTCCAGTTCCCTTATTCAACGCAAGAAAGGGAAATCCTACACGGGAAGGGAGACGGACGGCCCCAACTGCTCCCTTCACATCAGGAATCTAACGGTCCTGGATTCTGGGAATTATACCGTGAAAAAGAAGGGAATCTTTAGATCGGAAATAGGGCACGCTTACGTGGAGATCTCAGGTAGGAAACCGCTGAATTAGAATTCAGGAAATTGAATACGCCAAGCCCTCCTGGCTTAAACAGAGACTTGGATTTCCTTATTCCCCTTAGTCTCTTAACTGCTGGACCAGCTTTTTAGAACTCTTAGGTGGGCTGATATTGGTGAGTTTGATCAGGCAACCTTCTTCCCAATATCAGTCAATTTTCACTTAAGTGTCAGAGGACTTCTCCCAGAGCTGACTTTGTCACCTTGCTCAGAAATCTCCAACATTTTTTGAGTTTGCGGGCAGCTTTGGAATTCTGCCACAGCGTGGCAGGTGGAGCCACGGAAGGGCTCTCACAAAATGGCTACCCTGAGAGTTGGAGTTTTCATGTGCCCGCAGACTTCTTCAGATACTTTGAAATAAGCCTTTTTCTTTTCTTTTTTAAAAAATTGCACAACTTTATTAATTAGAGTCAACATTACAAATATAAAACAATCATACAGACTCTGGGCTCTTTTTTTTTTTTTTAGCAGGAACGCAGTTCCAACTGGCTTGGCTTCAGGAGGTGTGGCCTAATATGCAAATGAGTTCCTGCTCGGCTTTTTCTACTGGGTTTGATTCCCCACTCCTCCACTTGCAGCTGGTGGAATGGCCTTGGGTCAGCAATAGCTCTGGCAGAGGTTGTCCTTGAAAAGGCCCCATGGGAAACAATGGTGATGTCAGGGGTGTGGGCTAATATGCAAATGAGTCCCTGCTGGATTTCTCCCCCTTACAAAAAAAACCCTGTACAGACTTCGTACTGAGGACACATTAATCTGAAAATGAAAATAGGTAACCAACATAAACTTAAATCACAAAATATGTATTAAATACTTATTTAATTAAATTAAATTAAATATACGGTATCAGAAGAGATAAGAGTGCTTTTACAATACAAAATTCTATAATGATAATATTTCTTTATGTCTTGTGTTCTTATTAAAGGAGTTAATATATAAAGGTTCGGTATCAATTTTTCCTAGTATTGGGAACCACTTGGATACAGACTTGGAGCCTTTTTCAACCATTATGTATAATTGGGGGCAGGGTTAGTTGCCAGGAAGGGCTAGTTAGAGTCAAGAGGCGTATATATAGCAGCAAATTAGCATACAAATAAAAGGGTTAAACAGATGTGAGAACTAAGTTTGAGTCAAATGGCACCTTTAAGACCAGGGGTGACCACACTTGCTTAATGTAAGAGCCACGTAGAGTAAACATCAGATGTTTGAGAGCCGCAAAACACGAACATCAGATGTTTTAGAGCCGCAAGACATGAATGTCGGATGTTTGAGAGCCCCAAGGAAAGCAAGGTGGAAAGGACGCAAATAGATGGGGGGGGGGGGGGAGAAGTGGGAAGAAATCAACTTTAACTATAAATGCATTCTCCAAGCTGCCAGGTGACCTGGCTTGGAGAAGCAATTTAAAGAGAGAAATGCCTTCTCCAAGTTGGCCTTTGGGGCGGTGAGGGCTTTGAGAACCGCACAATATCTGGCCACCCCTGTTTAAGACCAATGACGTTTAATTCTGGGTATAAGCTTTTGGGTGCATCCACCCTTCTTCGCCTACATTGAAACACGATTTCCTTAGCCATTACATATTGTAGGGAGGGGGATTGGTTGCCAGGAAAGCATAGTTAGGGCCCAGATGTATAAATACTGTATAAATAACTGAGTGATAAGTATAGCTAAAATTGGATTCGAGCAGTTTGTGGGACCGGTGAAGAGCAGCAAACTGGCAGACAAATAAAAGAGTTAACAGACAGATGTGAGAACCAAGTCTGAGTGCAGTGGCACCTTTAAGACCAACTAAGTTTGATTCTTATGTTTCTGTAAAATTCGCATCCGTATTTTATGTTCATTAATATGGTACATGTTACGTTCTGTGTAAATGTATTGATCTTAAGTAAACTTTTAAAAATTAAAAAACAAATGAAGTGAAAAGAAAGTGGGACACAACGCTTCACAAATAGTAATGAGCTTTATTTGGAAGAAGTCAGTTCTTGTTCTAAGTAGCCACAGAAGTACCCTCAATTGTTGTTTGTTCTCTGGCATCCGACTGGGTAGGTCAATATGGATTTTGAATAATCTCCTATATATATTTCTTGTACCAGATCCTTCTCTTTCGAAATTGTCTCCTGGCATCATTTCTGGGATTGTTCTTGGATTATTCTTGGCCATGACGGCAGGGATCGGGGCCATCCTGTACTTCTTTCTCCGTGAGTAACGTGCAGCAGCTGGGAGCTTGTTGGGGCGGGCTTTTTTGTAGCAGGAACTCCTTTGCATATTGGGCCGCACACACCCACACCCCTGATGCAGCCAATCACCCTGGAGCTTAAAGTAGGCTAAGAGCCCGGGAAGCACTTGCCTTTCACAGAAACTGTAGCCCTCGCTGCAAGTTACAAGGAACACAAGTCAAATCCACATTCAATGTGCAGCTGGTATTTCTTTATACGTGCATCAAGTCATTCTCACGTTACATTCAACATTGGCACAGTTCAATCCAAAATCCTGGAGTTATCCAGGGGGATGTATATCTAAAGTCCTGTCTGGTTGAAGCTGAATTAACGGCAACCTTGTTCTTCCTTCTTCTTCTTCTTCTGCTTCTTCTTCTTCTTCTTCCTCCTCCTCCTCCTCTTCTTCCCCCTCTTCTTCTTCTTCCTCCTCCTCCCCCTCTTTCTCCTCTTCTTCTTCCTCTTCCTCCTCCTCCTCTCCCCCTCCAAATACTGTCCATACTTAGTTGCCCATTTACAAGGCTTTTTTTGAGCAGGAGCACACAGGAGCGCAGTTCCAGCTGGCTTGGCGTCAGGGGTGTGTGTCCTAATATGCAAATACGTGAAACAATGGTGATGCCAGGGGGTGTGGCCTAATATGCAAATGAGAAGAAGATATTGGATTTATATCCTGCCCTCCACTCCGAAGAGTCTCAGAGTGGCTCACAATCTCCTTTACCTTCCCGTCCCCCACAACAGACACACTGTGAGGGCTCTCACAGCAGCAGCCCTTTCAAGGACAGAGTCTCAGAACGGCTCACAATCTCCTTTACCTTCCTCCCTCACAACAGACACCCTGTGAGGTGGGTGGGGCTGAGAGGACTCTCACAGCAGCGGCCCTTTCAAGGACAGAGTCTAAGAGCGGCTCACAATCTCCTTTACCTTCCTCCCTCACAACAGACACCCTGTGAGGTGGGTGGGGCTGAGAGGGCTTTCACAGCAGTGGCCCTTTCAAGGACAACCTCTACTAGAGCTATGGCTGACCCAAGGCCATCCCAGCAGCTGCAAGTGGAGGAGTGGGGAATCAAACCCGGTTCTCCCAGATAAGAGTCTGCCCTTTCAAGGACAACCTCTGCCAGAGCTATGGCTGACCCAAGGCCATTGCAACAGCTGCGAGTGGAGGAGTGGGGAATCAAACCTGGTTCTCCCAGATAAGAGTCCACGCACTTAACCACTACACCAAACTGGCTCTCCAAGTGAGTTTCGGCTGGGCTTTTTCTACAAAAAAAGCCCTGCCCATTTAGAAGAGGGGGACACCCTGTCCGCCTTTTTTCAACTAAAAAAACCATTATCAAGCCAGTCGCACATTCTGGAGTCAGACGCTGCTGTGTAGTGAACTAACAAGACGGTGTTTTGACCCTTCCCAGGCGGGAGGAACCACGGCTCATGGTGGAGCATTAAATGGAATGGCCCCACCCTGGCTCCGGCCCAACCTGCGAGCAACCTTTATCAAAGCAACGAGACGACAACGTCTGTTTCAACTTATTTGACGTATGAGTGCATGCTGCCCTCCACTCGAGAGGAGCCGTGGGTGAGTGAGGAAGGGCCTGCCCTTTGGTTGGGTGTTACTTAACTGCTTAAGGGCTGACCGGGGAATGTGAATGCACTGATCCGCTCACCCCCTGCTATTTTCTGTCTGGTGCAGGAATTCCCTGGCACACAAAGGCCTTTCCAGGCATCTGCTGGCATAGATACTTTAATGCAGAGGTTCCCAACCCCTGGGCGGTGGACTGGTACCAGTCCATGGCCTGTTAGCAACTGGGCCATGAGTCGTATAATTACTTCATTATATATTACAATGTAGTAATAATAATAATAATACCTTGGATTTATTTTTATTTTTTTATTTTTTTAAGATTTGTATCCCGCCCTTCCCACTAGTGGCCAACTAGTGGCTCACTATATCCTAGCTTCCACTCCAAATCCCAGAGTGGCTCACAATCTCCTTTATCTTCCACCCTCACAACAGACACCCTGTGAGGTGGGTGGGGCTGAGAGGACTCTCACAGCAGCTGCCCTTTCAAGGACAACCTCTGCCAGAGCTCTGGCTGACCCAAGGCCATTCCAGCAGCTGCAAGTGGAGGAGTGGGGAATCAAACCCGGTTCTCCCACATAAGAGTCTGCCCTTTCAAGGACAACCTCTGCCAGAGCTATGGCTGACCCAAGGCCATTCCAGCAGCTGCAAGTGGAGGAGTGGGGAATCAAACCCGGTTCTCCCACATAAGAGTCTGCCCTTTCAAGGACAACCTCTGCCAGAGCTATGGCTGACCCAAGGCCATTCCAGCAGCTTCAAGTGGAGGAGGGGGGAAGCAAACCCAGTTCCCTCAGATAAGAGTCTGCCCTTTCAAGGACAACCTCTGCCAGAGCTATAGCTGACGCAAGGCCATTCCAGCAGGTGCAAGTGGAGGAATGGGGAATCAAACCCGGTTCTCCCAGATAAGAGTCTGCCCTTTCAAGGACAACCTCTGCCAGAGCTATAGCTGACCCAAGGCCAGTCCAGCAGGTGCAAGTGGAGGAGTGGGGAATCAAACCCGGTTCCCCCAGATAAGAGTCTGCCCTTTCAAGGGCAACCTCTGCCAGAGCTATGGCTGACCCAAGGCCATTCCAGCAGCTGCAAGTGGAGGAGTGGGGAATCAAACCCGGTTCCTCCAGATAAGAGTCCGCACACTTAACCATCACGCCAAAATAAAGTGCACAATTGTATCATCCCAAAACCATCTCCCACTCCCTGGTCCATCTTCCACAAAACCAATTCCTGATGCTTTACTCCACGGATGTCTTTTCACCCCAATGGCTGCTGTGATACATTTATTGTATACGGGTATGTATGCAATTGAACAGTCCACTCCTCTTCTAGTTATCTCACTGACAAAGGCTGCAATCGCAAGCGGATTGAAATGCACTTTCAAGCCACTTTTGGCGCCCTTTCCGACTAGATTTTGCCAGTTTATGCAGTAGACTCCAGTTGGAAAGTCCACTGAAAGTGGATTGAAAGTGCGCTCTTTAGTGCGGGTGATTTGAGCCTCAGTTTGGTCCTCTTGGGTGGAGCTCTTGTTTCAGTTTAACGTTCTTTATGTCAGCTGAAGTGGTCTGTGGTGGGGAAGTGGTCTCCTTGCAAAGAAACGGCCGATGCTTTAAGCCAGCTTGTCTCTGCTGAGGGGACCTGCAAACGGGTGCCTGAGTGAGCCGTCTCACCTGGGAACCCACAGCTAAAGGGGACATTACAGCTCAGCTCCCTTGATTAGAATGTTCAGAACTCAACACCCTCGCTGTGTCTGACCACAAACAAGGCTTTCAAAGGGTCAGCCATTAACATCTTTCTCTCTCTGACTCTCTCTCAGACCCAGGTTGAATCCAGTAATGCCTTTGATGGCACCCAGGCATACCAGGTAAGGGGACGCCCCACCTTTCTGGGGAGGGGGGGCAGGGCCGTAATCAGGAGGATTTCATGTCTGGTGGGGCCCATAGCATGATCTGTTGTTTGAGGGGGCTGGGGGGCATCCAGTTTGGTGGCCCTAGGCTCAGTAACCTGCCTTGAGTTCCGCAAGCTAACACCCCTTAACTTGGGCAGTTACAACAGCTTTGCTTCCCCCCAGCCCTTTCTGATGTGCCCCTCTCGCAGAGAGACAAAGACCTCTTGAACTGGGGGGTGGGGGAGAAAGGGCTGAGATATGAGGAATAAAGACACATGTGCCACAAACTGTACAAATGATGATGTCAAGGATACTTGTGTAATCCAGCCCACCATGGATTAGGAAAAACCAGCATCTCTTTGCTGCTAAGAACATAAGAGAAGCCATGTTGGAGCAGGCCAATGGCCCATCCAGTCCAACATTCTGTGTCACACAGTGGCCTAACACACACACACACACACATATACACACTGTGACTAATAGCCACTGATGGACCTCTGCTCCATATTTTTATCTAACCCCCTCTTGAAGCTGGCTATGCTTGAAGCCGCCACCACCTCCTGTGGCAGTGAATTCCACATGTTAATCACCCTTTGGGTGAAGAAGTACTTCCTTTTATCTGTTCTAACCCGACTGCTCAGCAATTTCATCGAATGCCCACGAGTTCTTGTATTGTGAGAAAGGGAGAAAAGGACTTCTTTCTCTACTTTCTCTATCCCGTGCATAATCTTGTAAACCTCTATCATGTCACCCCGCAGTCGACGTTTCTCCAAGCTAAAGAGCCCCAAGCGTTTTAACCTTTCTTCATAGGGAAAGTGTCCCAACCCTTTAATCACTCCAGTTGCCCTTATCTGGACTTTTTCCAATGCTATAATATCCTTTTTGAGGTGCGGTGACCAGAATTGCACACAGTATTCCAAATGAGACCGCACCATGCTGCTTCAGAACTGGCTCTACTCTCAAGGCCTGCGTGTTTCCCCATATTATGATCATTTCAATACAATCCCCTCCTTTCCACCTACAGAGCACGGAGAGAGTTAAATGAAACGGTTCTGTATTGTTTCGTTCGGAGAAGCCAACGGGTTGGGCCTGACCAGAGGGCTTTAGCTGTGCAGGGATTTGAACCCTCCCACTGCTTAAAATACCTGGATTGTTTTGGCAAGGGAGGAAGCTGAAACCCTGGATTAGGGAACTATTTCTGGCCACTTAAGAGCGAAGCATTCAGCAAGTGGACGCTTCTCCATCGGGGAGGTGAAATCACGGTGCAAGCTTTGCCTGTTGGATTTCTGCCTGCCAGGCAGCTCCTAAAGGTACAGCATCTCTGACTGCTAAATGGGGATCCTTCCCATATGCCTGGTAACCAAGAAAACAGCCCCCCCAAAAAAGGATGCCTTTGAGAGGGGTTTTGAATGGGTTTTCCACAGCTGTACCTCCATTCTCTTTCCAGATACTCGAAGTGAAACACGGGAGCCAGGATGTATACCACGACCTGAGGAAACCCCATCCTCCACCTCCTGGGTCTTCCACCTGGCCCCCTGTCCTCTTCTGACAGTCTCATCGTGTGGTCCATTGAAGCTAGAGGCCCCCCTCCCACAGTCCTCGGCCCATGATCTAGAACTCCTAGCTCCAGTTGTAAACTTTTGAGCTAGGCTCATTCCCATCAAGGATGGCAAATCCTGGGACAGGTGCATGATGGAAATATCTCCCTGCAGCAGCCAAGGAAGAGGAGCATCATCTGGGCCTCTGGGCATGAGATCCTCACGGGTGCCCCCAAAGTTTCCCAGCCTTCAAAGAGATACCGCCGTGCAGCTCACACAAATACAAAACTTGTTTGCAGGAACCTGCAATTGCTCACACAGCCACAAGAGGGCAATATAATCCGCAATGGCTCTCAAGAGTCCAGTTTCCCCTGAATTCTTACTAGGGAAGAGTTTTCAAAGCCAGCTGCTACCAAAAAGTTTGGGTTTTTTTCTTGTGATGTGGTTTGTATTCCTTGCGAGCAATTTGAAGAATGCAGAAACGGGTAAAGGATTTACTCCAGTGGCTCTCCTGTTTGATCCTTCAGGCTAAACAAACAAACAAACAAACAAAAAAACAGAGAGCGGTGGGGGAATGCAACAGCCGTAAATAAGAATAACAAAATGACTCTAGTGGTACCTGTAAAGAGCCAGTTTGGTGTAGTGGTTAAGTGTGTGGATTCTTATCCGGGAGAACCGGGTTTGATTCCCCCACTCCTCCGCTTGCAGCTGCTGGAGTGTCCTTGGGTGAGCCATAGCTCTCGCAGGAGTTGTCCTTGAAAAGCTCTCTCAGCCCTACCTACCTCACAGGGTGTCTGCTGTGGTGGAGGAAGGTAGAGAGAAGATTGTAAGCCGCTCTGAGATGCTGAGATTCAGAGCGTAGGGTAGGGTATAAATCCAATATCATAATCATCGTCTTCATCATCATCATCATCATCTTCCCAACAAAGTTTAATTCTGGGTATAAGTGAGAACTGAGTGACTTAGCACGTGTAAATGCACACTTCTTCAGATACATCGAAACAGACTTCCTCAATCCTCACTTATAGGCAGAAGCTGTCCATTGCCAGCAAGGACTAGTTAGAGACACCACGCATAAGTAACCGAGCGATAAATATAGCTAAATTGGATTAACACAGTTGGTAACACCTGTAAAAAGAGGTAAAGGTAGTCCCCTGTGTAAAACACCAGGCGTTTCTGACTCTGGGGTGACATTGCTTTCACGTTTTCACGGCAGACTTTTCACCGGGTGGTTTTGCCATTGCCTTCCTCGGTCATCTATACTTCTCCCCCCCACCCCCAGCAAGCTGGGTACTCATTTTACAACCTCAGAAGGATGGAAGGCTGAGTCAACCTCGAGCCGGCTACCTGAACCCAGCTTCCACCAGGATCGAACTCAGGTCGTGAGCAGAGAGCTCGGACTGCAGCACTGCAGCTTTACCACTCTGCACCACAGGGCTGCGGTAAGGCCTGTGGAGAGCAGCAAATTAGCAGATAATAAAAGTTGACGAGATGTGAGAATGAAGTGTGAGTCCGGCGGTACCTTTAAGACCAAGAAAGTTTAATTCTGGGTCAAAGCAAGAACAAAAGTGACTTGGCATCTGCCCCTGGACTCAGACTTCGTTCTGCTGCTTCAGGCTAACATGGCGAGCCGCTTGAATTGAGATATAACCATGTAACTCTGTCAGTCTGTTGTCGGAAGGCATCGGAGAAAGACCAGTAGAACAGCTGAAAGTGTTTCCAAGTGCTGTCCCCAAAACAAGCATCTTTGCACTAGCTTTTGGAAACCAGATGTGATGCGAAGTAGGGGGACACATGTTCCCCGCTGCCTAAACCCTTGTCCGTCAGCAGTGGCACCTCTGTTATGGAATAACACTCCACAAAGATATGCTTTCGTAGCCTTAAGCACAAAGGGAAGCCTTGTCTTCAATTACCGAGGTCTTGTATGGGCTTGATTCAAACGGCCTAACGGAAGAGGGTTTGCTTTCAATCGTTTTGCGCGCGGTGCTTTATTGTTGTTTTAAGAAGAAAACTTCGTTAATCCAGGTCACTGTTTTTACTATGCATTTGTTCAGTGGCTCATCAGCGCGCTCTTGGAATGAATCGTTCTTGGTTCCACGATTTCAGTCAGCCTCTGTCTCTGTCTCTCTGGCATTTCTGGGCGGTGAAGATATTTTAAAACGGCTTTGAATTGTTTAATCATAACTCTTCAGTGCTTGCAAGCCACACGCCTCCCCCACGCTGCCCCGGCATGCATTTGTTTGTTTGTTTATTGGGATTAAGGGGGGGCTTTTAGAGCCCCGTGGTGCAGAGAGTTGTAAGCCGTACAAGCAGTCCAAGCGCTGCTCATGACCTGAGTTCAATCCCAGCAGAAGCTGGGCTCATACATGAATGTCAGATGTTTGAGAGCAGGCAGGCAGGCAGACAGGAAGGGGGAAAAAGGGAAATAAATGGGAGGAGGGAGAGATGGGAAGAAAGCACCTTTAACTTTAAATGCGTTCTCCAAGCTGCCGGCTGGCTTGGCTTGGAGAAATGACTTAATAATAACAACAACAACATTTTATTTATATCCCACCCTCCCCGCTGCAGCAGGCTCAGGGCGGCTCACAAAATATGGCATAAATACAAGGTTACAATAGTAAAAGCATTATATCATGCAATATACTAGTCACAATATCTGCTATTGCATTAAAAACATTATAATTAAAACCATCCGTTAATTAAAATCTAACATTTCCCGACGCTATGTTCTCGACGTTCTCCTCTTGTAATTTATGACGACCGTATATAATAGGCTAGGATCCACATTAAGAGAAGGCCAGCTGAAGAGTCTCGCAGGCCCGATGCAATGGAACAAGACTCTAAAGAGAGCTGCTTTCTCCAAGCTGGCCAACGGGGGCTTTGAGAGCCACACGATATGTGTGAAAGAGCCGCGTGGGGCTCCTGAGCCGCAGTTTGGCCACCCGACTGAGGAAGCCCGAGGTTGCTACGCAGAGGCAGGCCGTGGCCGACCGTCTCTGAATGTCTCTTCCCTGACTTGGATGGCCCAGGCTAGCCTGATCTCATCAGATCTCACAAGTTTAAGCAGGGTCAGCCCTGGTTAGTTGGGTTTTTTTTTTTGTGAGAGACCACCCAAGAAGTCCAGGGTTGCTTTGCAGAGGTAGGCAACGGATGTCTTCAGAACATCTTTTGCCTTGAAAACCCATCAGCTGTGGCTCGACAGCAAGAAAGGAAAAGCTGGTCTTGAGAGGCCACCCAAGACTTTGGTGACTCTGCCTGGCATCTGGGTTAAACCTTTCTCCACCGAGCTCCGGCAGTGTTGGGTTTTCTGATGCAATTTCACTTCCTGTTGTCATGAGTTAATTAAATTAGGGTTTGTAGAACCTTTCGGGCTCAAGTGCCGTGTTCTACTGGAGAAAGTTTCCCTGGAGAGAGCCAGTTTGGTGTAGTGGTTAAGTGTGTGGACTCTTATCTGGGAGAACCGGGTTTGATTCCCCACTCCTCCACTTGCAGCTGCTAGCATGGCCTTGGGTCAGCCATAGCTCTGGCAGAAGTTGTCCTTGAAAGGGCAGCTGCTGTGAGAGCCCTCTCCAGCCCCACCCACCTCACAGGGTGTTTGTTGTGGGGGAGGAAGGTAAAGGAGATTGAGAGCCGCTCTGAGACTCTTCGGAGTGGGGGGTGGGATATAAATCCAATATCTTCTTCTTCTTCTTCCAGACGTTTTGTTCTCAGCTGCGGAGAACATCCTCAGTGGCGTTGCAGCCGGAGCAGGCGCTCTGACCTTCTTGGCTGCTGTGCATTGAGTGGGGCCAGGGCTGCTGGAGAGCTGCCGTTTCTAGGCTGGAGGGGGTGTGGTGAAAGGGCAATTGGTTTGTGGATGTGCCCATTGTTTGGTGGGGCTTCCTGGAAGGGTAGTGAAAAGTGATAAGTTAATTAAATGTTTGTATATGCATGCTGATGTTTACCCAGTGAGTAGGTAGAGCCAACGAGAATGTCTGCACGTACTTCCCGCCAAGGCTAGGTGTCAATATGCATAGCGACCATTGAGGGAGAGCCCTAATAGGCTAATCCATATATTTGGGTGGTGGTCTAAGGGAAATCATTTGGTCAGTTTTATTGTCCTTTGTGTAAAGCCCTTAGATCTCCAGGCAGTTGAAGTTAGGACTTGAGACAGTCGAGATGTAGCCTAGAAGCTAGACAAGATATTGAATCCTTCTTTGTTTTCTAGAAATCCCAGTCATACTTTTCCTCATTAGTAAAGTAAAACTACTTTGTATCTTAAGCTAAACCGTGTGCCTGGCTTTTATTCGTGGTTATCTCCATGTTACTCTGCTAATAGTATAACTAAACCCCAAGAGGCAGGCAGGTGGTTCTCCTCTCCTCCAGGTATAAGTGAGCCTAAGGTTAGACCGGCTGCTGGTCCCAGATCACCCCGCCAGCCGCACAGCAGAAAGGCGGCCTGAACCCGTTCTCAGCTCTGCAGACTTGGTCCTGAGGCTCCAATCCACAGGGCATGTAAGCCTCACGCCTTTGGCTTGGCTTCAGATGTTCCCAAACCGGACTGCTTGAAAAGCGTCTCGTTGGAAGCCAAGCCCATGCAAAACACACATCTCTCATCCTAAAGTCATCTCCATGTCTTGGCCTTTGTTGTGGCTAGAGATGTAAAATTTCCGAAAATTTTGAAGCTCAGGCGGAAAAAAATCCAGTTTTTCCCCGGAAAAAAAAAATGGAAATTTTTGGAAAAATTGAAAAAAAAAATCTACATTAGTACTTCTTTTTTCTTTTTCAGATTGGGAGTCATTCTGTTACTTTAAAAGGGTAAAAAGGTAAAGGTCATCCCCTGTGCAAGCACCAGTCGTTTCCAACTCTGGGGGGACGTTGCTTTCACGTTTTCATGGCAGACTTTTTACAGGGTGGTTTGCCATTGCCTTCCCCAGTCATCTACACTTCCCCCCCAGCAAGCTGGGTCCTCATTTGACCGACCTCGGAAGGATGGAAGGCTGAGTCAACCTGGAGCCGGCTACCTGAACCAGCTTCCGCTGGGATCGAACTCAGGTTGTGAGCAGAAGGCTCCGACTGCAGTACTGCAGCTTTACCACTCCGCGCCATGGGGCAAGTCCTGTTACTTTAGGAACATAAAATGTGACTATGGGCAATTTTATTTGGCATGAAATTATCACAACTAGCATATTAAACATATAGTGTATCCAAACAAGTATCATAAACAGAATTTACTTTTAAAAATAATATTTATTTGTAATTTTAACAAATAGAGCAACCATCTCCTGAACTGTTTACTAGTTTATGTGGAACAGACAAAAAAACTCCACAAAACAATTTTTAAAAATCCGGAAGTAACAATTATTCCTATTTCCTCTCCACAGTATTAAATAATTTTTTTTTTTTTTTTAAAAGCACTGTTGGGGTTTTACAGATAGTTTAGCAGAGTTGCGTGGAGAGAACCACAATAAACAAGCCAGGCACACGTTTTAGCTTAAGAATAAAGTAGTTTACTTTTACTATGAGGAAAGGGTAACTGGGATTACTAGAAAACAAATAAGGACTCAATATCCTTACTAGCTTCTAAGCTACATCTCGACTCTATGGAGTCCGAACTCTAACTGCATGGAGATCTGAGGGCTTACACAAAGGGCAATAAAAACTGACCAAATGATTTCCCCCGGACCACCTCCCAAATATATGGATTAGCCAATTAGGGCATTGCTTCAATGGTCACTATACATATTGACACCTAGCCTGAGCGGGAAATACATGCACTCATTCTCATTGGCTCTATCTGTCACTGGCTAAGCATCAGCATTTAATTCATTCTAATTAATTAACTCATGACAACAGGAAGTGAAATTGCAATAGAAACCCAACAAGCACATTCTCATAAAAAGAACTGAAGAGGGGGGAAGCGTATAGGAGAGAGGGTAGGACTAAGTTTCAATGAATGGGCATGACCTAGGACTCGCTTGTCCTCAGTGCCCAGAAATTAGAATAATTTGACACCATACGTATTTTTCACAAATGATTTGGAAAATATTCGAACACCTTGTTTAAAAAATATTTTATTCATCATGCTAAAATAAAATGCTGCATAATCATTTTTTTTTCCTTTTCTCTTCTTCAATTTTTCCAATTTTTTGGGGAAAAAAACAAAAAAAGGCTTCAGGAAAAAAATGGGGGGAGGAAGGTTTTTTTTCTGAATTTTTCCAGGGTTTTTCTCAAGTCTTCACACCTTTAGTCATGGCCAGGCCTGTTCCTCGGTCTCCTCTTCCTCCCAAGCAGAGGTGGAATTTTAGCAGGAGCTCCTTTGCATATTAGGCCAAACCTCCCGATGTAGCCAATCCTCCAAGAGCTTACACGGCTCTTTTTCGTAAGCTCCTGGAGGATTGGCTACATCAGGGGTGTGTGGCCTAATATGCAAAGGCGGTCCTGCTAGAATTCGTCCCCTGCTCCCAAGTATATCTTGCCAAGACACTTCCGCACTAGACTTTTAATCCTGGTTTACCCCTGTCCCAAACTGAAATTCTCTACTTGAATCATGGGATCATAGAAACCAACTCTATGAGTTCATAATTCTATTATTCTAGAGTAGAAAATCAGTCTGGGGACAGGGCTGGACCAGGATTAACGGTCTAGTGCGGAATTGGCCCTTTGTGAGCTACTGGCATTAAAGTTGTCGGCTCACTGCATCAATTTGTTTGCTCCGGGGCCATTTTTCCTGAGCGAAGACAAAAATGTGTGAGCCGGAGGCTAAAAAACGGGGAGCTGGCTCACCCTAACTCAGCTTAGAGGGAACACTGCTGGAGATTGAATTCTCCCGGATGGCGGGCTCCAGCTTTTCTGCCTTGCACTTCTTGTTTCCAGAGCCTGCACAACTGGAGCAGCTTAAGCCCATCCCTGGACTTGAGGCTTGCCATCTTCCAGGCGAGGCCTGGAGAGCTCCTGGGCTTTCAACCGCTGTCCACACGACAGAGGCCGGTTCCCCTGGAGAAGTCCTCAAGGTGCTGCTGGACTCTCTTGCTTGCCCCCAAACTCTGCCCTCCTCTGGCTCCAACCCCCCCTCGTAGCAGAATCTCCCGGGATTCTCCCGCCCGGAGTTGGCAACCGCCCTAGGCTCCCGCGGCCCGCCCTCTCTCCGCCCTGCCCAGCAGCCCCGCCCGGGCCACTGCCTCTTCCGACGGCTCCGACGGCCGCCTGCCCCCAGCAGGAGAGAAGAAGGCAGCGCAGCCTCCTCGCCGCCCTGTCGGACTGCCTGAGGCTCCCTCGGCGACTGGCAAGGAGGCGCGCCAGGGAGCCGGGCGTCGGGCGGAGCGCTCCCTCGGGGTGCATGGGGAGGCGGCAGGAAGAGCGGCCACAGGGCCCGGCTGCGTGGGGACCCCCGGGGGGACCGAGCTTCTGGCAGGCGGCGGCGCTGCTCGCGGGTAAGAGGGATCCGGAGCATGCAAGGAAGAGGTGGGGGGAGCGGAGCCGGAGGGGAAAGTGGGGCGAGGAATTTCCCTAGCCTGGCCCTTGATATTTCCCCCCACTATAAAGCAGGAAGGGATTTTGCGCCGCCCCCCTCTCCCCAATCCACTTTTGCTTTGGGTCAGTGGTGGAAGAGCCTCCCCCATCCCGCAGGAAAATCCCCCCTACGCTGCCATTGCCAGCTTTCCGCTAACTAGACTCTGCTCAGAAAGCTTTGGGGGCCCAGAGGACTAGAAACCCGCCTCTTCGACCAAGGGAAGGGAGCAGGTGAAGTCTGCAGAGAGCTTGGACGAGGGATCTCACCCTCCAGGTTTGACCTGGGGAATCTCCCGGAATAACTACTCATCTCCAGACAACTTCATCTCCAGACAACGGTGATCAGGTCCTCTTGGAGAAAAGCGATAGTGGACTCTCGTGCAGAGGTTTCAAACATGTGGCCTGGGGGCCGAATCAGGCCCCCGAAGGGCTCCTATCAGGCCCCCAAGCAACTGGCTGTCATCTGCTTCCTTCTCCCTCTCTCTTGCTCCCTTCTGCATCTCAGCTTGCTTTACAAGGCTTTCTCAATTGCACAGGAGAAATTTTCTCCATTGGGTGAGACTCCTCCCTTGGAGAGGAAGAGCTTGCTTTCCCAGGCTCTCTCAATCGCACAGCAGAGCTACTGAGCCAAGCCTCTCTTCCTTCGGTTGGCTGAGGCTCCTCCCCCTGGTCCCCTGGGGAATGAAGGAAAGAGCCAGAGCTTCCTTTGTCCAGTTCCCTGGATCCCATGGGAGAGATACAAAGAAAGCACCTTTCAGACCAACAAGCTGATGTTTTAAGCATGTTTTATTTTAAGTTAAAAAAAAAAAAAGCTTTAGTTGTGTTTGTCTGTGTCCTTTAAAAAGTTTATATCGCTATAGGTACGCACATGGCCCCGCCCGACAAGGTCTCATTTATATCAGATCCGGCCCTCATAACAAATGAGTTTGACACCCCTGCTCTAGAGCACTTAGGTCCCTGTTCTCAATAAGGCTCCATCCCCAAATCTCCAGGAGTTTCCCGACTTGGAGCTGGCAACCGGAAAGGGCATGCCGTTATTATCACCCAAGATGGTTCGTTTTAGTCCAGCGTCCTGTTTGCCAAAGCAAGCAACTGGGAGAACGGTGTTTGATTCCCCACTCCTCCACTTGCAGCTGCTGGAATAGCCTTGGGTCAGCCATAGCTCTCACAGGAGCTGTCCTTGAAATGGCAGCTTCTGGGAGAGCCCTCTCAGCCCCACCCACCTCACAGGGTGTCTGTTGTGGGGGAGGAAGGTAAACAAGATTGTGAGCCACTCTGAGATTCAGAGTTGAGGGCAGGATATAACTCCAGTGTTGCCGTCTTCTTCTTCTTCTTCTTCTTATTATTACTACATTGTAATATATAATGCAATAATTATACAACTCACGGCCCGATTGCTAACAGGCCACGGACCAGGACCAATCCATGGCCCGGGGGTTGGGGACCTCTGGGCTACATGAACAGGGAGACAATTTAGGAGGCACATTACTATCGACTGTACCATCCAAGCTGTCCTCTCACTGGCTTTGATTCTGTACTCCTTCACATGCAGCCAGTTGGGTTGCCTTGGGTCAGTCACAATTCTTGAAAGAGCTGCTCTCAGCCCCATCCCCCTTCAAAGGGTCTCTGTTGTGGGGAGAGGAAGGGAAGGAGTTCGTAAGCTGCTCTGAGACTCTGAGTGAAGGGCGGGGTATAAATCCAATCATTTTGTCTTCATCATCTCTTCCCCCTGTCTCTGGGTATAAAGTTTGGACATAGCCAGAGGGCCCCCACACACACACACATTTAGTCCCTTGCTCTGAAGCCTTGGACTAGCTGTCGATTGGACCTAGGACTAACCCAAGATATAGCCAGCTATTCTTCCTTTTAAATCAGGGGTCCCCAACCCCCGGGCCATGGACTGGTACCGGGCCATGAGTTGTATAATTATTTCATTATATGTTACAATGTAGTAATAATAATAAGACAACATTGGATTTATATCCTGCCCTCCACTCTGAACCTCAGAGTGGCTCACAATCTCCTTTACCCTCCTCCCTCACAGCAGACACCCTGTGAGGTGGGTGGGGCTGAGAGAGCTCTGACAGAAGAAGAAGAAATTGGATTTATATCCCGCCCTCCACTTTGAGTCTCAGAGTGGCTCACAATCTTCTTTATCTTCCTCCCCCACAACAGACACCCTGTGAGGTGGGTGGGGCCGAGAGGGCTCTCCCAGCAGCTGACCTTTCAAGGACAACCTCTGCCAGAGCTATGGCTGACCCAAGGCCATTCCAGCAGCTGCAAGTGGAGGAGGGGGGAATCAAACCCGGTTCTCCCAGATAAGAGTCTGCCCTTTCAAGGACAACCTCTGCCAGAGCTATGGCTGACCCAAGGCCATTCCAGCAGCTACAAGTGGAGGAGTGGGAAATCAAACCTGGTTCTCCCAGATAAGAGTCTGCCCTTTCAAGGACAACCTCTGCCAGAGCTATGGCTGACCCAAGGCCATTCCAGCAGCTGCAAGTGGAGGAGTGGGGAATCAAATCCGGTTCTCCCAGAGGAGAGTCTGCCCTTTCAAGAACAACCTCTGCCAGAGCTATGGCTGACCCAAGGCCATTCCAGCAGCTGCAAGTGGAGGAGTGGGGAAGCAAACCCCGTTCTCCCAGATAAGAGTCTGCCCTTCCAAGGACAACTCCTGCAAGAGCTATGGCTGGCCCAAGGCCATTCCAGCAGCTGTAAGATTGGGGACCGCTGTTTTAAACTGTACTGGCTTTTGATTTTTTGAAAAAAAACAAACAAACCTGTAAATCGCCGTGGTGGGTTCCCTTCAGTGAGCAAAGCATGGAATAAATCTTCTAAGGAACTGGTGGGGAAACCGGCTAGACATTTCGTGCCTTGGTTCTGCATGGATTGGTGCTGTTTGTGCTGCCCAAAGAGAGGTATTTAGAAAAGTTTCCACTCTTTCGCAAAATGCTGGCTTGCTGGGCGTTGTGTCCGCGGCATCAGCATGGAACCGTCAGCATTGTTCCAAGAAATCCCCAAGTGTAGTTCCTCTTTTGAGAAGGGATCTTCCTCTTTTGCGTCCCGCTCCGCAGGCAGAAATGGTAGGATTATTGAGCTAATCCTACAGGGGGAGCCCTGAGGTAAAAACATGCATGGGATGGAGAGAGTCAATGAAGAGAACTTTTTCTCCCTCTCCCAAAAGACTAGAACAGGGATGTCGAACTCATCTGTTATGAGAGCCGGATCTGACATAAATGTGACTTTGTCAGGCCAGGCCATGTCTGGCTGGGCCATGAGTGTACCTATGTAAGATTAGGTAGCTGAGATATAAGAGCCCCGTGGCGCAGCGTGGTAAGCTGCAGTACTGCAGTCCTAAGCTCTGCTAACGACCTGAGTTCTATCCTGGTGGAAGCTGGGTTCAGGTAGCCGGCTCCAGGTTGACTCAGCCTTCCTTCCTTCTGAGGTCGGTAAAATGAGTCCCCAGCTTGCTGGGGGGGAAAGCATAGATGACTGGGGAAGGCGAGGGCAAACCACCCCGTAAATGTCTGCCGTGAAAATGTCGCGAAAGCAACATCACCCCAGAGTGAGAAATGACTGGTGCTTGCACAGGGGACTACCTTTATCTTTAGCAGAGATATAAACTTTATAGAGGACACAGAGAAACACAATTAAATACTTTTGTAAAAAACTTAAAATAAAACATTTAAAACATTAGCATTCGTTTGTCTTAAAGGTGCTTTCTTTGTATTGCTCCCCTGGGATCCAGGGAACTGGGCAAAGGAAGCTCTGGCTCTTTCCCTCCCTCCCCAGGGGACCAGGAGGGGGAGGAGCCTCAGCCAATAGAAGGAAGACAGGCTTGGCTCAGTAGCTCTGCTGTACGATCGAGAGAGCCTGACAGCGCAAGCTCTGCCTACCATCCTTCCTCCCCAAGGGAGGAGCCTCAACCAATGGAGAAAATAGAGGTTTTGCTCTGTGGTTCCTGTGCAATTGAGCAAGCCTTGCAAAGCCAGCTGTTATGCAGAAGGAAGCAAGAGAGAGGGAAATGGAAGCAGATGACAAGCAGTTGCTCAGGGGGGCTGATAGGAGTCCTCCAAGGGCCTGATTCGACCCCCGGGCCGCATGTTTGACACCCCTGTTTTAAAAGATCCTAAGCTGCCTTGAGTTCCGCAAGGGAGAAAGGGGGCCGATCGATGTTTCAAAGAAACCAACCAACCAAAGCACTCCCTTTCCTCCTCCCTCTGCAGTTGTCACCATGACTTCCGGCTTCCTGCGAACCCTGGCCCAGGAGAATATTAATGTTACGGTGAAACCATTACGGCCGTTGGAAGGCCAGAACATCACGCTGACTCCGGGAGGAAAAGCTGACATTGTTCAGTGCGGCTGGTACCGAGGAGAACCGACTGAAGCCAACTGGATCTTGACATATGTTCTGGTACTTTCACCTCCTGAGGAGCAGAAGGGTTCAGGCTTCACTGGGCGGGAGACGGCAGGTCCCGACTGTTCCCTGCACATCAGGAGTCTGACGTTGAACGACACTGGAACCTATACAGTGAGAAAGACTGTGCCTGGCCGTTCTGAAAGGGGGCATGTGCGTGTAGAAGTCTCAGGTATGGCTTGCTCCCTCTTTCTTGTCTCTCTTATATTTAACCCAGGGGTGTCGAACTCATTTGTTATGAGGGCTGGATTTGACAAATGAGGCTTCGTTGGGCCAGGCCATGTCAGGCTGGGCCATGTGTGAACCTATTTAAGATTAGGTAGCAGAAATATAAATCTTATAAAGAACACAGACAAACACAAGCTTAAAACATTAGCACTCGTTGGTCTTAAAGATGTTTCTTTGTATATCTCCCATGGAATCCAGGGAACTGGGCAAAGGAAGCTCTGGCTCTTTCCTTCCTTCCCCAGGGGACTGGGGGGGAGCCTCAGCCAACAGAAGGAAGAGAGGCTTGGCTCAGTAGCTCTGCTGTGCTATTGAGAAAGCCTGGCAAAGCAAGCCATTCCTCCCCCCCTTCTTCCCCAAGGAAGGAGCCTCAGCCAATGGAGAAAGTCGAGGTTTTGCTCTGTATCTCCTATGTCATTGAGGAAGCCCGGCAAAGGAAGCCAGAGAGAGGGAGAAGGAAGCAGATGACAGCCAGTTCCTCAGGGGGGGCTGATAGGAGCCCTCTGGTGGCCTAATTCAGCCCCTGGGGGAGGAGCCTCAGCCAATTGAGAAAATAAGACGTTTTGCTCTGTCGCCCCTGTGCAATTGAGTAAGCCTTGCAAAGCAAACTTATGCGGAAGGAAGCAAGAGAGAGGGAGAAGGAAGCAGATGACAGCCAGTTGCTCGGGGGGCTGATAGGAGCCCTCCGGAGGCCTGTTTCGGCCCCCAAACTGCTTGATACCCCTGATTTAACCCCTAATTCAGAGCTTTCTCCTCTGCTCAGCCTCAGGTAGGTTTTTCCAAAGCGCCAAACGAAGGGCACACGACTTCCAGGAACCACCTCTGTGGGTCTCAGCCCTTCTCAACGGGTTAAACGTGACAAATGGGGGAGACAGAAAAAACACGTAGGGGGCTGGAGTTCTCCCACTGTTGGACCTGATCTCCAAGCCGCAGAGATTAGCTCCTTTGGAGAAAACAGCAGTACAAGAGAGAATCGCGGACAAGCAATCCAAAGCAAAAGGGAAATCCGTGAAAAATAACTAGCGCAATTTTTACTATAATAGAATTTCAATGTTATTATTCACACAATTCATAAATAATTTCACAAAACATTCATCAATATAAGACGTTTACAGTCGCATTAAAGCTGCATAATGTCTTCAACAGCGACAAGGTGCTAGTATAAATCCAAAAGTCCTTTTTCAGCATATTCCAAATGGAGTAGACATTCCAAACAGCCCTCTACGTGGATAGCAGCATATTCTACACATTTCAGTGTGGGGACATCTTCGTCCAGGAGGGAATGTTGTCAAACATGCGGCCCAGGGGCCGAATCAGGCCTCCGGAAGGCTCCTATCAGGCCCCGAGCAACTGGCGGTCATCTGCTTCCGTCTCCCTCTCTCTTGCTTCCTTCTGCATAACAGCTTGCTTTGCCAGGCTTCCTCAATCACACAGGAGCTACAGAGGAAAACCACTATGTTCTCCATTGGCTGAGGCTCCTCCCTTGGGGAGGAAGTGGGGGAGGCAGAGCTTGCTTTGCCAGGCTCTATCCATCACTCAGCAGCTACTGAGCCAAGCCTCTCTTCCTTCTATTGGCTGAGGCTCCCTCTCTCTTGGTCCCCTCGGGAGGGACGGAAAAAGCCAGAGCTTCCTTTACCCAGTTCCCTGGATCACACAGTAAAAATACAAAGAAAGCACCTTTAAAACCAAGTGCTAATGTTTTAAGTAGCTTTTAAGCTTTTTTTTTTTTTTTTAATCTTTCATTGTGCTTGTCTGTGTCCTCTGTAAAGTTTCTATCTCTGCTACCTAATCTTAAATAGGTACACACACGGTCTGGCCCAGCATGGCTCGACCCAACCCAACATGGCCCGGCTCAACAAGGTCTCATTTATGTCAAATCCGGCCCTCATAACAAACGAGTTTGACACGCCTGGTTTAAACAGTCCACAAGGAAAAGGAAAGGTCCCCTGTGCAAGCACCAGTCGTTTCCAACTTTGGGGTGACGTTGCTTTCACAACGTTTTCACGGCAGACTTTTTACAGGCTGGTTTGACATTGCCTTCCCCAGTCATCTACACTTTCCCCCCAGCAAGCTGGGGACTCATTTAACCGACCTCGGAAGGATGGAAGGCTGAGTCAACCTGGAGCCGTCAACCTGAAAACTCAACTTCCACTCAGATCGTGAGCAGAGAGTTCGGATCACAGTGCTGCAGTACTGCTGCTTTACCACTCTGCACCACGGGGCCTCTAAACAGTCCACAAGCTGTCAAGTATTTTTCTTTACAGGGTATCTAGCACAGTGTCTTGTACCAGACTTATTTACCTGGAATTGGCAACGCCCCCCCCCCACCTCCCACAAGTGGCTTTGGACAGGCCTGGCGTGTGGGGTTCTGCTACTCCAGGCAGCCTCCTGTGCCACGCCCCCCCCCCCAAAGCTCTGGTCAATTGTGCAGGGCCACCTGGCTCCTCAGAGGCGTCCTTGGAAACCTCCGAAGAGCTTGGGGGTTTAGCAGTGACCAGCCGCTTTCAGATTGAAAGCGGTCAAGCGGCACCTTCATGCAAAGGTGCCGTAGTGGCAGCTTTCAACCCATAAAGCGGCCGGGTGCAGCTCAAACAATGGCGCTCGTCTGAGAGTGTGGTGTTTTAGCGGTGCCCGGCTGCTTTCGGGTTGAAAGAGGCGCCTTTGCATGAAGGCGCCGCTCGGCCGCTTTCAACCCCAAAGTGGTGGGGTGCTGCTAAAACGCCGTGCTCTTTGGAGAGCACCACGTTTTAGCAACGCCAGGCCACGTTCGGGTTGAAAGTGGCCGGGTGCCACTAAAATGCCATGCTCGTGTAGGGGAGTACGCATGCTGGAATGCCACACTCGTGTAGGGGAGTTCGCATGCTGAAACGCCACACTCCGTTATGGGGAGGGACGGTGGCTCAGTGGTAGAGCATCTGCTTGGGAAGCAGAAGGTCCCAGGTTCAATCCCCGGCATCTCCAAAAAAGGGTCCAGGCAAATAGGTGTGAAAAACCTCAGCTTGAGACCCTGGAGAGCCGCTGCCAGTCTGAGAAGACAATACTGACTTTGATGGACCAAGGGTCTGGTTCAGTATAAGGCAGCTTCATATGCCTTCCCTCCATTGGAAATAATGAAGGATGAGGGCACCTTCTTTGGGATCTCATCGAATTGGAGCCCCTGGTCCCATTCTTTTAGGGGAGGGACGGTGGCTCAGTGGTAGAGCATCTGCTTGGGAAGCAGAAGGTCCCAGGTTCAATCCCCGGCATCTCCAAAAAAAGGGTCCAGGCAAATAGGTGTGAAAAACCTCAGCTTGAGACCCTGGAGAGCCTCTGCCAGTCTGAGAAGATAATACTGACTTTGATGGACCAAGTGTCTGATTCAGTATAAGGCAGCTTCATATGTTCATATGTTCATATGTGTAGGGGACCTAGCAAACCTCGGCCACACCTTGCGTTCTATCGCTCTGTAGGAGGGAAACTGAAAAGCTGGCTTAGGCAGTATCTGTTACCCTTGGGCTAACTTGGCCGACCTATAATGAGGACATCGGAAGAACAGTAAAACAAAGGAACAAAGTAGGAGTCCAGCGGCACCTTTAAGACCAACAGCCTTTTATTCAGAATGTCGGCTTTCGTACGCATGCATCCTTCTTCAGGCAATGGAATGGGGTACAGCGAGCAGAGCTACATATAGCTGATGGGCGGTGGTTTGGAAGGTAAAGTGGCACAAAGTTAGAATCCAATGGCAACATCGTGAAATTAACAAACTGAAAGAACAAAGCAGAAGTCAAGTTGTACCTTTAAGACCAACAAAGTTCTATTCAGAATGCAAGGTTTCGTGTGCTCTCTAAGCACACTTCTTCAGACGAGGGGATCAAGTGCAGTGGGCTGAAATACATGTAGTTGCCTTTTTATTACCTTTTATGGCTACCCAGACCAAATGGCCTTCTAAATTGTCACACTGTTCCACTATGTGATCCCAGCCAGTTTGCCCTCTTCATCAACAAACTACATGAATTTCAGCCCGCAGAACCTGATCCCCCTCGTCTGAAGAAGTGCGCTTACGTTCTGAATAAAACTTTGTTGGTCTTAAAGGTGCCACTTGACTCCTGCTTTGTTCAACTGCTTCAGACCAACACGGCTGCCCGCCTGGATCAAACTGAGAGAACATTTGGTCTGGATATTATTTGCATGGGAAACCGATAAAAGGTAATCAGAGCCGCGGGTTTGATGCCCCGCTTTTTGCTCTGTCTCCAGTCAAGCTACTCCCGCCAGTTCTGTGGCCTGCAGAGACCTTTGTGGAAGAGCACGCAAATGCCATCTTGAAGTGCATCACCTCAGAACACTCCGGCGTCACCGTCTTCTGGTTCAAGGGCGCGGAAGCCGTCTCAGCTAAGGCAGTCCTTTCCGAGCGGGATCGAGTCCTCACCATTCCTGACGTCAGCAGAGAAGACGAGGGGACGTATACGTGTCAAGCCAGGAACTTTGCGATCACCGGCAGCAGCAACCCTAGTAAAATAGTTGTGACACGTGAGTAAACCCACAAGCTGAATTATGCCGCTGGCTCCTTTGTTCTTAGCTCTTGCTGCCTCCAGGAGGTGGCTTGAGGTCTCCTGGGATTACAGTTAGAATCATAAGAGTTGGAAGGGACCTCCAGGGTCATCTAGTCCAACCCCCAGGAAACTCACAAATACCTCCCCCTAAATTCACAGGATCTTCATTGCTGTCAGATGGCCATCTAGCCTCTGTTTAAAAAACTCCAAGGAAGGAGAGCCCACCACCTCCCAAGGAAGCCTGTTCCACTGAGGAATTGCTCTAACGGACAGGAAGTTCTTCCTAATGTTGAGCCGGAAACTCTTTTGATTTAATTTCAACCCGTTGGTTCTGGTCCTACCTTCTGGGGCCGCAGAAAACAATTCCACACCATCCTCTATAGGACAGCCCTTCAAGTACTTGAAGATGGTGATCCTATCACCTCTCAGCCGCCTCCTCTCCAGGCTAAACATCCCCAGCTCCTTCAGCCTTTCTTCATAGGACTTGGTCTCCAGACCCCTCACCATCTTCATCGTCCTCCTCTGGACCCGTTCTAGCTTGTCTGTATCCTTCTTGAAATGTGGTGCCCAAAACTGAACACAATACTCCAGGGGAGGTCTTACCAGAGCAGAGTAGAGTAGAGTTGAGCTCAGAGTGGAGCCGAGCTCCAGCTGGCAGAGATCAGCTCCCCTGGAGAAAAGGGCCACTGTGGAGGGTGGGCTGTATGGTGTTATACCCTGCAGTGGTCCCTCTCTTCCCCAAGCCCCACCCTCCTCAAGCTCCACCTCCAGATTCTCCAGGAGTTTCCCAACCTGGAGCTGGCAACCCTACGTGCCCATCCATAGCAAGGAGGAGCAGATATGATTGCTAATGGGAATTCCCCTTGGCAGGGGTGGAATCTAGCAGGAGCTCCTTTGCCTATTAGGCCACACACCCCCTGATGTAGCCAATCCTCCAAGAGCTTACAAGGCACTTTTTGGTAAGCTCTTGAAGGATTGGCTACATCAGGGGTGTGTGGCCTGATATGCAAAGGAGCTCCTGCTAGAATTCCACCCCTGCCCCTCAGTTTCTGTGAAGTGAAGATGCTGGGGCTGCAACCTGTCTGGAGGCTTCCATGCTGATGTTTCCCTAACTCATTCTAACTCTCCTCTCTAACTATGGAGAGCCAGTTTGGTGTAGTGGTTAAGTGTGCGGACTCTTATCTGGGAGAACCGGGTTTGATTCCCCACTCCTCCACTTGCAGCTGCTGGAATGGCCTTGGGTCAGCCATAGCTCTGGCAGAGGTTGTCCTTGAAAGGGCAGCTGCTGTGAGAGTCCTCTCAGTCCCACCCACCTCACAGGGTGTCTGTTGTGGGGGAGGAAGAGGAAGGAGATTGTAGGCTGCTCTGAGACTCTGTCCTTGAAAGGGCAGCTGCTGTGAGAGTCCTCAGCCCCACCCACCTCACAGGGTGTCTGTTGTGGGGGAGGAAGAGAAAGGAGATTGTGAGCTGCTCTGAGATTCGGAGTGGAGGGCAGGATATAAATCCAATATCTTCTTCTTCATTTGATTCCATTTAATTTAACCGAATATAAGCTATTTATATCCTGCCCTCTCTGCAGTCTCTGGTTGCCTCACCAGGTCCCTCCTGACAACCGGTTGGAGGGGATATACCAGGAGAAAGAGCAATGTCAGGCCACATTGCCAGCATTGCACAGGAAGTGACACCATCAGGGCTTTTTTGTAGCCGGAACTCCTCTGCATATTAGTCTATACCCACCCTGATGTAGCCAATCCTCCAAGAGCTTACAGGGCTCTTCTTCCAGGGCCCACTGCAAGCTCCAGGAGGATTGACTACATCAGAGGGGTGTAGCCTAATATGCAAAGGAATTCCAACTACAACCCGCCCCACCGGACATCATCATAGCAGCAACTTCCAGGGCAGTGTTCTAGTCCAGCGTCCTATCTTGCACAGCAGTTGACCAGTTCCTCTGGAGAGCCAACCACCAGGCACAGAGGGTGACGCCTTCCCCTGATATTGCCTCCTGGCAGCAGTATTCAGAGGCTGACTGGGAAGAAGAAGAAACAGAAGAACAGGGAAGAAGAAGAAAAAGAAGACCCCGTCCCTCTCACCCCTTAGTCACCGTGACCCATTGCCTCATGGATGTCTAAGTACAGATCCTCTTTGCCCGGGCTGTTTGCTGCGTTTTTTCATTGCCCTCTCAAGTCCTTGAAAAGATATTTTCTTTTTACAGCTTTGGCACAGAAGCCCTCCGGCTCACCTGTGGGAGCCATTTCTGCGATCGTTCTTGGGTCCTTGGTTATAGCGGCTTTGGCAGGAATGTTGCTGTACTGTTTCCTCTGTAAGTAAGAGCCAGAGAGCCAGGGAGAGAAGCATGAGATTGTCCTTTCAGAGTTTCAGGCCTCAGGAGAGCCAGTTTGGTGTAATAAGTGTGCGGACTCTTATCTGGGAGAACCGGGTTTGATTCCCCACTCCTCCACTTGCACCTGTTGGAATGGCCTTGGGTCAGCCATAGCTCTAGCAGAGGTTGTCCTTGAAAGGGCAGACTCTTATCTGGGAGAACCGGGTTTGATTCCCCACTCCTCCACTTGCAGCTGCTGGAATGGCCTTGGGTCAGCCATAGCTCTGGCAGAGGTTGTCCTTGAAAGGGCAGCTGCTGTGGGAGCCCTCTCCAGCCCCACCCACCTCACAGGGTGTCTGTTGTGGGGGAGGAAGGTAAAGGAGATTGTGAGCCGCTCTGAGACTCTTCGGAGTGGAGGGCGGGATAGAAATCCAATATCTTCTTCTTCTTCTTCTTCTTCTTCATTGGTGCGTTTTTGGCCACTGTGTTAGGGCTGCCAAGCCTCCGGTCCGGAAGTGATGCCATTGCACTGGCGCCATTGCGCGGTGGCCACTCTAGGCATTTCCAGGAAAACTCTATGGTTTTCCTGGACGCTCTAGCCATTTGGGAGGGAAAACTCTATAGTTCAATAGCTTTCCCTCCCAAATGGCTAGAGCGTCCGGGAAAACTCTTCGCATCAGAAACACCTAGAGCGGCTGCGAGTGCCGTCGCCGTTGCGATGAAATCTCTTCCGGGTGACATCATTGTGTCGTGTGCCGCCTTGCACGTGCACGAAAGTCCCCTGCCGGAGAGTGGAGGGGACTTTGCAACCCTACATGCAGTCAGTCTTTAGGAGAGTTACAGCAATTGACTTTAACGGACTTAGAGGTGCATAATGCTGACCTAGAGGTCCCTGGCTAGCCCAGTCTCAATAGCTCTGATGCTAAGCAAAATCAGCACTGGTTAGTCTCAAGTTGCAGCCGACTTAAGGCCTGGGAACCAAATCAGGCCCCCGGAGGTCTCCCATCAGGCCCCTGAGCAACTGAGTGTCATCTGCTTCCTTCTCCCTCTCTCTTGCTTCCTTCTGCACCACAGCTTGCTTTGCCAGCCTTGCTCATTCGCACAGGAGTTGCAGAGCGAAGTGTCTGTTTTCTCCATTGGCTGAGGCTCCTCCCTTGGGGAGGAAGGTGGGGGGGAGGGAGAGCCTGCTTTGCCAGGCTCTCTCAATCGCACAGCAGAGCTACTGAGCCAAGCCTCTCTTCCTTCTGTTGTCTGAGGCTCCTCCCTCTCCTGCTCCTGTGGGGAAGGAAGCAAAGTGCCAGAGCTTCCTTTGCCCCGTTCCCTAGGTCACACAGGAGAGATACAAAGAAAGCACCTTTAAGACCAACGAATGCAAATGTTTTAAGCTTGTTTTATTTTAAGGTTGTTGTTTTTTTAAAAAAATTTCATTGTGTTTGTGTCTTTTATAAAATGTATATCTCTGCTACCTAATCTTAAATAGGTACACATGGCTCAGCCCAATATGGCCCAGACCGACAAGGTCTCATTCAGGTCAGATCCGGCCCTCATAACAAATGGGTTCAACACCCCTACAGTAGAGATTTCAAGGCAGGTCAGTGCTTGGATCGAGACCACCCAGGAAGTCCAGGGACTCTACACAGAGGCAGGCGATGGGAAGCCACCTCTGAACATCTCTTGCCTTCAAAATCCTAAGGGGCCTGTAAGACCACACTCTTCCAGCGTGCTTTTAGCTGACCTTTGAGACCTATATCAGCAGGAGGAATCCGGGAAATACTGACATCATAACTGAATAACACCAAAATGTTGTTAACACCAACTGTTTTAAATTGTTTTTATTAATTAATTGATTTTATTATCATGAGGTGCTAGTGTGTTAGTCTTTTATTGTTATTATGACTAATGTTGTAAGCCGCCCTGAGCCTGCCTTGGCGGGGAGGGCGGGGTATAAATTTAATAAACTAAACTAAACTATGGGGTCTCCTTAAATCGGCTGCCACTTGAGGGCATTTTCCACCACCAAAGCCGCTTAGAGTTATTTAGCAGAGTAAGTGAAGCAAGGCAGAATAATGCAGCACAGAAATGTGTGTGTATAACTTCTAAAAAGGGGGAAGGAGTCTAAGAAGGGAAAGGATTACAATGGAAAGAAAACAACAGCAGTCCAGCTAACTCATCTTTCTAGTTCTGATCTATTCTGTCGTGTTTTTTTCATCCCTCTGACCAGGACTCTTTTTGTAGAAAAACCTATTTGCATATTAGGCCACACCCCCTGATAGCACCGTTGTTTCACTCAGGGCTATTTTTGTGGGAAAAGCCTAGCAGGGGCTCATTTGCATATTAGGCTACACCCCTGATGCCACCATTGTTTCACACAGGGCTCTTTTTGTAGAAAAAGCCTAGCAGGGGCTCATTTGCATATTAGGCCACTCCCCCGATGCCACCATTGTTTCACACAGGGCTCTTTTTGTAGAAAAAGCCTAGCAGGGACTCATTTGCATATTAGGCCACACCCCCTAATGTCACCATTGTTTCACGCAGGGCTCATTTTGTCGAAAAAGCCCAGCAAGAATCCATTTGCATATTAGGCCACACCACCTGGTGTCACCATTGTTTCACACAGGGCTCTTTTGTAGAAAAAAGCCTAGCAGGAACTCATTTGCATATTAGGCCACAGACCCCTGATGTCACCATTGTTTTACGCAGGGCTCTTTTTGTAGAAAAAGCCCAGCAGGATTCCATTTGCATATTAGGCCACACCCCTGATATCACCATTGTTTCACACAGGGCTTTTTGTAGAAAAGGGTCAGCAGGCAGGGCCGGCTCACCCACTAGGCAAACTAGGTGGCTGCCTAGGGCACCGGGAGGTAGGGGGCACCGAAGTGGGCTCCACCTGCTAGTGCCCATGGCAAACGCATAGTTTGCCTCCCTCCCTGCCTCCCTTCCTGCTGCCGCTGCAAGCTCGCCGCCACCCTCCTTCCCTTTGTGGCACTGCCAGGCAGTGCCGCGCTCCGCCGCCGCCGCCCCCCCCCCCACGCTCGCCACACTGCTCTGCGAAACCGGAAGTGAGGGGGAGCAAAGTCTCCTCTCACATCGCGGGCTGTTCAAAGAAGTAGAAGCCGCGCCAGCTGTATAGAAGCTGAGCCTGCTTCGGCAGGGAGGGCAGGATACAAATAAAATTTATTATTATTATTGTTATTATTATTAGAAGCCAGTAAGGACCAGCCTCAGTGCAGCGTGGTGTGTGTGGGGGGGCGGCAGTGGCGTGGGGGCGGCAAGCAGGGAGCCTTCCTGGGCCACCATGCGCTGGCGCTGCCAGCTGGAACTCATTTGCAAATTAGGCCACACCCCCTGATGTTGCCATTGTTCCGCACAGGACTTTTCCTCTAGAAAAAAGCCCAGCAGGAACTCATTTGCATATTAGGCCACGCCCCCTGACAGCAAGCCAGCCGGAACTGCATTCCTGAGCGTTCCTGCTCAAAAAAAGCCCTGCCTCTGATCCTAAGAAGAAAGGAATGGCAGTTTCCCCACAAAGCTCCACCCCTTGTGTGCTTGCAGAATAGCATAGACTATCTCCAATATATTGATTAGCCAATAGGCAATCTTAATGTCATCTCACTACAAATAAAACCTCTCCTTTTTTTGGTTTGAAGAATCTACTGTACACCTAAACTTGCTGTTATTGGCTGAAAGAAACTTCAGCTTAACCCTTTCATGACTGAAGGGAGGATACTTGCAAACACCCAACGGCCGACTTCTGAGTGTTCTGTCTCTTTCTTGATTCTCCACTCCTCCACTTGCAGCTGCTGGAATGGCCTTGGGTCAGCCATAGCTTTCATAGGAGTTGTCCTTGAAAGGGCAGCTTCTGTGAGAGCCCTCTCAGCCCCACCCACCTCACGGAGTGTCTGTTGTGGGGGGGTGGGAAGATTAAGGAGATTGTGACCGCTCTGAGATTCGGAGTATAGGGCGGGATATAAATCCAGTATCATCTTCTTTCTCAGGTGCTCAGAAGAAGAAGCGTTCCAAGCAGATGAATCCAGCTCCACCCAATTATGAGAATACACTCTCTTTTGAGCAGGTAAGACACTGAGGTGAACGATGGAACATTTCCTTTTCAACACTGCGGCTCAGTCTATTCATTTGTTCAGCCTATTTCAACACTAGGGTTGTGGGAATTGGGAAGCATGTGGCTTCTTGTTTGAAATGGACAGCTCCCCGTTCAAAGCATCTGGGTCTATAGCTGGTTTGCATGAAGAGGCGGCCATTTTAAAGTAAAATGCCACACATGTGCTTAGTCAAACAGTGGAGTGCTTTTGCCTCACTGACATCTCCTTTCAGTCTGTCTGTCTGTCTGTCTGTCTGTCTGTCTATCTATCTATCTATCTATCTATCTATCTATCTATCTATCTATCTATCTATCTATCATCTATCTATCTATCTATCTATCTATCTATCTATCTATCTATCTATCTATCTATCTATCTATCTATCTATCTATCTATCTATCTATCTATCTGTCTGTTGACTACATCATAGTCAAACAATAAAAACACTATGATTAAAACTAATCAGATCACTGCAGTGAAAACAGGTAATCTCTGGATTACAGAGAATCAGTACAATTTCTAGCTGAACCGTAAATCAGATGATATCATGTTATAAATAGGCCATCAGATGGTGGACTCCTGCACACTGCAATAGACTTCAGCATATCAAAGATTTCAGGTTTTCACGGCTGGTAACATCATTAGGGTTTGTAGAATCTTTCGGGATCAAGTGCCGTGTTCTACTGGAGAAAGTTTTCCTTCCAGACGTTTCGTTCTCAGCTGCGGAGAACATCCTCAGTGGCGTTGCAGCCGGAGCAGGCGCTCAGACCTTCTTGGCTGCTGTGCATTGAGTGGGGCCAGGGCTGCTGGAGAGCTGCTATTTCTAGGCTGGAGGGGGTGTGATGAAAGGGCAATTGGTTTGTGGATGTGCCCATTGTTTGGTGGGGCTTCCTGGAAGGGTAGTGATAAGGAAACTGGCTGTTGAATGTGACCATTGTTCTGTGTTAATTGCTGGGAGGGTTGGAAGGGGTTTGAAGATAAGGAAGATGGTTGTTGACTGTGCTGATTGTTCTGTGGAATTTGCTGGTTGTTCTGAGACTTTCTGCAATTTATAGTCTGTAGGCACCTGATCCCGAAAGATTCTACAAACCCTAAAAACGAAGAGTTAGTGCATGGCCAATGGCTGGGGCTGATGGGAGTTGTAGGCAAAAAAAAACATCTGGAGAGCTACCATTGGCCACCCCTGCTATAGGGTATAATGGAGAATTGATCCATGAGTATCTGGGGTTCAGGGTGGTGCTGGTCCTCGGGCACATGGCGCCCCAGGCAGGCTTCCTGCCCGGTGCCCCCACCTCCTGCCCTCCCTCCCTCCATCCCCCACCTCCTGCTCTAACCAGAGCATGTTCCGCCAGGCTGGGGCCAGAGCAGAAAAGTCCCTGGCCTTAGTCGAGGCTAATAAGAGGACATCCCAAGAATTGGGAACAACCAGCAGATGATGGTTCTCTGAGCGTAGAGCCCTAGAGGGCACATATGGGTAGAGGCAGTCCCTCAGATATGTGGGTCTCAGGCTACACAGGACTTTAAAGGCCTTGGTGAGGTGTTCTTATATAAAATGGAGACCCAGAGCTTGACAGTGAAAGTACAGACTAGAATAGAGGTTCCCAACCCTTTTCATTCTACAGTCACTTTGGGAATTCCAACACAGCCTGGGGGGGCCACAGCGACAAAATGGCTGCTGCAAGAGGAGGAGCTAGTCCCAAAATGGCTGCCGCAGCCTTCAGTCACACAATGAAGTGATTTGAGCTGTGGTGGCAGCTGCTGCCAGAGCAGTATGTTTAGAATTCTGCACAACTGATCGAATCTCCGGCAGCCAATCAGAAGCCTTGTAGGGTGAAAGCACCACCTAGCTCCACCCACTTTTAAAAAAAAACTTGCTGCCAAAGAAACATTTCTTAAAAGAAAACTGGCACAGCCAATCAGATCTCCAGTGGCCAATCAGAAGCCTTGCTGGGCAAAAGCCTCAACTGGGCCATGCCCATTTTTGTTGAAAAAAAACCTCTTGAAGGGTACCAGGAAAAAGTGCCAGCAAGTGCCACAGCGTCCATGCTGGGCACCTCAATACTATGACTTGAAGGCATCTAATGAAGCTGATGGGTGGTAGATTCAGAACGGAAACAAGGAAATACTTCTTTACACAGAGAGTGATTCAAACATGGAATTCCCTGCCAAAGGATGTAGTCAATTACCATAGGAATCAATAACTTCAAAAGGTGATTCTTGGTCTATCCGTGGCTACTAGCCATGGTGGCTAAGGGAAAACTCCGCATTCAGAGGCACTAAGCCTCTCAATCCCAGAGCCAGGAGACAACATTGGGGAGGGCTTTGACCTCTCTGTCCTGCAGTTGGCACTCCAGAGGAATTGGCTGGCCACTGTGTGATATAGGATGCTGAACTAGATGGACCACTGGTCTGATCCAGCGGGGCTCTTCTTAAGTTCTCCTCAGGGGGGAAGGCCTGGGCCTCCATGCCCTGTTGTTGGCCCTCCAGAGGAACTGGCTGGCCACTGTGTGAGGCAGGATGCTGAACTAGATGGACCACTGGTCTGATCCAGCGGGGCTCTTCTTAAGTTCTCCTCAGGGGGGAAGGCCTGGGCCTCCATGCCCTGTTGTTGGCCCTCCAGAGGAAATGGCTGGCCACTGTGTGAGGCAGGATGCTGAACTAGATGGACCACTGGTCTGATCCAGCGGGGCTCTTCTTAAGTTCTCCTCAGGGGGGAAGGCCTGGGCCTCCATGCCCTGTTGTTGGCCCTCCAGAGGAAATGGCTGGCCACTGTGTGAGGCAGGATGCTGGACTAGATGGACCACTGGTCTGATCCAGCGGGGCTCTTCTTAAGTTCTCCTCAGGGGGGAAGGCCTCAGCCTCCATGCCCTGTTGTTGGCCCTCCAGAGGAACTGGCTGGCCACTGTGTGAGGCAGGATGCTGGACTAGATGGACCACTGGTCTGATCCAGCGGGGCTCTTCTTAAGTTCTCCTCAGGGGGGAAGGCCTGGGCCTCCATGCCCTGTTGTTGGCCCTCCAGAGGAAATGGCTGGCCACTGTGTGATATAGGATGCTGAACTAGATGGACCACTGGTCTGATCCAGCGGGGCTCTTCTTAAGTTCTCCTCAGGGGGGAAGGCCTCAGCCTCCATGCCCTGTTGTTGGCCCTCCAGAGGAACTGGCTGGCCACTGTGTGAGGCAGGATGCTGGACTAGATGGACCACTGGTCTGATCCAGTGGGGCTCTTCTTAAGTTCTCCTCAGGGGGGAAGGCCTCAGCCTCCATGCCCTGTTGTTGGCCCTCCAGAGGAACTGGCTGGCCACTGTGTGAGGCAGGATGCTGGACTAGATGGACCACTGGTCTGATCCAGCGGGGCTCTTCTTAAGTTCTCCTCAGGGGGGAAGGCCTCAGCCTCCATGCCCTGTTGGCCCTCCAGAGGAACTGGTTGGCCACTGCGTGAGGCAGGATGCTGGACTAGATGGACTACTGGTCTGATCCAGCGGGGCTCTTCTCATGTTCTTATATTCTTATCTTCCTTAGCCGACCCAGGCCGTGCCAGTGAGTTCTTTACATATCAGCCCCGTATACGAGGTAAGTGGAGGAATCTCAGGCCCCGAAAGGTAGAAGACCGCCAAGTAACTCTGGAATATGCTTGAGTGTCAGAGGGAGGGGCTACTGTGGCTTCTTTCAGGCAGGGATGCCTGGGGATAGAAGGGATCCACATTTGATGCAGAGGAAGCCCAGCTTTGCCTGTGGAATCAAGGAATCAGATTTGAAATGTTTGCTACTCTTTGCTCCTGTTTCATAAGCACATTCTGCTTTCCAGCACAGATGGCATCAGCCCTATTAGCAGAATTAGGATTAGTGTTGCGAAATCCCACCATCTCCCAGCCAGGGATGGGGGCATAGGGTTGCCATCTCCGGGTTGGGAAACTCCTGGAGATTTGGGGGTGGAGCCTGATGAGGACAGAGACCTTGGTGGGGTATGAAAGGTAAAGGTAGTCCCCTTTGCAAGCCCCAGTCATTTCCGACTCTGGGGTGATGTCACATCACGACGTTTTCACGGTAGACTTTTTAACGGAGTGGTTTGCCATTGCCTTCCCCAATCATCTACACTTTCCCCCCAGCAAGCTGGGGACTCATTTTACTGACCTCGGAAGGATGGAAGGCTGAGTCCACCTTGAGCTGGTGACCTGAACCCGGCTTCTGCCAGGATCAAACTCAGGTCGTGAGCAGAGCTTGGACTGCAGTACTGCGGCTGACCACTCTGTGCCACGGGGCTCGTCACGGTACAATGCCATAATGTCCACCTTCCAAAGCATCCATTTTTAAGACCTGTCCTTCGGAAAGGATAGTCAACTGTAAATTCAAAACCTAAGGCAAAATAGAACAATTCTGTCATCAACCAAAACTGACCACAGAACCGGTTGTCTGCCAACTCATGAGCAAGCCTTCTGGTACTCCAGGTACTGATTCCGCCTTAGGTCCTTTAACCTCATGCTCTGTGGCCATCATATCCGCAGTGGTTTGAAACACTGATGACCCTTTAAAAATTACTATTTCAGGGAACTGATTTCTGTAGTCTGGTGATGGGGTGTAAAACTGGGGCATCCCTAATTGCCAATCTTGTATTGGGAAAGCCGTGGAGATTTGGGTGTGGATCCTGGGGAGAGGGAAGAGGCTTGAGATCTCAGCAGGTTACAATTTCCCCCCTCCAAAATTGCCATTTCTTAGGGGAAATGATCCCCATTGATTGGAGGTCAGTTGTAATCCCAGGGGATCGCCAGGCCTAAACTGGGTGCTCAGGAAAACAAACACACAAAATGGCTTCCATCTGGACATTCCCTGTTGACATCTCTCAACTTTCTCTCCAGGAGCTACAACATGGAAGCCAGGCAGAGTACGATCAGCTGAGGTGGTGACAGAGGGGACCATCCCACTGGAATGGAAGTTGACGCCTCAGTCCAGTGGGTCTGCTCCTTGGCCCTCAAACCCTTTGACTCTATCCGGGCCTTTCAACTGGCCTAACGGTTTTAGGGAACAACCAGGCTGTGACGGTTCAGGAACTCCTCACCCACATTCTGAGAAGAAGAAGAGCAGATTATTGTATCCTGCTTTTCTCTACCTTCCGGAGTCACAAAGTGGCTTACAATCACCGTTCCCTTCCTCTCCCCACAACTGGCACCTTGTGAGGCAGGTGGGGCAGAGAGTGTTGTGAGACAACTGTGGCTGGTCCAGGGTCACCCGGCAGGCTTCCCATGGAGGAGGAGGACTGGGGAATCAAACTCTGCTCTCCCCTTTAGAGTCTGCCACTCTTAACCACTACAATATCCTGGCTCTGAGGAAACAAACCTGCCTCGGCACCCAAGAGGCTCCAGTGGCTGATGGGGAAAGACTTGTAGAGATGGAAACAAAAGTCTGAGATCAAAAAGGGAGCAAAGGTGTGCAGCTGAGTGTGGGCTTTCGCATGAAGATGGCTCCGGGTTCAACAATCCCCCAGGCCCTCTCCTCTGAAGAACCTCATGTGGCCAGGCAAGGTGAAATCCCTGAGGGCCTTGAGGGACCAGATCGATGGATGGTCTGCCACAGCCCCTCCCACCTATTCCTTCAGCAGCCAGATGATTTCTGCAGGGACGGTTCTAAATATTTTTGCACTCCCAAGTAGGGTTGCCAACTCAAGGTTGGGAAATACCTGGGGGCGGAGGCTGTGGAGGGTAGTGTTGGGGAGGGCGGGAACCCCCATGGTTTAATGCAGGGGTGGGGAAACTTTTTTCTGCCAAGGGCCATATGGATATTTAAAACATTCACAGACTCAGTGCAGGCGGAATATAAATCCAATTTCTTCTTCTTCTCCCTTCCCTGGACGGCTGGGGACTGATATAGAGATGTGAAGGCCCGGGAAAAAAATGGAAAAATTGGGGCGGAGAAAGGGTTGGGGTTTTTTTTTGTTTTTTCCCTGCAGCCTTGTTTTTTTTCTGAAAAATTGGACAAATTGAAGAAAGGAAAAGAAAAATTGATTCTGGATTGTTTTATTTTAACATGATGAATAAAATATTTTAAGACGAGGCGTTCAAATAGCTTCCAGAACATCTCTAAAAAATATGTATGGTATCAGATTATTCTAATTTCCGTGCACTGAGGACAAACAAGTCCTAGGCCATGCCCATTCACCGAAACTTAGTCCTACACTCCCTTCTGTACACTTCCCCCCAATTCTTTTTATGAGAATGCATTTTTTATTTTTATTTAATAATGTGGAGAGGAAATATGAACAATTGCTACTTCTGAATTTTTAAAAATTGTTTTTGTGGAAGTTTTTTTGTCTGTTCCACAAAAACTAGTAAACAGTTCAGCAGATTGTTGCTTCATTTGTTACAATTACAAATAAATATTATTTAAAAAGTCAATTCTGTTTGTAATAATGGTTTGGATACACTAGATGTGCTAGTTGTGATATTTTCATGCCAAGTAAAATTGTCCATAGTCATATCTCATGTTCCTAAAGTAACAGAATGCCTTTCAATCTGGAAAAGAAAAAAGAAGTGCTAAAGTAGCAAATTTCCGGTTTTTTTCTGGGCGGGGGGGGGGGAACGGAAAAAAACTGGGGTTTTTCCCGAGCTTCAAAATTTCCAGGAATTTTACATCTCTAAGACGCAATTCTCAGGGGCCGGCTGGCTCCAGCCTCTCCCACCTGCCCTTCTAGCCTCCAGGGCCTGCACAGCTGGAGTAACTTAAGCCTATCTCCGGATTTGAGGATTGCCATCTTCCAGCTGTGGCCAGGAGATCTCCCAGGATTTAAACCAAGCTCCAGAGGACAGAGATCATTTCCCCTGGAGGAAGGAGCAGTGGCTGCCGAAAGCTCCTCCCCAACCACAAGCTGCGTTCGTCCTCAAGGCGCTGCTGGACTCTCTTGCTCTTTTGCGTTGGAGGGAGAACTCTGCCCTGCCTCCCCCCAACTCCGCCCTTCTCAGGGTCCAGCCCACCCTGCACCAAAATCTCCAGGAATTCCACCGCCAGGAGTTGGCAACCTTCCTGGGCTCCTGCGGGGGGCTCCCCCTCCTAGGGAGGGACCTCCAGGGTCATCTAGTGCCAGGGGTGGCCAACGGTAGCTCTCCAGATGTTTTTTGCCTACAGCTCCCATCAGCCCCAGCCATTGGCCATGCTGGCTGGGGCTGATGGGCGTTGTAGGCAAAAACATCTGGAGAGCTACCGTTGGCCACCCCTGGCCTAGGCCAACCCCCTGCACAATGCAGGAAACCCACAAATACCTACCCCAAATACCTCCTGCTGCTCTAGGGTTGCCAATCCCCAGGCAGGGCAGGTAGAAAGCACTAAAGCGTCCTCGACAAACCAGCCTCGAGAATAAATAATTTCTATTCATATACAAAACATAGGAACCTTGTGCAATAATTATTACAAAGGTGCAATGGTATCACATCCCAGTCCCAAAAGTTCAAATTCACGACGAAAAGTTCTTGTTTTTGTAGGAAAAGGTCCGGAATGCGATAAGACAAGGCGTGAAAACAGAGTCCAACGCTCCAGTTCTTCTCTAGAAGGAGCCCGTGTAGATCATATCAACAGCAAGGCACGGCTGTTGTTACCGGGCAGAAAGGATTGAGCTATTGCTATGTATAATGTTATAAAAGATACTGAAGCTTGCAGAAGCCACGTGTGAAACAGGGCGTCGGCATGGGGAGGCGGCTGGCGCAACATCCCTGTTGCGCCAATGTGCCTTGCTGTTGATATGATCGACACCCGGCTACTTCTAGAGAAGAATCGGAGCGTTGGACTCTGTTTTTGCGGCTTGTCTTATCGCATTCCGGACCTATTTCTACAAAAACAAGAACTTTCATAGTGAATTTGAACTTACGGGACTCGGATGTGATACCATTGCACCTTCGTAATAATTATTGCATAAGGTTTCTATGTTTTGTATATGAATTAGGGTTGCCAATCCCCAGGTGCGGGCAGGGGATCCCCCGGTTTGGAGGCCCTCCCCCGCTTCAGGGTCGTCAGAAACCGGGGGGAGGGGAGGGAAATGTCTGCTGGGAACTCTGTTATTCCCTTTGGAGATTTATTCCCATAGAAAATCATGGAGAAATGATCTGCGGGTATCTGGGGCTCTGGGGAAGCTGTTTTGGGGGGTTGAGGCACCAAATTTTCAGTATAGCATCTAGTGCCTCTTCCAAAAATATCCCCCAAGTTTCAAAAAGATTGGACCACGGGGTCCAATTCTATGAACCCCAAAAGAAGGTGCCCCTATCCTTCATGATTTCCTATGGAAGGAAGGAATTGAAAAGGTGTGCCGTCCCTTTAAATGTGATGGGCAGAACTCCCTTTGGAGTTCAATTATGCTTGTCACAGCCTTGATCTTTGCTCCACCCTTATGGTCTCCTGGCTCCACCCCCAAAGTCTCCTGGCTCCACCCCCAAAGTCTCCTGGCTCCACCCCCAAAGTCCCCAGATATTTCTTGAATTGGACTTGGCAACCCTAATATGAATAGAAATTATTTATTCTCGAGGCTGGTTTATCGAGGACGCTTTAGTGCTTTCTACCTGCACCATTTCCCACGTTACTCTTTTTGGGTCTTTCCAATCCACAGGCGGGGGAGGGGAGGGAAACGTTTGCTGGGCACATTACATAAGGTGTAATGGAGAATTGAACCGCTGGGGCTCTGGGAGGGGGCGGGGTGCTGCTTTGTGAGGCAAAGGCACCAAATTTGCAGCACAGCATCCGATGCCTCTCCTCAAAAGGCGTTCAGGCAGAGAAATTCCGCTCAGGAGCCGTCAGAAGAATTTTGTTCCGGATTTAAAGCAGTATCAAATTAGTCCGCGCCCCAGTCGTCTCAACGCGGGACTCGAACGAGCTAACCACCATTCGCAGATGCCGACGTTTGGACAACCGCTTAAAATCCGACATGCTTCCGCACGCCACTCATGCCCGTAGCGGGATTTTATGAACGTTTGACCTCAGGTTTCAAAAAGATTGGTCCTCAGGGAAACTAGTAGGGGGTCCAATTCTACGGGGCCCCCAAAGAAAGTGCCCCTATCCATTTGAAAGGTGTGCCATCCCTTTAAATGTGATGGCCAGAACTCCCTTTGGGGTTCAATTTCGCAACTTTGCTCCTGGCTCCGCCCCCAAAGTCTCCCGGCTCCACCCCCAAAGTCCCCAGCTATTTCTTCAATTGGACTTGGCAACCCTACGCTGCGCACTCCCCAGCCGGCCCTTCCTCTCTCCGCCCTTCCCAGCAACCGCGCCTGGGCACCGCCTGTTCCTCTTCCGACGGCTGCCCGGCTGCCTCAGTAGGGGAGAAGGCGGCAAAGCAGCCTCTTCGCCGCCCCGTCGGACCTGCCTGAGCCTCTTTCTTCCTCCTGGGGGGCTGGGAAGGAGGCGCGCCAGGGAGCCGGGAGCCGGGCGGAGCGCGCCGTCGGGGCGTCGGCATGGGGAGGCGGCTGGAGGAACAGCGGGGACGCCCTGCTCAAGGACCCCCGGGGGGACGGAGCTCCTGGCAGGTGGCGGCGCTCCTCGCGGGTAAGAGGGATCTCGGGGAGCCTAAAGGGGGGGAGCAGAGCAGAGGGGGAGAGGAATGTCCCTAGCCTGGCCCTTGATTTCTCCCCCCGCCCCATAAAGCAGGAAGGGATTTGGGCTCCCAGCCGTCCACGTTTTGCAGAACGTTGGCTTGGGCCAGTGCAAGAGGCGCTTCCCGGACGCCGGAGTCGCCCCCCCCGCCCCCGTCATCCCGCAGAAAAATCCCCCCTGCCAGCTTTCGGCTCCCCGGCAATAGCCCCTCTAAGTATTGTGAAGTCTTGTGAGCGAGAAGCCAACTTGGTGATCTCCTGGCGTTAGGGTTGCCGAGTCCAATATCTGGGGACTTTGGGGGTGGAGCCAGGAGACATTGAGGGCGGAGCTAGGAGCAAGGAGAATTGAACGTCAAGGAAGTTCTGGCCATCTCATTGAAAGGGATCGCACACTTTTTTAAATGCCTTCCTTCCATAGGAAATAATAAAGGATAGGGGCACCTTCTTTGGGGGCTCGTAGAATTGGACCCCTTGGTCCAACCTTTTTGAAACCTGGGGGGGTATTTTGGGGAGAGGCACTGGATGCTATGCTGCAAATGTGGTGCCTCTACCTCAAAAAACAACCCCCGAGCCCCAGACACCCGCAAATCAATTCTCCGTTATTTCTTATGGGAATAAGTCTCTATAGGGAATAATAGAGTTCCCTCCCCTCCCCCCCGCTTTCTGATGACCCTGAAGTGGGGGAAGGCCTCTAAACAGGCGGATCCCCTGCCCCAACCTGGGGATTGGCAATCCTACATAAACAGGTTCCTATACAAGGACTCTGAAAACAATGCAAAACAAGCACAGAGACACACCTTCTTTCTTTCTTTCTTTCTTTCTTTCTTTCTTTCTTTCTTTCTTTCTTTCTTTCTTTCTTTCTTTCTTTCTTTCTTTCTTTCTTTCTTTCTTTCTTTCTTCTTTCTTTCTTTCCCTCCCCTCCCCTCCCCTCCCCTCTCCCCTCCCCTCCCCTCCCCTCCCCTCCCCTCCCCTCTCCTCTCCTCTCCTCTCCTCTCCTCTCCTCTCCTCTCCTCTCCTCTCCTCTCCTCTCCTTTCCTTTCCTTTCCTTTCCTTTCCTTTCCTTTCCTTTCCTTTCCTTTCCTTTCCCGGACACACACACTTAACTGTCTCTGGTGCCTCCACAACAAGGTCTGAAAGGTACAGGGGCTACAGCTGCTCTCTTTTACACACACACTCACTTGCTGCTGAAAAGAGAGCAAAACAAACGGAGGAGCTGTGCTCTGACAACATCTGCTGTTGCTGACCCTTCCCTATGAAGTACTTCCTGCTCCAATTTAAAGGCGCGCACACACACACACTTTAAAACCGAACTTGTTTGCATCTCCTGCCGGAGATCTACAGGTACATGGTGGCTGTGGGGGAGGGGCTCCCCCCCCCCCCGGCTGGCCAGCTGGCTGGAGGCAGAGGGAAGCCTGTAAAACCGGGGGATTCCCCCGCTGGGACCTGCAGATTGGGAAGCCAACTTGGTATCAAAGATGTGAGCGACTGCATGAATTTGTTTGCTCTGGGGCCATTTTTCCTGAGCTGAGACAAAAAGGTGTGAGGCAGAGGCTAAAAAATGGTGAGCTGACTCACACTAACTCAGCTTAGAAGGCATACTGCTCCCCAGACCCTGCTCAGAAACCCTGTGCAGGGCTGGATTAACAATTAGGCCAAGTAGGTACTGGCCTATGGGCCCCCACACCTTGAGGGGCCCCAGGGCTGACTTCTCCAGATTTTCCCCCTGCTTGCAGCCCTCCCAGCCTGCACGCGCAGCCAGCAACTGAGCTGCTCTTTGCCAGACTTGCCTGGTGCGGCTGCTGCTGGCGTTGTTGCCAAGTTTGCCTCTCTCTGCCTCTGCCCCGCAGGTTTGTCAAAGGGGCTTCGGAGAAGGGGCCTGCAGGCTGCAGCGGAAGCCATGAGTGCTCCAATTCTGAGATAATTTGCAAGGGGCCCGCCAAGATTTTGACTCCCTAGGGGCCTCTACAGGGTTTAATCCTGTGGAGCCTGAGGACTAGAAACCTTTTTCTTTGCACAGCGGAAGTTAGCTGGGGAATTGGGATGCCAGCCTCCAGGTGGGACTGGTCACCTGGGAATCCCCTGGAATTACAAGCTCATCTCCAGACCACGGAGATCCATTCCCCTGGAGAAAGTGATACTTCTGAGAGTGGACATTGTATCCCACAGAGGTCCCTGTCCTACACAGGCTCCATCCCTAAATCTTCAGGAGTTTCCTGACCTGGAGATGGCAACCCTAAGGGGCATGCGGTTATGGTCTGTTCGCTGAAGCCACCAACTAAATGCTTCTGGACCTGGGATCCCTTCGGCATCTTCACCTGGTTCCTAGCGACTGAGCCAGTGTCATGTAGTCGTTAAGAGTGGCGGACTCTAATCTGGAGAACTGGGTTCGATTCTCCCCCACCCCGAGTCCTAGCGACTGAGCCAGTGTCGGGTAGCGTTAACAGTGGCAGACTCTAACCAGTTTCAATTCCCACTTCTCTTCTTGAAGCCAGCTGGGTGACCCTTAGGGAACTAGCAACACTCCTGGCGATTCCACACACAATGCCATACCATCATTTCAGTTTTTCCATTGCCGTAGCAACTGGGGGACATCCACTGCCTCTAAACATGGTGTTTCCTTCCAGCAGCTCCTCCACGACTTGGGTTGCCACCCTCAGGTGGTGTCTGGAGATCTCCCAGAATGACCTCCGATCTCCAGGGATCAGCTCCCCTGGAGAAAATGGTCACTTTGGAAGGTGGACTCTGTGGCAACTGAACCCCACTGTCCCCCCTGTCCTCCCCAGCCTGGATCTGGCAACCCTACTCCTTCCCCAGACTCCCCCTATCCCAAGACCTTCCCCAATCTGCAGGATCTTCCAAAGCTAGAGAGGGCAACCCTCCTTAAAAGATAAGGATAGTCCCCTGTGCAAACACCAGTTGTTTCCGACTCTGGGATGACGTTGTTTTCACGGCAGCCTTTTTTACAGGGTGATTTGCCATTGCCTTCCCCAGTCATCTACACTTCCTCCCCCCCCCCCCCAGCAAGCTGGGGACTCATTTTACTGACTCTCGGAGGATGGAAGGCTGAGTCAACCTGGAGCTGGCTACCTGAACCCAGCTTCCGCTGGGATCGAACTCAGGTCATGAGCAGAGCTTAGGACTGCAGTACTGCAGCTTTACCACTCTGTACCATGGGGCTCTGTAATCCTCCTTAGAATCACAGAATCATAGAATGATAGAGTTGGAAGGGACCTCCAGGGTCATCTAATCCAACCCCCTGCACAATGCTTTTCTTCCAGATCTATCACAGTCATGAAAGTGACCAGGCTTCCATTGAGGGGTAAGCAGGCCAAAGAATATGGCACAGAAACCTGAGCCGTGACTTCCCACTGGTGATCTCTCCTGCCCTTTCTGGAACCCTGAACCTACTGGGCAAGAAGCTGCTGTCTGGACGTGCCCTGGGTTCAGGTCCAGTTCTCTTGAGGGTTTCTATTTTTTTTTTGCATCTTTGATTTGGGTTCCCTCTTCATCTGCTTTGCTTGGCCAGGCGCTGTATGAACAGGGGAGACATTTTAGGAGGCATGTTGCTATCCACTGTAACCAGCGGCAGACTTGCCAGGGTGTCAGCTTGCCCGATGGCAAGTGGGGCCCCTTAAACATTAGGCAATATGTTAAAAATGTTCATGCCCTTTTAGCAGCTTGGAAATATAATAGAAGTTCCAATATTACTACTGCAATGCAACTGAAATTTGCACTGTATTTAGGGTTGCCAGCCTCCAGGTGAGGCCTGGGGATCTTTCGCTTTTGCAACTGATCTCCAGCTGGCAAGAGATCAGCTCCCCTGGAGACAATGCAATCTGTATTTACATTTAGTATCCACTGCCTACTGCCAGGAAAATGTACAGTACATGTACACTGTAATTACTAATATATATATATATATATATATATATATATATATATATATATATATATATATATATATATATATATATATATAAACCGCCGGGCATTCTCTTTGGCCAGCAAAGTAAGGAATAAGATTTCCTAAGGAAGCGGTGGGAAAACTCGCTGGATATTTCGTGCCTTGGTTTAGCATAGATCAGCTGTTTGTGCTGCCAGGAGACAGGCATTTGGAGAAGTTTCCGTTCCTTTGGAAACATCTGCTTCATTTCGAGAAACCTCTGAGTTTGGTTCCTCTTTCAAGATGAGAATTTCCCCCTTTTGTGTCCTGCTCCTCGGGCAGAAATTGTAGGATTACTGAGCTAATCCCAAGGAAGCAATAGGGCAGGGGTGTCAAACATGTGGCCAGTGGTCTGAATCAGGCCCCCGAACAACTGGCTCTTGTCTGCTTCCTTCTCCCCCTCTCTCGCTTCCTTCTGCATCTCAACTTGCTTTGCAAGGCTTGCTCGATTGCACAGGAGCTACAGAGCAAAACCTCAATTTTCTCCATTGGCTGAGGCTCCTCCTCCTCCTGGTCCCCTGGGGAGGGAGGGAAAGAGCCAGAGTTTCTTTTGCCCAGTTCCCTGCATCCCCTGGGAGAAATACGAAGAAAGCACCTTTAAACCCAACAAGTGCTAATGTTTTAAGTATGTTTTATTTCAAGGTTTTAAAGAAAAATCTTTAGTCGTGTTTGTCTGTGCCCTTTAAGAGGTTTATATCTCTGCTACCTAATCTTAAATCGGGACACATATGGCCTGGCCCAACAAGGTCTCATTTCTGTCAGATCTGGCCCACAGAACAAATGAGTTCGACACCCCAGCCCTTAGGGTAAAATTACACATGGGGTGGATAAAGGTGACAAAGAGAGCTTTCCATCCCTTTACAAAAAACGTTAGCACTCGAGGGCATTCAATGAAACTCCTGGGCAGGAAGTTCAGGAAGGGCAAAAGGAAAGACTACTTTACACAGAGATTCATTCAGATTTGGAATGCGCTATCAGAGGATGCAGTGATGGCCATAGGAATAAACTGTTTTTGAAAGGGGATTTAGATAGATCCTTTATTTATTTATTCATTTATTACCTTTAATTTTTATCCCACCCTCTCCGCAAGCGGTAGGGTTGCCAATCCCAGGTGGGGGCAGGGGATCCCCCGGTTTGGAGGCCCTCCCCCCGCTTCAGGGCTGTCAGAAAGCAGGGGGAGGGAGGGAAATGTCTCCTGGGCACTCCATTATTCCCTAGGAAGATATCTGGGGCTCTGGGGGAGCTGTTTATTGAGTTAGAGGCACCAAATTTTAAGTACAGCATCTAGTGCCTCTTCCCAAAATATCCCCCAAGTTTCAAAATGATTGGACCAAGGGGTCCAATTCTGTGAGCCCCTAATGAAGGTGCCCCTATCCTTCATTATTTCCTATTGAAGGAAGGCATTGAAAAGGTGTGCCGTCCCTTTAAATGTGATGGCCCGAACTCCCTTTGGAGTTCAATTATGCTTGTCACAGTCTTGAACTTGGCCCCACCCCTAATGTCTCCTGGCTCCACCCCAAAGTCTCCTGGCTCCACCCCAAAGTCCCCAGATATTTCTTGAATTGGACTTGGCAACCCTAGCAAGCGGACTCAGGGTGGCTATCACTCAGTTCGAAACTCCAACCAACAAATACAATTAAACAGTTCAAAACTTCAAACAGTAAAAACAATTAAAACATTTTTAAAACATTTTATGGTGCTGTTAAGCAACATCCTAGGCGGGATCGCCCTTTACTGTGAGCCGGTAGTGATTCCAACTTCTCAGTAGTGTAGGGTGACAGTCCTCTCCCGGTTTAGGTGCCAAAGGCCTGTCAAAATAACTTGGTTTTGCAGGCCCTGTGGAATTGAGAGAGGTCCTTCAGGGCCCTTATGGCCTCCGGGAGTGCATTCCATATTTCAGGTGCTGCCACCGAGAAGGCCCTGGACCACGTAGAGCACAGCCTGGCCTACCTTGGTCCAGGGATGGACAATAGATGTTGAGTCTCTGAACGTAGTGCTCTCTGGGGAACATGTGGAGAAAGGCGGTCCCAAAGATAGACAGGCCCCTGATCATATAGGGCTTTAAAGGTCAATAAAAAAAGGAAAGGTAGTCCCCTGTGCAAGCACCAGTCGTTTCCGACTCTGCCCCAGATGGGGGCAGGGGATCCCCCGATTTGGAGGCCTACCCCCCGCTTCACGATCATCAGAAAGTGGGGTGGGGGAGGGAAATGTCTGCTCCATTATACTCTATGGAGATTGATTCCCATAGGGTATAATGGAAAATTGATCTGTAGCTATCTGGGGCTCTGGGAAGGCTGTTTTTGAAGGTAGAGGCACCAAATTTTCAGCATAGCATCCAATGCCTCTCCTCAAAACACCCTCCTAGTTCCAAAACGATTGGACCATGGGTTTCTCAGGCTACAAGCTCCCAAAGAAGGTGCCCCTATCCTTCATTATTTCTAATGGAGGGAAGGCATTTAAAGTGTGCGGTCCCTTTAAACATGATGGCCAGAACTCCCTTTGGAGTTCAGTTGTACTTGCCACAACCTTGCTCCTGGCTCCACCCCCAAGTCTTCTTGCTCCACCCCCAAAGTCTCCTGGCTCCACCCCCAAAATCCCCAGATATTTCTTGAATTGGACTTGGCAACCCGATCCGTGGCTGAGGCCCCTCCCCAGGTGCCTGGCCAGACTCGCCTCGCCACAGCTGCTTTACCTGAGAGGTGGGGCAGAAGTGTGGCACGACCTGGCTGCTATCCGGACTCATGCACACCACCTCTGCCGCCCCTTCCCTCCCAGGTGATTTAAAACACACAGGAGGGCACAGGTGAAAGGGCCTGCAGATTGGTGGATTGGCTGGGCCTTTATCTGCAAGCAGGATGGGCAGCGGCTCTCTTGCTCCTCCTACCCACCACCTGGAAGGGAAGGTGCCCAATCTAGCGATCCCCACCTAGGTTTCTTGAGAGTCCCTTTGACTACAAGAAGATCCAATCAGTCAGTCCTAAGGGAAATCAACCCAGACTGTTCTCTGGACGGTCAGATGCTGAAGCTGAAGCTCAAAGACTTTGACCACCCAATGAGAAGGGAGCACTCCCCGGAGAAGGCCCTGATGCTGGGAAAGACAGAAGGCAAAAGAAGAAGGGGACGGCAAAAGAGGAGATGGCTGGACAGCGTTACTAATGTAACAAACATGAATTTGAGCAGACTTTGCAGGATAGTAGAAGACAGGACGGCCTGGCGTGATTTTGTCCATGGGGTTGCAAGGAGTCAGACTCGACTGTGTGATTAAACAACAAACCTAGGGTTGCCTAATGGACATGCTGGTCGTGGTTGATTATCCTGCATGTAGAGAACTAGTTGCCAGGGAAGAAGGTACAGTGCTAACTTCCTATGCGCGGGAAATTTATTATTTTTGTATGGATGCAATGAGGGAAGCCCCTCTCCCAACCGCCCATCAGCAGCTTGAATCTCCTGTTAAACTCTTCTTGGGGGGGAGGCATTCTGGGTTAGTAGAAAGGCAGGCCAGGGGCTTGAGATCTCTTGTGTCTTGGATGGGGCTTCACTCCCCTTAAAAAGCCGGGTTTGCCACTTGGGAGTGCTGCTTGACACCTTAGAAAATCAGGCAGGATGCAATGGCTCAGAGTGCGTTTGTCCAGCTCCAGCTGGTGCATCAGCTGTGTCTGTTCCTGATTCAATTAGATCTAGACTGGACTACTGCAATGTGCTCTGCTTGGGGCTCCCCTTGAAGACTGTTCGGAAGCTGCAGCTATTTTATTATTATTTTTTATTTTATCAAATTTATATCTCGCCCTCCCCTAATGGGCTCAGGGCAGCTAACAACAACAAATTAAACCACATAAACATTAAAAAACAAAATACATAATAAAATAATTCATACAATTTACAACCCTAAAACCAAGATGTGCATTTCTAATTTCTCTGATGTTCTTGTTTCAATTATAAAATTCTGTGGGATTGTCGGTGCTGTGGAGTAATAGCTACCTCCCTTCAACCGTTAAAAGCGAGTTTAAATAATTCGGTCTTACAGGCCCTGCGGAACTGTGGCGGGTCCCACAGGGCCCTGATGTCTTTGGGGAGGGCATTCCACAAAGTGGGGGCTATTAATGAGAACACTCTGGCTCTAAAGCTGGACAGTCAAGCCTCTTTTGGTCCGGGGATCTTAAGGAGGTTTTGAGACCCTGAACGGAGTGCTCTCTGGGGCACATATGGGGAGAGGCGGTCCCAAAGGTAGTGCAGAATGGTGTGGCGAGACTGATGGTCAAGGCCAGCCACCCCACAGTATATATCCACAATAGTACAGCAATTACACAGACTCCCAATCTGCTCCCAAAACCAATTCAAGGGACTGCTTTTGATCCTTAAAGCCCTGCGTGGTTTTAAAGGACAATCTCCTCCTACATGTTTCTGCCCAGGAATTAAGATTTCAGGGAGAGGCCCTTGTGCGTGTCTCACCGCTCAAAGAAGCTCATCTAGAGGGCACACAAGACAGGGCCTTTTTGGTGGCAGCCGCACAATTGTGGAGCAGCCTCCCCAGAAAGGTGCCCCTGGCACCGCATGTTCAATCTTCAGGAGACAGTTGAAGGCTGATATATTTAAGACTGGGTTTGATGGATTTCTTTTTTTTTTATTAGCGCTCCTGAATAGGTGTTTTTTTTCCCCAAATTGTGACTTTATACGGGTTTTGTAATTGTTATTATTGTGTTTTTTATAACATTTTATTTAGGTCCTAAGCTGCCTTGAGTTCCACAAGGTGCCGGTGCGTGGGAGTAGGCCAAGTAGATGGCCACCTTGGGTGCTACTTGGCCTAGGGGTGCCATGACCGCCCCCTCTCCCTGCGCCCGCTGCCGCCCTCTGCCTCCCCGTGCCCACCGCTGGCCTCCACCTCCACACACATGCTGCTGTCCTCTGCCTCCCCCCTGCCATCGCAAGGTCGGGGTGGGGGGACGTGGCAGCAAGCATGCTCAGAGCCGACTGCAGCCTTTCAGACACTGCTGAGGATTCCCGGGGCACTACACCTGTTGAATTACTCTACAAGGAGGAGCAGTCAGTTTGGTGTAGTGGTTAAGTGCGTGGACTCTTATCTGGGAGAACCGGGTTTGATTCCCCACTCCTCCACTTGCATCTGCTGGAATGGCCTTGGGTCAGCCATAGCTCTGGCAGAGGTGGTCCTTGAAAGGGCAGCTTCTGTCAGAGCTCTCTCAGCCCCACCCACTTCACAGGGTGTCTTGTTGTGAGGGGAGAAGATCTAGGAGATTGTGAGCTGCTCTGAGTCTCTGATTCAGAGAGAAGGGCGGGGTATAAATCTGCAGTCTTCTTCCACTTCTTCTCAGCCCCACCCACCTCACAGGGTATCTGTTGTGGGGGGAGAAGATATAGGAGATTGGGAGCCCCTCTGAGTCTCTGATTCAGAGAGAAGGGTGGGGTATAAATCTGCAGTCTTCTTCCACTTCTTTTCAGCCCCACCCACCTCACACGGTGTCTGTTGTGAGGGGAGAAGATATAGGAGATTGTGAGCTGCTCTGAGTCTCTGATTCAGAGAGAAGGGAGGGGTATAATTCTGCAATTCTTCTTCTTCTTCAGTCTGGTCTACTCGCGTCCTTCAACAAAAGGATGAGAATGACAGCAGAATTTGTACTTGACAACATTTGAAACTTTGTGTTTCAACAACAAACTGAATTTTTGCTTTTAACATCTAGGCTTATAGGAATTGTTCTATGATATTGTTTGAGTAAAGAGTGTGCGTGTGATCACATTGCAACATATGGCTACGCAGTGTTTTTCTCGTCTTTCCTAAATTCCACATGGCAAGCTTTCTGATTATCTTATTTCCCACCTGGGGATTGGCAACCCGCACCCCTAGCACCGGGCTGGGCGGGGGGAGGGGGGACTGACAAGTGTTTGAAACCAACCAACCAAAGCGCTCCCTCTCCCCCTTACTCTGCAGCTGCCGTCCTAAGTTCTGGCTTTCTGAGAACCCAGGCCCAGGAGGAAATCCCGGTTCTGGTGGAACCATCGCAGCCTTTGGAAGGACAGGACGTCACTCTGATTCCAAGAGGAAGCCGCAACAGCGCTCTGTGCAGCTGGTATCGAGGAGGAGAAGCTGAAACAAACCGAATTTTGACATCAAGGCAGCAAAACGGTCCAGGCTTTATTGCGAGGGAGACCGCAGCTCACGGTCCAGGCTTTACTGGGAGGGAGACCATGGGTCAAGGCTGTTCCCTGCGCATCACAAATCTGACGATGAGTGACACTGGAATGTATATCGTGTCCAGTGCTTTTCTGTTTGCTTCTCAAACTGGGCGTGTGCATGTAGAAGTCTTAGGTATGGTTTGTTCCCTCTTTTCTCATATTGAGCCAGTTTGGTGTCGTGTTTAAGTGCGCGGACTCTTATCTGGGAGAATCGGGTTTGATTCCCCATTCCTCCACTTGCACCTGCTGGCATGGCCTTGTGTCAGCCAGAGCTCTGGCAGAGCAGAGGTTGTCCTTGAAAGGGCAGACTCTTATCTGGGAGAACCGGGTTTGATTCCCCCACTCCTCCACTTGCACCTGCTAGCATGGCCTTGGGTCAACCATAGCTCTGGCAGAGGTTGGCCTTGAAAGGGCAGACTCTTATCTGGGAGAATGGGGTTTGATTCCCCCACTCCTCCACTTGCAGCTGCTGGAATGGCCTTGGGTCAGCCATAGCTCTGGCAGAGGTTGTCTTTGAAAGGGCAGACTCTTATCTGGGAGAACTGGGTTTGATTCCCCACTTCTCCACTTGCACCTGCTGGAATGGCCTTGGGTCAGCCATAGCTCTGGCAGAGGTTGTCCTTGAAAGGGCAGACTCTTATCTGGGAGAATGGGGTTTGATTCCCCACTCCTCCACTTGAAGCTGCTGGAATGGCCTTGGGTCAGCCATAGCTCTGGCAGAGGTTGTCCTTGAAAGGGCAGACTCTCATCTGGGAGAACCGGGTTTGATTCCCCACTCCTCCACTTGCAGCTGCTGGAATGGCCTTGGGTCAGCCATAGCTCTGGCAGAGGTTGTCTTTGAAAGGGCAGACTCTTATCTGGGAGAACTGGGTTTGATTCCCCACTTCTCCACTTGCACCTGCTGGAATGGCCTTGGGTCAGCCATAGCTCTGGCAGAGGTTGTCCATGAAAGGGCAGACTCGTATCTGGGAGAACCGGGTTTGATTCCCTCCTCCTCCCCTTGCAGCTGCTGGAATGGCCTTGGGTCAGCCATAGCTCTGGCAGAGGTATGTTGGCCTGGCCCAACAAGGTCTCTTTTATGTCAGATCTGGCCCTCATAGCAAATGACTTTGACACCCCTGGCTTAGCAAGTATCTGTTACCCTTGAGCTAACTTGGACAACCCATAATGAGGACAGTGGAAGAACAGTAAAACAAAGAGTCTGACACCCTGGTTTCTGTTCTGTGTCCAGAAAAGCTGTTCCCACCACTTCTGTGGCCTGCAGACAGCTCTGTGGAAGAGCACACGGACGTCGTCTTAAAGTGCATCACCTCTGAATACTCTGGGGTCACCGTCTCCTGGTTCAAGGATGGGAAAGCCATCCCAGCTAAGGCAGTCCTTTCCGAGCAGAACCAAACCCTCACCATTCCTGACGTCGGCAGAGACGATGAGGGAATGTATACCTGTGAGGGCAGGAACCGGGCATCCAGTGCCATGAGCAACCCTAGTAAAATAGCCATGACACGTGAGTAAACCCAGTAGCTGAATTATGCTGCTGAGCCCTTTGTTCTTAGCTCTTGCTGTCTCCAGATGGTGTCTGAAGATCTCCTGGCAGAGATCAGCTTAGGGTTGCCAAGTCCCCCACGTTCTCTGGCGGGGGACTTTCATGCGTGTGTGACGCAGTGTTGTCACCCAGAAGTGACGTCATCGCAACATCGCTCGCAGCCACTCTAGGCATTTCCGGGAAAACTCGATGGTTTTCCCCGGACGCTCTAGCCATTTGGGAAGGGGAAACTCTGTGGTCCCTAGAGTTTCCCCCTCCCAAATGGCTAGAGCATCTGGGGAAACCATAGAGTTTCCCCGGAAATGCCTAGAGCGACCGTGAGCAATGTCGCCAGCACGATGACATCACTTCCGGGTGATGTCACCGTGCGGACGTCAGGGTTGGCAGCCCTAGATCAGCTCCCCTGGAGAAAAGGGCCACTTTAGAGGGTGGGCTCTGTGGTAGTGTTACCCCACTGAGGTCCCTCCTCTCCCCAAACCCCGCCCTCTTCAAGCTCCACCTCCAGAATCTCCAGGTGTTTCCCAACCCGGAGCTGGCAACCCTACGTGCCCATTCACAGCAAGGAGGGGCAGAAATGATTGCTAGTGAGAATTCTCCTCCGTTTCTGTAAAGTGAAGACGCTGGGGCTGCAACCTGTCTGGAGGCTTCCATGCTGATGTTCCCCTACTCCTTTTTTTGATTCCATTTAATTGTACTAAATTAAATATTATGTCCTGCTCCCTCTGCAAACGCTGGTCGCCTCACCACTCGCCAGGTCCCTCCTGACAACTGGTGGGGATCATTTGCGGGGGCGGGGGGAGAACTTACCAGGGGAAAGTACAAGGCCCAGGCCACATTGCCAGCATCACACAGGAAGTGACATCGTCAGGGCTTTTTTTTTGGTAGCAGGAACTCCTTTGCATATTAGTCTTTGCCCCCCTGATGGAGCCAATCCTCCAAGAGCTTACAGGGCTCTTCTTACGGGGCCTACTTTGAGCTCCAGGAGGATTGGCTACATCAGGGGTGTGAGGCCTAATATGCAAAGGAGTTCCTGCTACAAAAAAAAAGAACAACCCTGGACATCATCGTACCAGCAACCTCCAGGGCAGTGTTCTGGTCCAGCATTTGACCAGGTCCTCTGGAGGGCCAGCCACAGAGGCTGAGGCCTTCCCCTGATGTTGCCTCCCGCCAGCGGTATTCAGAGGCTGACTGCCTCTGAACAGGGAGGTTCCCCTTTATCACCATGACCAGTTGCCACATGGATGTCTAAGTACAGATCCTCTTTGCCTGGGCTGATCACTACCAGTTTTTTAATTGCCCTCTCAAGTTCCTTAAAAAGATATTTTCTTCTTACAGTTTCGACACGGAAGGACTCCATTTCAGCCGCGGGAGCCATTTCTGCGATCGTTCTTGGGTCCTTGGTTATAGCAGCTTTGGCAGGAACTCTACTGTTCTGCTTCTTCCGTAAGTAAGAACTGGAGAGCCGGCGAGAGAAGCATGACATTGTCCTTTCGGTCCTTCGTTGGTACGCTTTTGGCCACTGCGCTTCTTTGGCTGCAAAGGCAAGATGTAATTTTTTTAAAACAGTCCTTAACAAAGATAAAACTCTCCATGCTAAAACACATGACTTTGTCATGAGTATACAGTATCGAAATGCAAAAAGAGTATCAACAATATACAACATACTGCACCTCAAAAAAGATATTATAGCATTGGAAAAAGTGCCGGAAAGGGCCACTAGAATGATTAAAGGGTTGGAACACTTTCCCTATGAAGAAAGGTTAAAAAGCTTGGGGCTCTTTAGCTTGGAGAAACATCGACTGCGGGGTGACGTGATAGAGGTTGACAAGATTATGTATGAGACAGAGAAGGTAGAGAAACAAGTACTTTTCTCCCTTTCTCACAATACAAGAACTCATGGGCATTCAATGAAATTGCTGAGCAATTGGGTTAGAACGGATGAAAGGAAGTCCTTCTTCACCCAAAGGGTGATTAACATGTGGAATTCACTGCCACAGGATGTGGCGGTGTCTACAAGCATAGACAGCTTCAAGAGAGGAATGGATAAGCATATGGAGCAGAGGTCCATCAGTGGCTATTAGCCACAGCTTATTGTTGGAACTCTCTGTCTGGGGCAGCGATGCTCTGTATTCTTGTGCTTGGGGGGAGGGCACAGTGGAAAGATTTCTAGCCCCACTGATGGACTTCTTGATGGCACTTGGTGTTTTGTTTTGGTTTTTTGCCACTGTGTAACACAGAGTGTTGGACTGGATGGGCCATTGGCCTGATCCAACATGGCTTCTCTTATGTTCTTATATCAGTCATGCCTAAAGTTAAAACCTCATTAGTTGCACAATGCTATTACTGTCCTTGTATGACACAAAGCCACTATATTATATTCCAGTGTTATATATGAAAAAGGTCCAATGTAGAACCAGTCTGCTCAGCAAGCCGTTTCGGATCTCAAATCCTTCTTCTGGGGACCAATCTTCTATATTATGTGCCATTTTCTAGATCCAGTAGTGCCAAAAATTATACAGTCAACATCTGTGTCAATCCAGAATTCTAGCTTTCGCTAATTTTCGCTCGTAATAGCGGGAACTCCATAGTTAGCACGTTCCTTGTCAGCAAAATAGGCACCTAACACATAACATACAAGATTGGTCCCCAGAAGAAGGATCTGAGATCCGAAACAACTTGCTAAGCGGACCGGTTCTCTGTTGGACCCTTTTTCATATATAACACTGAAATATAATATAGTGGCTTTGTGCAATACCAGTAGTAGCATTGTGGAACTAATGAGGGTTTAACTTTCTGTATGACTGATATGTTTTGCATGAATGATACTCTTTTTGTATTCTGATGCTATATATTTATTGCACAGTCAGAATTGTGTTTTAGCATGGCGAGTTTTGTCTTTGTTGTGGTTTCACAGCTCCTCCGTGGTCCCGGTAACACTGTGGTGCAATCAGTCCTTAGCAGAGTTCTACCAATTGACTTTAACGGACTTAGAAGTGCATAATGCTGATCTGGAGTGCCCCGGCTAGCCCAATCTCGATAGCTCTGAGGCAAAGCAAGGTCAGCACAGGTTAATCTCTAGTTGCAGTCAACTTAAGGTATCCTTGTAGAGCAGGGGTGTCAAAGATATGCTCGGGAGCCAAATCAGGCCCCTGGAGGGCTCCTGTCAGACCCTGGAGCAACTGGCTGTCATCTGCTTCCTTCTCCTTTTCTCTTCTTTCCTTCTGCATCACAGCTTGCTTTGCCAGGCTTGCTCAATTGCACAGGAGCTGCAGAGCAAAACTTCGACTTTCTCCATTGACTGAGGCTCCTCCCTTGGGAAGGAAGGGGTGGGGGAGGAAGAGCTTGCTTTGCCAGGCTCTCTCAATCGCACAGCAGAGCTACTGAACCAAGCCTCTCTTCTTTCTGTTGGCTGTGGCTCCTCCCCTTCCTGCTCCACTGGGGAAGAAAGGAAAGAGCCGCGGCTTTCTTTGCCCAAGTTCCCTGAATCCCATGGGAGAGTTACAAAAAAAGCACCTTTAAGACTAACAAGTGCTGATTAAAACATGCTGTTTTAAGCATGTTTTAAGGTTTGTTTGTTTTTAAAAAAACAAACCTTTAATTGTGTTTGTCTGTGTCCTTTATAAAGTTTATATCTCTGCTACCTAATTTTAAATAGGTACACACACAGTCTAGCCCGACAAGGTCTCATTTATGTCAGATCCGGCCCTCATAACAAATGAGTTTGATATCCCTGCATAGAGTTTTCAAGGCAGCTCAGTGCCTGGATCGAGGCCACCCAGGAAGTCCAGGGAGCCTACACAGAGGCAGCAATGGCAAACCACGTCTGAACATCTCTTGCCTTGAAAACCCTAGGAGGGGTGTCAAACATGCAGTTCGGGGGCCGAATGTGAAAGCTTACATTGTGGATAAAACTTCGTTGGTCTTAAAGGTGCCACTGGAGTCCTACTTTGTTCTACTCCAATCTATTGATTAGCCAATAGTCAATCTTAACATCACCTCACTAAGAACGAAACCTCTCCCTTTTGTGGTTTGAAGAATCTACGCCTAAACTTGCTATTATTAGCTGAAAAGGAACTTCAGCTTAACCCTTTCTTGACTGAAGGGAAGATACTTGCAAACACCCAACGGCCGACTTCTGAGTGTTCTGCCTCTTTCACAGGGGCTCAGAAAAAGAAGCCTTCCAAGCAGATGAATCCAACTTCTCCAGTATATGAGAATACGCACCCTTCTGCACAGGTGAGACGTTGGGTGGAAGCTAGTGAACATTTTCTTTTCAACACTGCGGCTCAATCTATTTATTTATCGGCGGGCCATTTCATAGAAAAAGAGGTGCTGGAGCTCATTGGCACAACCCTTTGGCATCTGCCACCCACCCCTGAAATCACCAGAAGGTGTACTAAATTAGTTAATATATAATAATATAATAATAATAAATTTTATTTATATCCCGCCCTCCCCGCCTAGGCAGGCTCAGGGCGGCTAACAACAGGTTCAATAAAAATTATACAATATACAGTAAGTTTAAAACAGCATTTCAGCCAACATCTGCCTTCCAATGCTTCTTAAATAATAATGGTCGTAATCAAACCTCCCTCCCATCATGCTTTTTAAATTACTTTCGCCTAGGTGGCCACAGAGGGATGAGGAAGATTTCCATCTGTCTGCTTTACATATTTGGTGATTTCCCCATTTTTGATGGGGAAAAATATTAGAAAGTTTGTCCAGTCTTAAGATTCTCACAGGGGGGGTTGCACAACGGAGCCCAGAAGCAAGGATGTTTTGGGGGGAGGGATAAGAAAGAAAGAGCACAATGAAAGTTAGAGGTTCTGAAGCTCCGCTCCTGTGAGCTCCTGCCCCAAATGAGGCCTTTTTATTGAGCCTATTTCATCATTAGGGCTGTGGGACTTTGGAAGCGCGTGGCCTCTTGTTTAAATTGACGGCTCCCCTGCATCTATAGCGAGTTTGCACGAATAGGCAGTAGGGTTGCCAATCCCCAGGTGGGGGCAGGGGATCCCCCTGGTTTGGAGGCCCTCCCCCTGCTTCAGGGTCATCAGAAAGCGGGGGGAGGGGAGGGAAATGTCTGCTGGGAACTCTGTTATTCCCTATGGAGACATATTACCCTGTTGTTGGCCCTCCAGAGGAACTGGTTGGCCACTGTGTGAGGCAGGATGCTGGACTAGATGAACCACCGGTCTGATCCAGCAGGTCCTTATGTTCTTCTGAGGTCCTTATGTTCTTATCTTCCTTATCCGACCCAGGTCATGCCAGTGAGTTCTTCACAGATCAGCAACACATATGAGGTAAGTGGAGGAATCTCAGGTGTCATCCCCAGAAAGGTAGGAGACTCCCAAGTAACTCCAGAATATGCCTGCGGAAACACTAACAAATCTGGCTAAGGTTGGAGATCCCCAGTTGGAGCCCCCCCTGCCCCCTCCCTGTTTCAGGGTTATCAGAAAGTGGGGGGGGGATGTCTACTGGGCACTCCATTATTTCCTAAGGAGACTGATTCCCCTAAGGTATAATGGAGAATTGATCCATGAGTATCTGGGGCTCTGGGGGGCTGTTTTTTGAGGCAGAGGCTCCAAACTTTTCCAGTGCCTCTTCTCAAAACATTCCCCAAGTTGCAAAAAGATTGGACTAGGGGGTCCAATTCTATGAACCCCAAAAGAAGGTGCCCCTATCCTTCATTACTTCCAGATGGAGGGAAGGCATTTAAAAGGCATGCGGTCCCTTTAAATGTGATGGCCAGAACTCTGTTGGGAGTGCAATCATGTTTGTCGCAACCTTGCTTCTAGCTCTACCCCCAAAGTCTCCTGACTTCACCCCCAAAGCTTCCTGACTTCACCCCCAAAGTCCCCAGATATTTGCGTTGAGCCTGGCAGCCCTAAATCTGGTAGGGCTCTAACCTCCAACAAGAGCATGTTCCACCAAGCCTGGGCCAGAGCAGAAAAGTCCCTGGCCATAGTTGAAGCTAAGCAAACATCCCTAAGGCCAGGAACAACCAGGAGATTATGGTTCTCGGAGAGTACAGCCTTTCGGGGCACATACGTGTAGAAACAGTCCCTCAGATATGTTGGTCCCAGGCCTCACAGGCTCTAAAGGCCTGGGTGAGGTGTTCTTATATAAAATGGAGGCCCAAATCTTGACCCAGTGAGTGTAAAGTCTAGAACGGGGTCCCAGCCCTTTTCAGCCTGCAGGCACCTTAGGAAATCCAGTACAGCATGGGGGGCCATGGCCACCACAAAATGGCTGCTGCAAGAGGAGAAGCCAGCCCCAAAATGGCTGCCACAGCTTACCTTCAGTCACACAATGAAGAGACTTGTGCTGTGGTGACAGCTGCTGCCAGAGCAATATGTTTAGAATTCTGCGCAGCTAATCATATCTCCAGCAGCCAATCAGAAGCCTTGTGGGGTAAAAGCTCCACCTAGCCCCACCCACTTTAAAAAACTTGCTGCCAAAGAAACATTTCTAAAAAAAAAACTGGCACAGCCAATCAGATCTCCAGTGGTCAATCAGAAGCCTTGCTGGGCAAAAAGCCTCAACCGGGCCATGCCCATTTTTGCTTTAAAAAAAAACACACCTCTGGATGGGTGCCAGGAAAAAGTGTCAGCAAGTGCCACAACATCCATGGGCACAGCATTGGGCACCCCAATACTATAACTTGAAGGCATGGGCGGTAGATTCAGAATGGAAACAAGGAAATACTTCTTTACACAGAGAGTGATTCAAATGTGGATGTAGTCAGTTGCCACAGGAATCAAAAGCTTCAAAAGGTGATTGGACAGATTCTAGCCATGGTGGCTGAGGGAACCTCCACATTCAGAGGCACTAAGCCTCTGAATCCCAGAGCCAGGGGACGACATCAGGGGAAGGCCTTGGCCTCTATGCCCTGTTGCTGGACCTCCAGAGGAATTGGTTGGCCACTGTGTGAGACAGGAGGCTGGACAAGATGGACCTTCATTGGCCTGATCCAGCAGGGCTCTTCTGATGTTCTTATGAAGGCCTCGGCCTCTCTGCCCTGTTGTTGGCCCTCCAGAGAAACTGGTTGGCCACTGTATGAGATCGGATGTTGGACTAGATGGACCACTGGTCTGATCCAGCAGGGCTCTTCTGATGTTCTTATGAAGGCCTCGGCCTCTCTGCCCTGTTGTTGGCCCTCCAGAGAAACTGGTTGGCCACTGTATGAGACCGGATGTTGGACTAGATGGACCACTGGTCTGATCCAGCAGGGCTCTTCTGAGGTCCTTATGTTCTTATGAAGGCCTTGGCCTCTCTGCCCTGTTGCTGGACCTCCAGAGGAATTGGTTGGCCACTGTGTGAGACAGGAGGCGGGACAAGATGGACCTTCATTGGCCTGATCCAGCAGGGCTCTTCTGATGTTCTTATGAAGGCCTCGGCCTCTCTACCCTGTTGTTGGCCCTCCAGAGAAACTGGTTGGCCACTGTATGAGACCGGATGTTGGACTAGATGGACCACTGGTCTGATCCAGCAGGGCTCTTCTGATGTTCTTATGAAGGTCGAGGCTTCTCTGCCCTGTTGTTGGCCATCCAGAGGAACTGGTTAGCCGCTGTGTGAGGCAGGATGCTGGACTAGATGGACCACTGGTCTGATCCAGCAGGGCTCTTCTGAGGTCCTTATGTTCTTATGAAGGTCGAGGCTTCTCTGCCCTGTTGTTGGCCATCCAGAGGAACTGGTTGGCCGCTGTGTGAGGCAGGATGCTGGACTAGATGGACCACCAGTCTGATCCAGCAGGGCTCTTCTGAGGTCCTTATGTTCTTATCTTCCTTATCCGAACCAGGTCGTGCCAGTGAGTTCTTCACAGATCAGCAACACATACGAGGTAAGTGGAGGAATCTCAGGAGTCATCCCCAGAAAAGTAGGAGACCCCCAAGTAACTCTGGAATATGCCTGAGTGTCAGAGGGAGGAACTACTGTGTCTTCTTTCAGGCAGGGATGCCTGGGGATAGACGGGATGCACATTTGATGCAGAGGAAGCCCACCTATGGAATAAAAGAATCAGATTTTAAAATTCAGTCAAGTCAGTTTATTCATATGGCACCAAGCCAACTAAAAGCCTAATAATTAGACAAATTTAAACATTGAATGGCAAAATTATCAGTGGTTAAAACAGGATAGTAAAATTAATAAAAGTATCAATGAAATCAAGAGATATATGCCTTTCTAATACAGAGACAAGCATTGCAAAACTTAGCTACCTGTTTTGTGATATTCTGATTGGCATCTGAGACGAGATAGATTACCTGAGCAGATTCTGTTAGCCCTGGTTAGGGTTGCCAATCCCCAGGTGGGGGCAGGGGATCCCCTGGTTTGGAGACCCCACCCCCGCTTCAGGGTCGTTAGAAAGCAGGGGGAGGGGAAGGAAATGTCTGCTGGGAACTCTATTATTCCCTATGGAGATTTGTTCCCATAGAAAATCATGGAGAATTGATCTGCGGGTATCTGGGGCTCTGGGGGGGGCCTGTTTTTTGGGGTAGAGGCACCAAATTTTCAGTATAGCATCTAGCACCTCTCCCCAAAATACCCCCCAAGTTTCAAAAAAGATTGGACTTGGGGGTCCAATTCTATGAGCCTCAAAAGAACGTGCCCCATGATTCATTATTTCCTATGGAAGGAAGGAACTGAAAAGATTCCATTTAAATGTGATGGCCAGAACTCCCTTTGGAGTTCAATTGTGCTTGTCACAGCCTTGATCTTGGCTCCACCCCTAATGTCTCATGGCTCCACCCCCAATGTCTCCTGGCTCCACCCCCAATGTCCCCAGATATTTCTTGGATTGGACTTGGCAACCCTAGCCCTGGTTTAGCCTTAACCCAAGGGAGAATATATTTAGCACGGGCTAAAGTATACCAGGGACATCTTAGAAACACATGTTCGATCGTTTCTATTTCTTGTAACTCATCCCCTGAAAAGTAGGAGACCCCCAAGTAACTCTGGAATATGCCTGCATGTCAGAGGGAGGGGCTACTGTGGCTTCTTTCAGGCAGGGATGCCTGGGGATAGAAGGGATCCACATTTGATGCAGAGGAAGCCCACCTGCGGGAAAAAGAATCAGATTTCAAATGTCTGCCACTATTTGCTCCTGTTTCATAAGCACGCTCTGCTTTCCAGCACAAAAGGCATCAGCCCTATTAGCAGGATTAGGATCAGGGTTGCCACGTCCCCCTGGTGCTGGCCAGGGACGGGGGCATAGGGTTACCATCTCCAGGTTGGGAAAATCCTGGAGATTTGGGGGTGGAGCCTGGGGAGAACAGGGATCTTGGTGGAGTACAATGTTATAGAGTCCACCCTTCAATGCAATCATTTTTCTAAAAAGGGAACTTATCTTTGTAGTTTGGAGATGGGGTGTAATTCTGGGGCATCTCCAGGCCTTTCCTGGAGGCTATGTAACAAAAAGGGATCACGTAAGTGGGATAGGCAATAGACGTTAAGCAACTACTGTGATGGTAAGTAAACAAGGACTATAATAACCATTAAAAAACTACCATATATTTTAATGCTCAACATTTTAAATTTTACAAACTTCATGTCATAATAAAAATCCAATTTAAATATCCATTCATATAGTTCATATTGTAAATAAGGCATACTTCATGTTATAATAGAGGTCCAATATTAACATTTCCATATTGCAAAAAAAGTCTATGAGCACCCGGATATAGGCCCATTTCATCAGTAGACTTCCTCGGGAGTAATGCCTTTCTATGTTTTTTCAGGAGTAACAGCCACTAGTACTGACTGATGTTTATGATTCTTCTTATCACATCTTTACTCTCAATCACTCCAAGACACTTAAGTGTGTACATTTTCCATATAGGAGCTAGAGCCAGGTCAAATTGATACATTCAACCAGATGCTAAAACCTTCTGAAGTTTGCTGGCCTGCAGCCCTCTATGAATATATTAGGCAAGCTGTTCTTTAGATGGCCATTTGCTCTTATTTACTTAATTAATATATTTTTATATATTATATATTATTTATATATATATTTGCAGCAATTTTAGCTCGAAACACTTAAGTGTATGGTTGCAAACATACCAGTGCTGTGTCTATTCTGAATTAAATACCTCTTAGAATTGAAATTGAATTTTTATTATGACATGAAGTTTGTAAAATTTAAAATGTTGAGCATTAAAATATATGATAGTTTTTTAATGGTTACTATATTCCTTGTTTACCATCTCAGTAGTTGTTAAACTTCTATTGCCTTTCCTGGAGGCTGGCATCCCTGATTGCCAATCCTGGATTGGGAAATTCCTGGAGATTTGGGGGTGGAACCTGAGGAGGGGGAGGAGCTTGAGATCTCAGCAGGTTATAACGCCATTTCTTCTAGGGGAAGTGTGGTCCCCATCGATTGGAGGTTAGTTGTAATCCCAGGGGATCGCCAAACCTAAACTGGGTGCTCAGGAAAACAAACACACAAAATGGCTTCCATCCAGGTGTTCCCTGTTGATATCTCTTCAACTTTCACTCCAGGAGCTGCAACATGGAAGCCAGGCAGAGTACGATCAGCTGAGGTGGTGACATAGCGGACCGTCCCATTTGAGTAGAAGTTGACGCCTCAGTCCAGTGAGTCTGCTCCTTCGCCCTCAACCCCTTTGACTCTATCTCGGCCTCTGACCGGCCTCACAGTTTTAGGGAGCAGCCAGCCTGTGATGGTTGTCATTCAGGAACTCCTCTCCACCATTCTGAGAAGAAGAGTAGGTTTTTGTATTCTGCTTTTCTTTACCATCAAGAGAACCAGAGTGGCTTACAGTGGCCTTTGCCCTCCCTGCAAAAGACACCCTGCGAGGTAGATGGGGCTGAGAGAGTTCTGAGAGAACAGTTGAGTGAACTGTGACTGGCCTGAGGTCACCCAGCTGGCTGCATGTGGAGAAGTGGGGAATCAAACCCAGTCCCCCAGATTAGAGTCTACCACTCTTAACCACTACACCATGCTGGCTTTGGGCCGGCAAGCCCACCTCAGTACCCAAGAGGCTCTCATGGTTGAAGGGGAAAGACTTGGAGAGACAGCAACAAAAGTGTGAGATCAAAAAGGGAGCAGAGCTCTGCAACTGAGCGTGGGCTTTTACATGAAGGTGGCTCCGGGTTCAACAATCCCCCAGGCTCTCTCCTCTGAAGAACCTCAGATGGCCGGACAAGGTGAAATCTCTGAGGGCCTTGAGGACTAGATGGCTGGATGGTCTGCCACAGCCTCTACTGCCTGTTCCTTTATCCGCCAAATAATATCCAAGGGTGTCGAACTCATTTGTTATGAGGGCCAAATCAGACATAAATGAGACCTTGCTAGGCCAGGCCATGTCGGGCTGGGTCATGTGTGTTCCTATTTAAGATTAGGTAGCAGAGACACAAACTTTATAATGGACATAGGCAAACAGAAGTATAGATTTTTTAAAAAATACTTAAAACATTAGCACTCGGTCTTAAAGGTTATTTCTTTGTATTTCTCCCGTGGGATCCAGGGAACTGGGCAAAGGAAGCTCTGGCTCTTTCCTTCCTTCCCCAGTGGAGCCTCAGCCAATAGAAGGAAGAGAGGCTTGGCTCAGTAGTTCTGCTGTCCAACTGAGAGTTTGGAAAAGCAAGCTCTCCCTCCCCCTTCCTCCCCAAGAGAGGAGCCTCAGCCAAAAGAGGAAACAGAGGTTTCACTCTATAGCTCCTGTGCAATTGAGCAAGCCTGGCAAAGCAAGCTGTGATGCAGAAGGAAGCAAGAGAGAGGGAGAAGGAAACAGACAACAGTCAGTTGCTCAGGGGGCTGATTTGGCCCCTGGGCCATGTGTTTGACACCCCTGGACTAGATTGTTGGCTGGTCTGCCATGGCCTGTACTGCCTGTTCCACAGGCTCAGTTCTAAATATTTTGCCACCCCAAGTAAGGCTGCCAATTCTAGGTTGGGAAATACCTGGGACAGAGGCTGTGGAGGGTAGTGTATAGGAGGGAAGGAACCTCCATGGTTTAATGCCCTAGAGTCCACCCTCCAAAGCAGCCATGTTCTCCAGAGGAATTCATCTTTGTGGTCTGGAGATCAGCTGGAATTCCAGGAGGTTTCCAGGCCCCATCTGGAGGCTGGCAACCCAAGCTAGGCATACCCATCCCCCCCCCCCCGGGGTCTGCATTAGTGTCGTCAACCTCCAGGTGTCATAATAACGAACAAAGCAGGAGTCAAGTTGCACCTTTAAGACCAACCAAGTTTTATTATAATAACGAACAATCGCCTATAAATGTTTTTGTAACAATTTCCACAACAACGTTGTATAATAAAGTGAATAAATACAACAATTACAGTTGCGTCCAGAACTAATTTTTCTACCAAAGTCAGCAGACATCCACAATGTTGACAGCCGATACAGCTCCAATGTCTAATCCGTATGGAACGCTCAGTCCAAACTCAGACGCTTAGTCTCAATTCAAAAATCCAACGTAGCAATTTAAAGTCCCCCAAATGTCCCTAAGTGAGCTGTGATGCATGTAGCAACTCACTGAAGCGATTGAAAGTCCCAAGAACTATTCCAGATGAACTGAGGTGCATGCAGCAGCCAGAAATAGAAGAAAGTGCTTCATGATAGCTTCTAAACAATGGCCAGGCTCCTTGCTGCAACTCTAATGGAGGCCTGCTGGCTAAAAGGAACGCACTGCTTCTGACATTCCTTTACCAAAGAGCGGTCCAGGCAGCCCTACAGCTTCTTGTAACCACAACACAACTTTCACAAACACAATATACTGGAGTACTAAGCACTGATGCAACCCTCCCTGCCCTCCTTCTCGTGAACACATGAAGCTGCCTTCTACTGAATCAGACCCGGGGTCCATCAAAGTCAGTATTGTCTACTCAGACTGGCAGCGGCTCTCCAGGGTCTCAAGCTGAGGTTTTTCACGCCTATTTGCCTGGACCCTTTTTAGTTGAGATGCCAGGGATTGAACCTGGGACCTTCTGCCATGCTGGCTGGGGCTGATGGGAGTTGTAGGCAAAAAACATCTGGAGAGCTACCATTGGCCAACCCTGCTCTATAGGACAGGCCTTCAAGTACTTGAAGATGGTGATATCTCCTCTCAGTCGTCTCCTCTCCAAACAAAACAAGCCCAGCTCCTTAGACCTTTCCTCATAGAAGTTGGTCTCCTGACCCCGCACCATCTTGGATGCCCTCCTCTGGACATGTTATGAGATATGAGAGGTGATATGAAGGGGACATTTGCCTGTCTCCAATCTTCCAGCACCTCACCTGTTTGCCAAGAAATCAAAATAAATAAATCTTGGCCAGAAACTACATCTACAAGTTCTTGGGAGTCCTCTGTCTGGCCTCAAGGACTTGGTTTCATTTAAAGAGGGATTTAGGTACTATCCCTATGCCAATTCCAGGTTCCTTCCCTTCCCGGGGCTTCTGGGGATTGAATTCTCAGGGGTGGGCTGGCGGGAAAGAGAAGGAAGAAGAGTGCACATTTATGCCCCGCCCTTCTCTCTGAATCAGAGCTTCAGAGAGGCTTACAATCTCCTTTATCTTCTCCTCCTGTGAGGTGGGTGGGGCTGAGAGAGCTCTGACAGCAGCTGCCCTTTCAAGGACAACTCCTGCGAGAGCTATGGCTGACCCAAGGCCATGCCAGCAGTTGCCTGGGGGAGGAGTAAGGAATCAAATCCGGTTCTCCCGGATAAGAGTCGGCGTACTTCACCACAACACCAAACCAAAGCTCCTCCCCTGCCACAACAAATCGTGTTCGTCTTAAAGGCGCCCCGGGACTCTTCCTCTTTTTCGCCTGGGACAGTGTCTGCTTGGGAGGCTGGACTCTGGCCCCCACCCCCAATTCGGCCCTCCCACAATCTCCAGGAATTCCCCCCGTCGGGAGCTGGCAACCTCCCCGGGCTCCTCGGCCCGCGCCCTTCCTCTCCGCCCTTCCCAGCAGCTGCGACTGGGGGCCTTTTTCTCTTCCGACGGTCGGCTGCCCAGGAGGGAGAGAGGCCTTCCGCGCCGGGGAGAAGAAGGCAGAGAGAGGCGCCTCCTCGCCGCCCCGTCGGACCTGCCTGAGACTCCCTCCTCCTCCGCTTCTTCGGGGGCTGAGAAGGAGGCGCGCCAGGGAGCCGGCCCGTGCGTCAGGCGGAGCGCGCCCTCGGGGTGGCGGCATGGAGAGGCGACAGGGACCCCCGGGGGGACGGAGCTCCCGGCAGGCGGCGGCGCTCCTCGCGGGTAAGAGGGATCGGGAGCCCGCAAGGGTCGGGAGAGGGAGGGGAACAGTTACATGGGAGAGGGGATTCCCTAGAATTCCAGAAATCCTATTGTCACCTATGCTACCAGTGGGCTTTGGAAACAAAAGTGAAAATAGTTTGAGCACCACTTTGTTAGCCATCCCTAGGATGGTAATTGCCTGGCAGGAACTCATTTGCGTACCAGGCCACACACCCCTGACATCACCATTGTTTCACGCAGGGCTTTTGGGCAGAAAAAGCCCAGCAGGGACTCATTTGCATGTCAGGCCACACCCCCTGGCATCACCATTGTTTCATGCAGGGCTTTTGGGCAGAAAAAGCCCAGCAGGAACTCCTTTGCATATCAGGCCACACCCCCTGATGCCGAGCCAGTTGGAACTGTGTTCCTGTGCGTTCCTGCTAAAAAAGCCCTGGTGATTGCTACAAAATGGGGAGATAAAAGCTCAGAGGTGCCCCCCCCCCAGTCCCTTGCTCTGAAGTCTTGGATGAGTTCCAATAGGACCTAGGACCAACCCCAGATATAGCTGAGTATTGCCCCTTTTAAACTGTACTGGATTGGGCGGAGTTTTGGGGAGGGGGGGATAGAAACAGCTGGCGGTTCCCTTCGGCCAGCAAAACGAGGAATAAATCTTCTGAGGGAGTACCAGAAAAACTGGCTAGATATTTCCTGCCTTGGTTCAGCATGGATTGGTGCTCTTTGTGCCTCCCAGAGAGAGGCGTTTGGAGAAGTTTATATTCTTTTGCAAAATGTTGGCTCGCTGGGGGTCGAGTCCCTGGCATCACCGTGCAGATGTCAACATCATTGTTGCTTCATTCCGAGAAATCCTCAAGTTTAGTTCCTCTTTCGAGAAGGGAATTTCCCTTTTGTATCCTGCTCCTTGGGTAGAAATTGTATGAATACTGAGCTAATCCGACCAGGAAGCACCAGAGAAAAACTAGGTATGGGGTGGAGAGAGTCAACAAAGAAAGCTTTTTCTCCCTCTCCCAAAACACTAGAACTCGAGGGCATCCGGTGAAGCCGATGGGCAGTAGGTTCAGGAGAGACAAAAGGAAATACTACTTTACACAGAGAGTGATTAAAATGTGGAATTTGCTACCAGAGGAGGTAGTGATGGCCACTTTAAAAGGGATTAGACAGATTCATGGAGGACGAGTCTATCCATGGCTACTAGCCATGGCGGCTGACGGGAACCTCCACGTTCAGAGGCACAAATCCTCTGAATCCCAGAGCCAGGAGGTAACATCGGGGGAAGGCCTCAGCCTCTCTGCATTGTGGCTGGCCCTCCGGATAAATTGGTTGGCTGCTGAGATGGGATGTTGGACTAAATAGACTATTAGACTTCTTAATGTCTCTTGAAAAGTAATAGCACTGGAGCACTTCAGAGAGGTGAGGGGAATATATAGTTGAATATCCTGCATGTAGAGAACTAGTTGCCAGGGGAGAAGGCACAGTGCTAATCTACGTGCGGGGAATTTATTATTTTTGTACAGTTGCAATCCAGACCTGTACCTCCACCTCCCATCTGCAGCTTGAATCTCCTTTTAAACTCTCCTGAGGGGGAGCATTCTGGATTAGTAGAAAGGCAAACCAGGGACATGAGATCTCTCCTGTCTGGGATGGGTTTCACTCCCCTGGAAAAGCCGGGTTCGCCACTTGGGAGTGCTGCTTGACACCTTAGAAAACCAGGTGGGATGCGATGGCTCAGAGTGTATTTGCCTGCGTCCTTTCCTGGTTTAATTAGATCTCGCAATCTGTGCTTTGGTTATATCTAGACTGGACTACTGCAATGTGGTATACTTGGGGCCACCCTTGAAGAGCGTTCAGAAGCTGCAGCTACTGCAGAATGGTGCCGCTTGACTGATGGTCAGTCAACCCTGTAGCATGTATCTCAAATACTACAACAATTACATTAGCTATCAGTCATCTCCAAAGCCCAGTTCAAGGGATTGCTTTTGACCTTTAAAGCCCTATGTGGTTTTAAAGGACCATCTTCTCCTACATGCCCAAGAATTAAGATTTCTGCCTGGGAATTAAGATTGCAGGGAAATGCCCTCCAGACTGTCCCAGCACTCAAAGAAGCTCATCTGGTGGACACACAAGACAGGGCCCTTTTGGTGGCAGCCCCACAATTACGGAACAGCCTCCCCAGGAAAGTGAGCCTGCCTCCCTCACTTTCAGTCTTCAAGAGGCCGTTAAAGACTGTTTTATTTAGGAGTGCATTTGATTGATTGATTTTTAATTATTATTTTTATTTGGTGCTCCTACATAGGAGTTTTTCAGATTTTTTTTGTTATATGGGTGCCCAACGCCTGAGGCGGGGCTGGACTCCAACAGCTGTCTACAACAGCTTCTGATCCTTCAGGCCCCAAAATCTCTGGTTGAACCCACTGTGGAGAGGCCACCCAGCCTTTGGGTCCAGCCCAACCCGGCATGAACCTCCCAGACAGGAGCTTAGTTGGGCTGCAGGGATCACTGCAAAGGGAGGAAAATTAGGAGGAACACCAAGACACCAACCTTCAAGCAAAAGCGTCAAGGAGGTATGCTGCCCCCAGTCTGCCCCAGTCTCGGCTAATGGGAAAGCACCCGGGGAGGGGGAATGGAATCACCTGGGGGTGCAGGGATGGGACGACATGTATACAGGAGGGGAGCGGACCCCAGGCCGAAGAGGAACCACACTTGCTATACTCACGAGTGAGGAAACCCAGTCCTGGACAGATGGTGGGGGGGGGGGGGGAGTACCAGCTGGCTGTGAATTTGTAATCAGAGAACTGGTGACTTAGCCACCTCTCTCTCGATTACTGAGGCCAGTAAGGATCTCGCTGTTCCTGCCTAAGAATACCCAAATCCTGGAGACAGCTCAACCCCCATGTACCACCCAGAGGAGAAGGAGGAAGAAGAAGACGATATTGGATTTATATCCCACCCTATACTCTGAATCTCAGAGTCTCAGAGCAGTCACAATCTCCTTTACCTTCTTCCCCCAGCAGCAGACACCCTGTGAAGTAGGTGGAGCTGAGAGAGCTCTGACAGAAACTGCCATTTCAAGGACAACTCCTGCAAGAACTATGGCTGATAAGAGTCTGCCCTTTCAAGGACAACCTCTGCCAGAGCTATGGCTGACCCAAGGCCATTCCAGCAGCTGCCAGTGGAGGAGTGGGGAATCAAACCACGTTCTCCCAGATAAGAATCCATGCACTTAACCACCACACCAAACTGGCTTTTGAGCCTGGGAACTGACAGTGGGTTTTGTAATTGTTGCTTCTGTTGTGTTTTTATGATGTTTTATTTATATCCTAAGCTGCCTTGAGTTCTGCAAGAGGGAAAGGTGCCTAAAAATGTTTTAAATAAACAACCGAAGTGCTCTCTTCACCCCCCCCCCCCAATCTTCCTCTGCAGCCGCCGTCCTGAGTTCCGGCTTCCTGCTGACCCAGGCCCAGGAGGAGATCCCTGTTACAGCGGAACCACCGCAGCCATTGCAAGGACAGGACATCACCTTGACTCCGGGAGGAAAACCTGACATTGTTCAGTGCGTCTGGAATCGAGGAGAACCAAGTTTATCAAACCAGATCTTGACATATATTCCATCATTGTCACCGCCTGAGCAGATGGAAGGTGCAAGCTTTACTGGGCGGGAGACTGCAGGTCCCGGCTGTTCCCTGCACATCAGGAATGTGATACTGAATGACACTGGAACCTATACAGTGCTAAAGACTGTGCGTGGTGGTGCTGAAGTGGGGCGTGTGCGTATAGAAGTCCTAGGTATGGCTTGTTCCCTCTTTCTCATCTCTCTTATTTATAATTCCTAACTTTGAGCATTCTTCTTGGCTCAGCCTCAGGCGGGTTTCTCCGAAGCACCACCTGAAGGGCACAGCTGCTTCCATGGGATTCATCCATTGCCAGCAGGTTAATCATGATGAATGGGGAGACAGAAAGGGTTGCCATCCTCCAGATGGGGGCTGGGGATCTCCCAGGATTACACCCGATCTCCACACCACAGAGATCAGGAGAAAAGGCTGATTTGAAAGGTGGACTCTGTGGCATTCTACCCCATTGAGGTCCCTCCCCTCCCCAAGCCCCGCCTCCCTTAGGCTCCACCCCCCCAGGTATGCTTTGTTTACTGGTTCTTATTTTTCAGGTATTTTGACCTTTTTAATCTGTCCAGAGCAGGCTTAATTGGTGTCCAATGAGCAGGGAAGAAGAAGAAGATATTGGATTTATATCCCACCCTTCACTCTGAATCTCACACTCTCCTTTACCTTCTCCCCCCACAACAGACACCCTGTAAGGAGGGTGAGGCTGAGAGAGCTCCCACAGCAGCTGCCCTTTCAAGGACAACCTCTGCCAGAGCTATGGCTGACCCAAGGCCATTCCAGCAGGTGCAAGTGGAGGAGTGGGGAATCAAACCCGGTTCTCCCAGATAAGAGTCTGCCCTTTCAAGGACAACCTCTGCCAGAGCTATGGCTGACCCAAGGCCATTCCAGCAGGTGCAAGTGGAGGAGTGGGGAATCAAACCCGGTTCTCCCAGATAAGAGTCTGCCCTTTCAAGGACAACCTCTGCAAGAGCTGTGGCTGACCCAAGGCCATTCCAGCAGCTGCAAGTGGAGGAGAGGGGAATCAAACCCGGTTCTCCCAGATAAGAGTCCGCGCACTTAACCACTACACCAAACTGGCTCTCTCTCTCTCAACTTGAATGCCAGAATGGCCCCAGAGAAGTAGGGTAAGAGGAAAAGGGGGTGTTGCTGCCCACCCCCACTTGCCCATGGAGGGGGTGGGGAGGGAGCAGAATCCCTGCCATGCCTGCTTGGCTTGTGCTCACCCACACTGTAAGTGCTGGGGGCTGCTCCCACCCACCTTGCGTGGGTTTGGCAGTGGGCTTTGGCTAGTTTGGTTCAGTGGCTTAGTGTGGAGACTTTTATTTGGGGGGAACCAGGTTTGAGTCCCCACTCCTTCACATGCAGCTGCTGGAGTGACCTTGGGTCAGTCACAAGTTCTCTCATTGCTGTTTTCTCAAAAGCAGCTCTCAAAAGAGCTCTCTCAGCCCCACCTACCTCCCAGGGTATCCATTGGGGGAGGGGAAGGGAAAGGAGACGGTAAACCGCTTTGAGATTCTAAGTGAAAGGCAGGGTATAAATCCAGTCTCTTCTTTTTCTCTTCTCCTGCAAGCTTGCAGTGGTGGATCTTCGTACTGAGTCAGTAGTGCCCGCAGGAACGCTGCCGCCATATCTAGTTCCGGGCTTCGGGTTTCATAGAGGCTCACGTACCATCTCTTGGCGGCGCCTTTCAGTTTGGATCCTAAGTAATCCCCTCGGCTAAACTCATCGGGGAAGATGTGCCCCCAGTAGTACATAAAGTTATTAGCTTGTATCGAAAAGTATTCCACCTCCTCGGGGTCCCCGTCAAAGGTGGCATCCAACTCGCGGCCCCTACAGTAATCTCCTGGCCTTGGCGGCTGGGGTTGTTGAGGTTGGGGTGGAGGGGGTTGTTATGGTTGCCCCCCTCTCGGCACTGGTGGTTGTAGCGCCTGGTCAAGCTGCCTCCTCACTTCTTTAGTCATGAAGGCGTTGTTTCCTCAAGGAGAGTTCTGGCCATCTCCACCATCTCCAACCTCATCATTTGGAGGAAGTCCCGTGGGTCAGGATCTTGCTCCTCCTCCTCCTTGTCCGGGATCCGATCGGTACCCCAATCTTCTCTACTGTCACCCCCACTTGCCTCAGAGGTGCCTTGATCACTGTCGTCCCCCATCCGTGTGCGTAGGGGGGGCAGCGCTAAGATCGCTTCCCTCCGAGCAGGTGCTTCATCCATCAGACTAGTAGACCTTCTGGGGCCCCAATCCATTGGGGTTATAAACAGTTGCAGTATGTGCAGCGGGGACCCTCTCCCCGCTGGCCTCCTGACATTGAGTACGTGCCACAGAGGTTGCCTTGGGACTGTGTCGGGTCCTTGATCGCCAGCCGGCCTTTCTGGGTTGTCGGGGGCCTCTCTGTTATCTGGAGCTCTCTCTGCCATCATGGTAGAAAGTTTCCAATTCGGTTAAGTTCCCAGGTAGGATTACTCCCAAAATGTCAAGCACCGATATTTCTCAATAACCAAGTCCTTTGTTTAGAATCAAAAGCAGGTTTATTGATAGAAGCTCAGGAGCTTTTCCAAGGACACAAGCCTTGGGAGTAATGGGGTACAAACAGTTACACAATTAGGGTTTGTAGAATCTTTCAGGCTCAAGTGCCGTGTTCTACTGGAGAAAGTTTTTCTTCCAGACGTTTCGTTCTCAGCTGCGGAGAACATCCTCAGTGGCGTTGCAGCCGGAGCAGGCGCTCTGACCTTCTTGGCTGCTGTGCATTGAGTGAGGCCAGGGCTGCTGGAGAGCTGCTATTTCTAGGCTGGAGGGGATGTGGTGAAAGGGCAATAGGTTTGTGGATGTGCCCATTGTTTGGTAGGGCTTCCTGGAAGGGTAGTGATAAGGAAACTGGCTGTTGAATGTGACCATTGTTCTGTGCACATCCACAAACCTAGTACGAAACGTCTGGAAGAAAAACTTTCTCCAGTAGAACACGGCACTTGAGCCCGAAAGATTCTACAAACCCTAATGATGTTACCAGCCGTGAAAACCTGAAATCTTTGATAGTTACACAATTGCTATATAGGATGTCAGCAAAAGTTACATTACAGATGCATACTTGAGTCACGGGTTCAGAGGTTACTAGGCAACTATCTATTTTATTACTAAGGAATTTTAGGCTATTGGAAACATCAAACCTTCTCATACTTCTTTGTAGAGAGATAAGTATTGTCTGTGTGAAACCGGGGGAGAGGCGACTTGGAGGTACCAACGGCCAGCCTGTAATATAAACATCCCAGGGCCAGATGGTTTTGCTATGTGCCCGCTGGCTGTAAATAAGGGGGGGAGAGGTGGAGAGCTGATGACCTGCTCTCTACATAGAAAAATGTGGTCCAGAAATGAGCGCGCTTGACATACTGCCCCCCCTAAGCCCCCCTTCTGGGCTTTGAAGGATATTTAGCATAGAATTGTTTAATTAATGCTGGGGCTCTTACATTTGAACTAATTACCCATTCGTCGTGGCCCGTTGAGAAATGTTTCCACCTAATTAAAAAGTACAACACCCCCCGCTTCAGCTTAGCATCTAGGATTTCTTTTACTTCATGGTGATTCTGATCTCCCACCGGGATAGGATCTGGAGCTTTTGGTCTAGGGTGCCAGGGCGTCACTCCAGGGTCTTTTCGAAGTAAGCTGCAATGAAAGATGGGGTGTATCTTACTAAACAATTTTGGCAATTCTAGTTCCACAGTCACTTTATTGATTATACGTTTTATACGAAAAAGTCTCAAAAACTTGTAGGCCAGTTTTTTGAGGTTTGTGGTAGTGGCAAGTTCTTGGTGGACAGGAATACTGTATCTCTCACTTTAAAGTCCCAAGCAGGTGAGTGATGCTTGTCATAATGTTTTTGTATGTCTCTTTAGCCAATTCTGGGCAAAATGAAGGTCTGTTCATTCCTGCAACAACTTAAAAGATCTCTTCCCTACAATGCCCCCAGCAGGGAGGGCAAGCCCCCCCCAGCCACTGGCCTGGAAGAACATTTCCAGGTGGCCTAAATGACCAGTCCTCCCCTGGCAGCATGGGTGGTGTTGGGAAACCGAAAGTAGCATTCTGCTAGCATTTGCAGTCTAGCTTTCGCTCTCTAGCAATGGGCTGTTCCGCAGGTTCATTTTCTTTGCATCCTGTGGCTTCAGAGGTGGGAGGTTCTGTTCTGTGCATGTTTTGCTCCCTCTAGTGGTCAGTTTGATATTACATTGGTTTATGTCAGCTTACAGAAACAGATGTAATATCAAATTGACCACTAGAGGGAAAAACTGTGCAGAAGGGGGTGTGGGGTGGGGGAGAAACCCTTTGAAAACCCAGGAATTTACAAGTCAGGGAAATGAGAACCCGGAAAAGCCCTTTATAAGCAAGCTTTGAGTAGACCTCAGATGGAGGCAAGGGGTTGCAATTGTGCTAAAACAACTCAAATGTGGCACTTGGAGAAAAGCTGGATTCTATAGCCTGGAGAAATGGTGCACATTAAGTACAATAGCTGAAATACCTCCACTATTTATTCTCCACTTTGGGGTATGCAACTTATCATCACTGCAGGGAGATTAAATTCCTTTCTGTATCATCTCTTGCCGCACTCAGCTCCCCTATGCACAAAGCTTTAAGGTCTCCCTTAAAAGGTTGCCCAAATGCTTCAGTCTTATGGAGAATTTATATTCCCCCCTCACACTTTCTTTATAGATATGCTCAGAAACGTCACTGAACAGGTTTATCCCCTTTGCATGTGGTGAGCTTAGTTGGAATCATCCCAGTTTGGGTTGTTTCTGTTTGCTTAACTGAGGGGGTTGGTTTTATTCACGCACATTGGCTGTAGCTTCAGCTGCGTTCCCTGGCTGGTATGGTGGGCAGGGCGGGCTAGAGAAGAACTGCAGCGAAAGTTGGCGCTTCTGGATTAAAAATCAAAGTCCCTCTCTGCCCCCTTGGCAGCAGAAACTTCCTGGAATCCATCTGAGAAGCAGACCGAGAGCACATTTCCTCTAAGCGTCCAGTGACTTCACCTTGCTTTTATTTCCTTAAACTGACCCATGATTGGCCAGGGCTTTCTTTTGTAGCAAGAGCTCCTTTGCATATTAGGCCACACCCCCTGATGTAGCCAATCCTCCGAGAGCTGACAGGGCTCTTCTGACAGGGCCTACTCTAAGCTCCAGGAAGATTGGCTACATCAGGGAGGTGCGGCCTAATATGCAAAGGAGCTCTTGCTACAAAAAACCCCTGATGACTGCTAACCTCAAGGTGGCACCTGGAGACCTCCTGGGGTTTCAACTGATCTCCAGGCGACAGAGATCCATTCCTACGTAGAAAATGGCTGCTTTGGAAGGCTGGACTCTCTGGCATTGTACGCTACTGGGGCCCCTCCCTCTGCCCAGCCTCCTGGAGAGCCGCTGCCAGTCTGAGGAGACAAGACTGAGCTTGGTGCGCTGGGTGTCTTGTTCACGGTAAGGCAGCTTTAGGTGCACAGGGCCTCCCATTAGGACTAAGCAAGCCAGGTGGGAACTGGTGGAAGGTGCCAAACCTGCAAGGGGTGCCAGAGACGGTGCTTGCATTTTGGAGAAGGGTGAGAGGAGTCATGCATGCAGGGCTTTCTTTGTAGCAGGAACTCCTTTGCATATTAGGCCACACCCCTAGGGTTGCCAAGTCCAATTCAAGAAATATCTGGGGACTTTGGGGGTGGAGCTGGGAGACATTGGGGGTGGAGCCAGGAGAAAGGTTGTAACAAGCATAACTGAACTCCAAAGGGAGTTCTGGCCATCACATTGAAAGGGACGGCACACCTTTTTAATGCCTTCCCTATATTAGAAATAATGGATAGGGACACTTTCTTTGGGGGGCTCATAGAATGGGACTCCCTGGTCCAATCCTTTTGAAACTTGGCAGGTGTTTTAAGGAGAGGCACTGAATGCTATGCTGAAAATTTGGTGCCTCTACCTCAAAACACAGCCCCCCAGCACCCCAAATACCCACGGATCAATTCTCCATTGCTCTCCATAGGGGATGATGGAGTGGCCAGCAGACATTTCCTCCCCCCCCCCCAGCTTTCTGATGACCATGAAGTGGGGGGAGGGCTTCCAAATCAAGGGATCCCCTGCCCCCACCTAGGGATTGGCAACGCTACACACACCCCTGATGTAGCCAATCCTCCAAGAGTTTACAGGGCTGTTCTTACAGGGCCTGCTGTTGCCTGTCTGTTGTGGGGAAAGAAGATATAGGAGATTGTAAGCCGCTCTGCGTCTCTGATTCAGAGAGAAGGGCGGGGTATAAATCTGTAGTTCTTCTTCTTCTGTAAGCTCTAGGAGGATTGGCTACATCAGAAGGGTGTGGCCTAATATGCAAAGGAGTTCCTGCTACAAAAAAGACAAGCCTTGCATGCATGTCTCCTTCCCATTTGTGCATCAACCCCCCAGCTTCAGTGGGATTTCTGAGCCTCTCCGCAGCCGACCTTGGAGCCAGTTATGGGCGAAAGGGAGGAAGGGCAGAGCCAAGGTGGCGTAGTGGTTAAGAGCAGTGTTCCCTCTAAGCTAAGTTAGTGTGAGCTAGCTCACAGGTTTTTAGCCTCCAGCTCACACATTTTTGTCTTAGCTCAGGAAAAATGACCCCAGAGCAAGCTAATTTATGCAGCTGCTCACAACTTTAATGCCAGTAGCTCACAAAGTAGAATTTTTGGTCACAAGACTCCGCAGCACTACAGCTTTGAGGGAGTATTGGTTAAGAGTGTCAGACTAGTACCCATATTGTTTATGTTTTATATAATTTTTTGCTTTGCAATTAGTGGTTATATGTTTTAGTTATATTTTATTGGCCTGGTGCCATAATAACGTATCTGTATCTATGTCAAACTACTTTGCCCTGACCTGGGTTGCCCAAGCAAGCCCGATCTCATCACATCTCAAAAGCCAAGTAGGGCCAACTCGCTGTTCCTGCCTAAGAATACCCAAATCCTGGAGACAGCTCAACCCCCACATACCACCCAAAGGAGGAGGAAGAAGAAGATATTGGATTTATATCCCACCCTATACCCTGAATCTCAGAGCAGTCACAATCTCCTTTACCTTCTTCCCCCAGCAGCAGACACCCTGTGAAGTAGGTGGGGCTGAGAGAGCTCTGACAGAAACTGCCATTTCAAGGACAACTCCTGTGAGAGCTATGGCTGACCCAAGGCCATTCCAGCAGCTGCAAGTGGAGGAGCGGGGAATCAAACCCAGTTCTCCCAGATAAGAGTCTGCCCTTTCAAGGACAACCTCTGCCAGAGCTATGGCTGACCCAAGGCCATTCCAGCAGCTGCAAGTGGAGGAGGGGGGAATCAAACCCGGTTCCCCCAGATAAGAGTCTGCCCTTTCAAGGACAACCTCTGCCAGAGCTATGGCTGACCCAAGGCCATTCCAGCAGGTGCAAGTGGAGGAGTGGGGAATCAAACCCGGTTCTCCCAGATAAGAGTCTGCCCTTTCAAGGACAACCTCTGCCAGAGCTATGGCTGACCCAAGGCCATTCCAGCAGCTGCAAGTGGAGGAGGGGGGAATCAAACCCGGTTCCCCCAGATAAGAGTCTGCCCTTTCAAGGACAACCTCTGCCAGAGCTATGGCTGACCCAAGGCCATTCCAGCAGGTGCAAGTGGAGGAGTGGGGAATCAAACCCGGTTCTCCCAGAAAAGTGTCTGCCCTTTCAAGGACAACCTCTGCCAGAGCTATGCCTGACCCAAGGCCATTCCAGCAGCTGCAAGTGGAGGAGTGGGGAATCAAACCCGGTTCTCCCAAATAAGAGTCTGCGCACTTAACCACTGCACCAAACTGGCTTTTGAGCCTGGGACCTGACAGTGGATTTTGTAATTGTTGCTTCTGTTGTGTTTTTATGATGTTTTATTTATATCCTAAGCTGCCTTGAGTTCTGCAAGAGGGAAAGGTGCCTAAAAATGTTTTAAATAAACAAGCAAAGTGCTCTCTTCACCCTCCCCACCCCCATCTCCCTCTGCAGCCGCCATCCTGAGTTCTGGCTTCCTGCTGACTCAGGCCCAGGAGGAGATCCCTGTTACAGCAGAACCACCGCAGCTATTGCAAGGACAGGACGTCACTCTGACTCCAGGAGGAAAACCTGACATTGTTCAGTGCACCTGGTATCGAGGAGAACCAAGTTTACCAAACCAGATCTTGACATATGTTCTGTCATTTTCACCGCCTGAGCAGCTGGATGGTGCAAACTTTACTGGGCGGGAGACTCCAGGTCCCGGCTGTTCCCTGCACATCAGGAGTCTGACGCTGAATGACACTGGAAACTATACAGTGGTAAAGACTGTGCGTGGTGGTGCTGAAGTGGGGCATGTGCATATCGAAGTCCTAGGTATGGCTTGTTCCCTCTTTCTCATCTCTCTTATTTATACCGTAATTCCTAATTCTGAGCATTCTTCTTGGCTCAGCCTCAGGCGGGTTTCTCTGAAGCGCCACCTGAAGGGCATAGCTGCTTCCATGGGATTCATCCATTGCCAGCAGGCTAATTGTGATGAATGGGGAGACAGAAAGGGTTGCCATCCTCCAGTTGGGGGCTGGAGATCTCCCAGGATAAGATCTGATCTCCAGGCTACAGAGATCAGGATGAAAGGCTGATTTGAAAGGTGGACTCTGTGGCATTCTATCCCATTGAGGTCCCTCCCCTCCCCAAGCCCCGCCTCCCTTAGGCTCCACCCCCCAGGTATGCTTTGTTTACTGGTTCTTATCTTTCAGGTATTTGACCCTGTCCAGAGCAGGCTTAATTGGTGTCCAATGAGCAGGGAAGAAGAAGATATTGGATTTATATCCCGCCCTCCACTCTGAATCTCACAGTCTCCTTTACCTTTCTTCCCCACAACAGACACCCTGTAAGGAGGGTGGGGCTGAGAGAGCTCTGAGAGCAGCTGCCCTTTCTCCCGGGATAAGAGTCCGCGCACTTAACCACTACACCCAACTGGCTTTTCAGCCTGGGACCTGACAGTGGGTTTTGTAATGATTGCTTCTGTTGTGTTTTTATAATGTTTTATTTATATCCTAAGCTGCCTTGAGTTCTGCAAGAGGGAAAGGTGTCTAAAAATGTTTTAAATAAACAACCAAAGTGCTCTCTTAACCCCCCCCCCCCAATCTCCCTCTGCAGCCGCCGTCCTGAGTTCCGGCTTCCTGCTGACCCAGGCCCAGGCAGAAATTCCTGTTACAGCGGAACCACCACAGCCATTGCAAGGACAGGACGTCACTCTGACTCCGGGAGGAAAACTCGACATTGTTCAGTGCACCTGGTATCGAGGAGAACCAAGTTTACCAAACCAGATCTTGACATATGTTCCATCATTTTCACCGCCTGAGCAGCTGGATGGTGCAAGCTTTACTGGGCGGGAGACTCCAGGTCCCGGCTGTTCCCTGCACATCAGGAGTCTGATGCTGAATGACACTGGAACCTATACAGTGGTAAAGACTGTGCGTGGTGGTTCTGAAGTGGGGAGTGTGCCTATAGAAGTCTTAGGTATGGCTTGTTTCCTCTTTCTCATCTCTCTTATTTATAATTCCTAATTCTGAGCATTCTTCTTGGCTCAGCCTCAGGCGGGTTTCTCCGAAGCGCCACCTGAAGGGCACAGCTGCTTCCCCGGGCCACAGAGATCAGGAGGAAAGGTTGATTTGAAAGGTGGACTCTGTGGCATTCTACCCCATTGAAGTCCCTCCCCTCCTCAAGCCCCACCTCCCTTAGGCTCCACCTCCCAGGTATGCTTTGTTCACTGGTTCTTATCTTTCAGGTATTTGACCCTGTCCACAGCAGGCTTAATTGGTGTCCAATGAACAGGGAAGAAGAAGATATTGGATTTATATCCCGCCCTCCACTCCGAAGAGTCTCAGAGCGGCTCACAATCTCCTTTACCTTCCTCCCCCACAACAGACACCCTGTGAAGTGGGTGGGGCTGAGAGGGCTCTCACAGCAGCTGCCCTTTCAAGGACAACTCTGCGAGAGCTATGACTGACCCAAGGCCATGTTAGTAGGTGCAAGTGGAGGAGTGGGGAATCAAACCCGGTTCTCCCAGATAAGAGTCTGCGCACTTCACCACTACACCGAACTGGCTCTCTCTCTCAACTGGGATGCCAGAATGGCTCCAAAGAAGAAGGGTAAGAGGAAGTGGGGGTGAGACTGCCCCCCACTTGCCCATTGAGGGTGTGGGGAGGGAGCAGAAGCCTGCTTGGCTTGTGCTCACCCACACTGTAAGTGATGGGGGCTGCTCTCACCCACCTTGCGTGAGTTTGACAGTGGGCTTTGGCTAGTTTGGTGCAGTGATTAAGTGTGAAGACTTTTATTTGGGGGAACCAGGTTTGATTCCCCACTCCTTCACATGCAGCTGCTGGAGTGACCTTGGGTCAGTCGCAAGTTCTCTCAAAAGCAGCTCTCAAAAGAGCTCTCTCAGCCCCACCTACCTTCCAGGGTGTCCATTGTGGGGAGGGGGAGGAAAAGGAGACAGTAAGCCGCTTTGAGACTCTGAGTGAAGGGCAGGGTATAAATCCAGTCTCTTCTTTTTCTCTTCTCTTGCAAGCTTGCAGTGGTGGATCCCATCTGCCATGCGTCTCCAGTCCTGTCCAGGGTGGACTAGAAATGAGAGAACTCACAGCGAGAGAAAACACAACCACAAGGTTATAGTGACTGAATTTGAAATGACTTATCGCTGCAATAGTATGCATGAGCAAAATCCACCAAACTAATGGTAGAGTGAACGAGCAGGTGTGTTTTTCTAGACTGTCCAGGGTGGAGGCAGCTCGCTGGCTGCGATGGCAGCTCCTGCCCCCCTTTGTGTGAGAAGGGGGCAGCCAGGTCATCAGTGGCTCCTTCCCCTCTCATGTGGCTGTAAGTTGCAGGGTTGGATTCTCTTCTGTGATACCTGGCTCCCGAATCCACACACACAAATCCAGCAGATCAGGCAAAACAGTTTTATTATCATCCAAGATGCAAATAGCCTGGATTAGCAATAAATAGCCAGGCTACTGAGCTTCAACGTCAAGTGAAGCATGAATTGCAATAAAAACCAGGGAAAACTTACTCAAATTCAAAAGGCATGGGAGTGCCCTGCCTCAGACGACAGGCACGATGATAAAACTCCCCCCCCTTGTCTTTTATCCTTAAAGCCAAACTTTTAACAGGCTGCAGCACTGCGGTCCTAAACTCTGCTCACGACCTGAGTTCAATCCCCGGCGGAAGCTGGGTTTTCAGGTAGCCGGCTCCAGGTTGACTCAGCCTTCCATCCTTCTGAGCTCGGTAAAACGAGGTCCCAGCTTGCTGGGGGGAAAGTGTAGATGGCTGGGGAAGGCAATGGCAAACCACCCTGTAAACAGTCTGCCGTGAAAACGTTGTGAAAGCAACATCACCCCAGAGTCAGAAACGACTGGAGTTTGCACAGGGGACCTTTCCTTTTCCTTTCCCTCCCTCTCATCCAGTCCAGCTGTTAATCAAGATGACTCAGCTCGGTAATTCTGGTCTGGGTAAAATGAAGGTCAGTTCATTCTGGTCTGGGCAAAATGAAGGTCAGTTCATTCCTGCAACAACTTAAAAGGTCTCTTCCCTACAATGGCCCCAGCAGGGAGGGCAAGCCCCACCCCTCCATTTCCAGGTGGCCTAAATGACCAGTCCTCCCCTGGCAGCATGGGTGGGGTCGGGAAACTGAAAATAGCATTCTGCTAGCATTTGCAGTCTAGCTTTCGCTCATTAGCACTGGGCTGTTCCGCAGGTTCATTTTCCTTTCATCTAAGTTCCTGTGTCTTCAGAGGTGGGAGGTTCTGTTCTGCGCATGTTTTGCTCCCTCTAGTGGTCAGTTTGATATTACATTGGTTTATGTCAGTTTACGGAAACAGATGTAATATCAGATTGACCAGTAGAGGGAAAAACTGCATGGAGGGGTGGGAGGAGAAACCCTTTAAAAACCCAGGAATTTACAAGTGAGGGAGATGAGAACCTGGAAAAGCCCTTTATAAGCAAGCCTTGAGTACACCTCGGATGGAGGCAAGGGGTTGCATTTGTGCTAAAACAACTCAAATGTGGCACTTGGAGAAAAGCTGGATTCTGTAGCTTGGAGAAATGGTGCACATTAAGTACAATAGCTGAAATACCTCCACTATTTATTCTCCACTTTTGGGTATGCAACTTATCATCACTGCAGGGAGATGAAATTCCTTTCTGTATCATCTCTTGCCGCACTCAGCTGCCCTATGCACAAAGCTTTAAAAGGTTGCCCAAATGCTTCAGTCTTATGGAGAATTTATATTCCCCCCTCACACTTTCTTTATAGATATGCTCAGAAACGTCGCTGAACAGGTTTATCCCCTTTGCGTGTGGTGAGCTTAGTTGGAATCATCCCAGTTTGGGTTGCTTCTGTTTGCTTAACTGAGGGGGTTGGTTTTATTCACACGCATTGGCTGTAGCTTCAGCTGTGTTCCCTGGCTGGTATGGTGGGCAGGGCGGGCTAGAGAAGAACTGCAGCAAAAGTTGGCGCTTCTGGATTAAAAATCAAAGTCCCTCTCTGCCCCCTTGGCAGCAGAAACTTCCTGGAATCCATCTGAGAAGCAGACCTAGAGCACATTTCCTCTAAGGGTCCAGTGACTTCACCTTGCTTTTATTTCCTTAAACTGACCCATGATTGGCCAGGGCTTTGTTTTGTAGCACAAACTCCTTTGCATATTAGGCCACACCCCCTGACATAGCCAATCCTCCAAGAGCTGACAGGGCTCTTCTTACAGGGCCTACTCTAAGCTCCAGGAAGATTGGCTACATGAGGGAGCTGCGGCCTAATATGCAAAGGAGTTCCTGCCACAAAAAAGTCTTGATGATTGCCAACCTCCAGGTGGCACCTGTAGACCTCCTGGGATTTCAACTGATCTCCAGGCAATAGAAATCCATTCCTATGGAGAAAATGGCTGCTTTGGAAGGCTGGACTCTCTGGCATTGTACACTACTGGGGCCCCTCCTCCTGCCCAGCCTGCTGGAGAGCCGTTGCCAGTCTGAGTAGACAAGACTGAGCTTGGTGTGTTGGGTCTCTTGTTCACGGTAAGGCAGCTTTGTAGGTGCACAGGGCCTCCCATTAGGACTAAGCAAGCCAGGTGGGAACTGGTGGAAGGTGCCAAACCTGCAAGGGGTGCCGATGCATGCAGGGCTTTCTTTGTAGCAGGAACTCCTTTGCATATTAGGCCACACCCCTAGGGTTGCCAAGTCCAATTCAAGAAATATCTGGGGACTTTGGGGGTGGAGCTGGGAGACATTGGGGGTGGAGCCAGGAGAAAGGTTGTAACAAGCATAACTGAACTCCAAAGGGAGTTCTGGCCATCACATTGAAAGGGACGGCACACCTTTTAAATGCCTTCCCTATATTAGAAATAATGGATAGGGACACCTTCTTTGGGGGGCTCATAGAATGGGACTCCCTGGTCCAATCCTTTTGAAACTTGGCGGGTGTTTTAAGGAGAGGCACCGAATGCTATGCTGAAAATTTGGTGCCTCTACCTCAAAACACAGCCCCCCAGCACCCCAAATACCCACGGATCAATTCTCCATTCTACCCTATGGGAATCGCTCTCCATAGGGGATGATGGAGTGGCCAGCAGACATTTCCTTCCCCCCCCCCCCAGCTTTTTGATGACCATGAAGTGGGGGAGGGCTTCCAAATCAGGGGATCCCCTGCCCCCACCTGGGGATTAGCAACGCTACACACACCCCTGATGTAGCCAATCCTCCAAGAGTTTACAGGGCTCTTCTTACAGGGCCTACTGTAAGAGAGCCAGTTTGGTGTAGTGGTTAAGTGAGTGGACTCTTATCTGGGAGAACTGAGTTTGATTCCCCACTCCTCCACTTGCACCTGCTGGAATGGCCTTGGGTCTGCCATAGCTCTGGCAGAGGTTGTCCTTGAAAGGGCAGCTGCTGTGAGAGCCATCTCAGCCCCACCCACCTCACAGGGTGTCTGTTGTGGGGGGAGAAGATATAGGAGATTGTAAGCCGCTCTGAGTCTCTGATACAGAGAGAAGGGCGGGGTATAAATCTGCAGTTCTTCTTCTTCTGTAAGCTCTAGGAGGATTGGCTACATCAGAAGGGTGTGGCCTAATATGCAAAGGAGTTCCTGCTACAAAAAAAAGCGTTGCATGCATGTCTCCTTCCCGTTTGTGCCACAACCCCCCAGCTTCAGTGGGATTGCTGAGCCTCTCCGCAGCCGACTTTGGAGCCAGTTGTGGGCGAAAGGGAGGAAGGGCAGAGCCAAGGTGGCGTAGTGGTTAAGAGCAGTGTTCCCTCTAAGCTAAGTTAGTGTGAGCTAGCTCACAGGTTTTTAGCCTCCAGCTCACACATTTTTGTCTTAGCTCAGGAAAAATGGCCCCAGAACAAACTAATTTATGCAGCAGCTCACAACTTTAATGCCAGTAGCACACAAAGTAGAATTTTTGGTCACAAGACTCCGCAGCTTTGAGGGAGTATTGGTTAAGAGTGTCAGACTAGTACCCATATTGGTTTATGTTTTATATAATTTTTTTGCTTTGCAATTAGTGGTTATATGTTTTAGTTATATTTTACTGGCCTGGTGCCATAAAAACGTATCTGTGTCAAACTACTTTTCCCTGACCTGGGTAGCCCAAGCAAGCCCGATCTCATCAGATCTCAAAAGCCAAGTAGGGCCAACTCAGGCAAGTACTTCGATGGGAGACCTCCAGGGAATACCAGAGCTGGGAAGCAGGGGCAGGCTTTATTTATTGGGAGAGCCAGTTTGGTGTAGTGGTTAAGTGTGAGGACTCTTATCTGGGAGAACCGGGTTTGATTCCCCACTCCTCCACTTGCACCTGCTGGAATGGCCTTGGGTCAGCCATAGCTCTGGCAGAGGTTGTCCTTGAAAGGGCAGCTGCTGTGAGAGCCCTCTCCAGCCCCACCTACCTCACAGGGTGTCTGTTGTGGGGGAGGAAGGTAAAGGAGATTGTGAGCCGCTCTGAGACTCTTCGGAGTGGAGGGCGGGATATAAATCCAATATCATCATCATCATCATCATTTATTCAATCACCTCTCTGAATATCCTCTAGGTTCCCAATAGGGGTCAGTTGTCACAGGTCATTACAATTTCCAAGTGCACACACACGCACATAAAATTACAAAAAGATAAAAAGATAAGTATTTGCGTGACCCGGGTTCAAATCCCAGCTTGTGCTGTGGAGGCTCACTGGGTGACCTTGGGCCAGCCACACTCTCGCAGCCTCACCTACCTCACAGGGTTGTTGTGAAGAAAAACTGGAGGACCAGAGAACAATGTATGCTGCTTTGGGTCCTCATTGCAGGAAAGGTGGGGCATAAATGAATTAAATCAATCAAGGGACTCACTGTTACTGCTCCAATCTGACTCCCAATACATTCCACACACGCACACACAGAGTTTGTGCTCCCACTACTTGCGGGTGCAGGAAAAGTTGATCCTATCCTACTTCTGTTTCCCCTTCTCCAAAGTTGTGGGGGAGACTCCCAGATTACCACATGACTCCCAGATTGCCAGCCCGCTCCTGTTGGAACCTGGGGATCCCCCAGAATTATAGCTCATCTCCAGACAACAGAGATGAGTTCCCCTGGAGAAAATGGCTGCTTTGGAGGGTGAAGTGTATGGCATTGTGCCCCACGGAGGTCCCTGTCTTCCCCAGGCTCCACCCCATAATCTTCAGGAGTTTCCCAACCTGGATCTGGCAACCTACCCCCCATCCCTCCCCCACCACTGGTCCCTGGGGAGGACCTGGAAACCCTCAGCCATGCCTTGTGACTGTGGTCTCTCGCTGTGATGCAGGGAAACCAAAAAGTTGGCTTAGCCAGTATCCATTAGCCTTGAGCTAACTTCGACAACCTGGTCATGCTCACAGTGACGAAGACGGTGGAAGAGCGGTGAAACAAAGGGGTTGACTTGACCCCTCTTTCAGTTTTGTGTCCAGAAATGCTGTCCCCACCAAATCTGTGGCCTGAAGAGGTCACTGTAGAAGAGCACGAGAACATCACCATAAACTGTGCTACCTCCAAAGGTTCCAATGCCAACGTCTACTGGCTCAAGGATGGGAAGCCCATCCCAGTTAAGTCAGTCCTTTCCGACCTGAACCGAACCCTCACCGTTCCTGACGTCAGCCGAGACGATGGGGGGACGTATACATGTCAGGTCTGGAATCCAGCTAACAGCGCCACGAGCAACCCTAGTTATATAACCGTGATGCGTGTAGGGATCGAAAATGGTCAGTAAAATCAATAAAAGTCAGTTTTTTTCATTTTAGTCATTGATTTGCCAGGTTTTTTTAAAAAATTTATTTTTAATGTCCAGTAAAGTCAGTATTTCTTTGTTTTTGTGATTGCAATTTGTGTGGGGGAGGGGGGTTGTTTGTTTTTGTTATTCCATTTTGGGGGAAAGAAGAGGACAAGAAAAAAAATGCTAGTGGATGCAGTGCAGAAAACTGTTGAGAAACGAAAGAGTTCATTAATAAGTTCTTTTTTCAGCAAAAAAGATAAAGTAAGAACAAGTCTTACCTTACCATGATTATGTTTTGTTCGCATAACAGTTACTTTGTGTATGATTTTAATATTTTTATTCTTAATTAAATTTGATTTTTATATCACCCATTCCTCGTAAACAGGCTTCAGGGTGGTGTACAACACTAAAGAACCCCAAAACTGATGGGGTGGCATCCAGCCGGCCATCTATCAACAGATATAGCCCAAAACCATTTTGCTGTTTTATTACCTGCAATATGCAGTTATTTTTTTTAAAAGGAATCTCTTTTTTTTGCCTTCAGTTTTGTACGATAATGAAAACATTGCCTTATCTTCATAAAAAAAAATTCAATTTAAAAAAAAGGGTGCGATGGCTGGCTATGGGGACAGTGGAAGGCAGATGATATTTTTTTAAAAAAACGAAGTCCCAGTTTTACTTTAACGTATCAATTGACTGAAATTAAATTTTTCAGTAATTTGTCAATTTGGGGCCAGGTTTTTTGGGGGGGAATTTTGGTCAGTAAAATTAGTTTTGACCCTTTGACTAGTTTCCGCCCTTTTGCCCGAGTAAACCCAGTAGCTGAATTAGATTGCTGGTCCCTTTGTTCTTAGTTCTCGCTGTCTCCAGGTGATGGCTGGAGATCTCCAGGGACTACAGCTGATCTCCAGACTACACGGATCAGTTCCCCCTGGAGAAAATGGCTGCTATGGAGGGTGCGCTCTGTGACCTTGTACCCCACTGAGATCCCTGTCCTCCCCAGGCCCCACCTCAAAATCTCCAGGACTTTCCCAACCTGGATCTGGCAACCCTACCCCCTCACACACAGGTGGCTGGGGAGGACCTGGCAACCCTAAGTTACACCTTGTGACTGCAGGGAAGCTGAAAAGTTGCCTCAGCAAGTATCCATTAGCCTTGCGCTAACTTAACGACCCAGTCATGCTCACAGTGAGGAGGACAGTGGGAGAGCGGTGAAGACAAAGGGATTGAACCCTCTTTCTGTTTTGTGTCCAGAAAAGCCTTTCCCGCCAAATCTGTGGCCTGAGGAAGTCTCTGTGAAAGAGCACGAGAACGTCACCTTGAAATGTACAGCCTCTGCAAGCTCCAGTGTCAGCATCTACTGGTTCAAGGATGGGGAACACATCCCAGCTAAGTCAGTCCTTTCCCAGCAGAACCGAACCCTCGCCATTCCTGACATCAGCCAAGACGATGAGGGGTCGTATACATGTCAGGCCTGGAATCCAGTTAACAGCGCCACGAGCAACCCTAGCAAAATAACCGTGATACATGCAGAGGTGGGAAATGGTCAGTAAAATTTGTAAAATTCAGTTCTTTTCATCTCAGTTGTCAGTGTTTTTCAATTAAAAAATTGGTGAGTAAGGTCAGTATTTCTTTGGTTTTGTGACTGCAATTTGTTGGGGAGGGGTAGTTATTGTATTTTGGAGGAAAGAAGTGGACAAGGAAAAAATGCTTGCAGATGCAGAAAACAGTGCAGAAAACTGTTGAGAAATGACAAGAGTTCATTAATAAGTTCTTTTTTCAGCAAAAAACCCCACAAAAGATAACGCAAAACAGAGACAAGCCTTACCTTGCAATGATAAGGTGTGTTGTTTGCATAATGATTACTTTATGTATGATTTTAATGTTTTGTTGTTTATTTATTTCTTAAATTTGGGCTTTTAAAAAAAAAAATACTGCCCATTCCTTGTAAACAGGGCTTCGGGTGGTGGACAACAATAAATAACCCCTAAACTGATAGGGTAGTATCCAGCCAGGCACCCATCAGCACATATAGCCCAAAACCATTTTGCTGCTTTATTATCTGCAGTATGCAATTTTTAAAAAAAGGAATCCTTTTTTTGCCTTAAATTTTGTACAATAATGAAAACGTTGCCCTGTCTTCATAAAATATATAGGTAAAGGTAGTCCCCTGTGCAAGTACCAGTCGTTTCCGACTCTGGGGTGACGTTGCTTTCACGTTTTCACGGCAGACTTTTTACGGGGTGGTATGCCATTGCCATTAGAAAGAGCCCCGTGGTGCAGAGTGGTAAAGCTGCAGTACTGCAGTCGGAGCCCTTTGCTCACGACCCGAGTTCAATTCCCACGGGAGCTGGTTCAGGTAGCCGGCTCCAGGTTGACTCGGCCTTCCATCCTTCTGAAGTCTGTAAAATGAGTCCCCAGCTTGCTGGGAGGGAAGTGTAATGACCAGGGAAGGCAATGGCAAACAACCCCGTAAAAAGGTCTGCCATGAAAAGGTTGTGAAAGCAGCGTCACCCCAGAGTTGAAAACGGCTGGTGCTTGCACAGGGGACCTTTCCTTTTCCTTGCCATTGCCTTCCCCAGTCATCAACACTTCCCCCCCCAGCAAGCTGGGTACTCATTTTACTGACCTCGGAAGGATGGAAGGCTGAGTCAACCTGGAGCCAGCTACTTGAACCAGCTTTCGCTGGGATCAAACTCAGGTTGTGACTGAGCAGAGGGCTCCGACTGCAGTACTGCAGCTTTACCACTCTGCACCAACCCCCGATCCGTGAACCAGCCCCGGTCCATGGCCTGTTAGCAACTGGGCCATGAGTTGTTTAATTATTTCATTATATATTACAATGTAGTAATAGTAGTAGTAGTAATAATAATAATAATAATAATAATAATAATAATAATAATAATAATAATAACAACAACAACAACAACAACATTGGATTTATATCCTGGCTTCACAATCTCCTTTATTTTCTCCCCCCACAACAGACACCCTGTGAGGTAGGTGTGGCTGAGAGAGCTCTTACAGCAGCTGCCCTTTCAAGGACAACCTCTGCGAGAGCTTTGGCTGACCCAAGGCCATTCCAGCAGCTGCAAGTGGAGGAGTGGGGAATCAAACCTGGTTCTCCCAGATAAGAGTCTGCCCTTTCAAGGACAACCTCTGCCAGAGCTATGGCTGACCCAAGGCCATTCCAGCAGCTGCAAGTGGAGGAGTGGGGAATCAAACCCGGTTCTCCCAGATAAGAGTCTGCCCTTTCAAGGACAACCTCTGCCAGAGCTATGGCTGACCCAAGGCCATTCCAGCAGCTGCAAGTGGAGGAGTGGGGAATCAAACCTGGTTCTCCCAGATAAGAGTCTGCCCTTTCAAGGACAACTCCTATGAGAGCTATGGCTGACCCAAGGCCATTCCAGCAGCTGCACGTGGAGGAGTGGGGAATCAAACCCAGTTCTCCCAGATAAAGAGTCCACACACTTAACCACCACACCAAAATAAAGTGCACAATTGTTTCATCCTGAAACCATCTCCCTGCCCCTGTAGTCTGTGTGGAAAAATTGCTTTCCACAAAACCGGTCCCTGGAGCCAAAAAGGTTGGGGACCACTGGCCTAGGGGCCATTTACTTCCATTTTTAATTGCTCTCTCCAGTCCCTGAGAAGATCATTTCTTGTTGCAGAACAAGACTCCGGTTTGACTGCAGGAGCCATTTCTGCGATCGTTCTGGGATCCTTGGCTATAGCAGCCTTGGTGGGAACTCTGCTGTTCTGCTTCTTCCGTAAGTAAGAACCGGAGAGCCGGGGACAGAAGCGTGACGTTGTCCTTTCAGGCCTTCATTGGTACGCTTTTGACTGCTGCTCTTCTTTGCCTGCAAAGGCAGGATTTAATATTTTTGGGAAATGTTAGAGCTGCTGGGCAGTCAGTCCTTAGCAGACTTAACACTGTGGACCTCAGTGGAAAGAAGAAGAGGAAGAAGAAGAAGACTGCAGATTTATACTCCGCCCTTCTCTCTGAATCAGAGTCTCAGAGCGGCTCACAATCTCCTTTATCTTCCTCCCCCACAACAGACACTCTGTGAGGTGGGGCTGAGAGGGCTCTCACATCAGCGGCCCTTTCAAGGACATCTCTGCCAGAGCTATGGCTGACTCAAGGCCATGCTAGCAGGTGCAAGTGGAGGAGTGGGGAATCAAACCCGGTCCTCGCAGATCAGAGTCCGCACACTTAACCACGACACCAAACTGGTGTAATGCTGACCTGGAGGGTCCCAGTTAGCCCGATCTCGATAGCTCAGATGCTGAGCAAGATTGGCCCTGTTTCGTTTTTAGATGGGAGATCACTGGTAAAGTCCAGGGTCACTGCACAGAGACAGGCAACAGACCACCTCTCTTTGTCTCTGCCCTGACCTGGATGGCCCAAACTAACCCAGTCTTTCCCTATGAACACTTTCCCTATGAAGAAAGGTTAAAACGCTTGGGGCTCTTTAGCTTGGAGAAACGTCGACTGCGGGGTGACGTGAAAGAGGTTGACAAGGTTATGCATGGGATAGGGAAGGTAGAGAAAGAAGGACTTTTCTCCCTTTCTCACAATACTAGAACTCATGGGCATTCAATGAAATTGCTGAACAGTCGGGTTGGAACGGATAAAAGGAAGTCCTTCTTCACCCAATGGGTGATTAACAAGTGGAATTCACTGCCACAGGAGGTGGTGGCGGCTGCAAGCATAGCCAGCTTCAAGAGGGATTTGGATAAAAATATGGAGCAGAGGTCCATCAGTGGCTATTAGCCACAGCGTATTATTGGAACTGTCTGGGGCAGTGATGCTCTGTATTCTTGGTGCTTGGCGGGGGGGGGGGGTTTAAAGTGGAAGGGCTTCTAGCCCCACTTGTGAACCTCCTTTTTTTTTGGCCACCGTGTGACACAGAGTGTTGGACTGGATGGGCCATTGGCCTGATTCAAGATGGCTTCTCTTATGTTCTTATGACACAGAGTGTTGGATTGGATGGGCCATTGGCCTGATCCAACAGGGCTTCTCTTATGTTCTTAATCTTGTCAAGATCTTGGAAGCGGAGCAGGGTCAGCATTTTCAGTGGTTGGATGGGAGACCACCAAGGGACTATGCAGAAGCAGGCACCTCTGCTTGTCCCTGCCCTGACCTGGATAGTCCAGGATAGCCTGATCTCCTCAGAAGCTCAGCAGGTTAGCACTTGATTGGGAGACCACCAGGCAAGTCCAGGATTCCTATACAGAGGCAGGCAATGGCAAACCATATCTGAATGTCTCTTGCCTTGGAAACCCTATCCAGGGGTGCCGAACTCATTTGCTATGAGGGCCGAATCTTGACCTTGTCGGGTGTGTCATAAAATGTAATGCCACGTCAGGGAGATATAAACTTTATAAAGGACGCAGACAAACACACACACTCAGCCTAATCCATTTCACTGGCTTGCTGAGCCTCAATCAACAGAAGGAAGGGAGGCTTGGCTCAGTAGGTCTGCTGTGCGATTGAGGGAGCCTGACAAAACCAGCTCTCCTTCCCCCACTTCCTCCCCAAGGGGGGGGGCTTTGCTCTGTAGCTCCTGTGCGATTGAGCAAGCCTGAAAAAGCAAGCAGTGATGCAGAAGGAAGCAAGAGAGGGAGAAGGAAGCAGATGGCAGTGAATTGCACAGACTGCATGTTTGACACCCTGGCCCTATGGGGACACCTGAAATTGCCTGCAACTTGATGCCACTTTCCACCACCGATCGTCAGTCTTAAGGTCATCTCATTAAGAATAAAATCTCTTCTTCTTTTGGTGGGAAGAATCAACTATACGGAAGTGATTCTGTGCTACACTTGCTATTATTAGTTTACAGAAACTTCAGCTTCACCCTTTCATGACTGAAGGGAGGATACTTGTAAAACCCCAACAATGGCCAATTTCTGAGTGTTCTGCCTCTTTCCCAGGTGCTCAACATCAGAAGAATAAGCGTTCCAAGCAGAATAATCCTACTTCTCCAGTATATGAGAATACACTCCCTTCTGCGCAGGTGAGACATTGGAAGCCACTGAATGTTCTCTTTTCAACACTGAATCTCCATCTATTTATTTGTTTTTCAAATTTCCACACTAGGGCCACGGGACTTTGGAAGCCCCATGGCTTCTCGTTTATATTGAACCACTCGCTGTTCAAAACAGCTGGGTCTGTAGTGGATTCGCACAAACAGGCGTCGATTCTTAATTAAGAAGACGCCTATGTGCCAAGTCCCACAGCTAAGAGCTTTTGCCTCACTGACGTCTCCTTTCAATTTAGACCTTGGTGAGGTGTTCGTATATAAAGTGGAGAGGCAGATCTTGGCCCAGTGAATGTACCGTCTAGAACAGGGGCCTCCAACCGTTTTCATCCTGCAGGCACCTTGGGAATTCCGATACAGCATGGGGGGCCAAAGCCACAAAATGGCCACCACAAAATGGCACTACAGGTGGTGGAGCCAGACACAAAATGGCTGCCCACACAAAATGGCTGCCGCACCTCACTTTCAGTCACACAATGAAGAGACTTGTGCTTCAGTGGCAGCTGCTGCTAGAGCAATACGTTTACAAATTTGCACAACAAATCAAATCTCCAATAGCCAATCAGAAGCCTTGTGGGGTAAAATCCCCACCTGGCCCCACCCACTTAAAAAAGAACTTGCTGCCAATGCAACATTTTAAAAAAAAATTGGCACAGCCAATCAAATCTCCAGTGACCAATCAGGAGCCTTGGTGGGCAAAGCTTCAACCTGGCCCTGCCCATTTTTGCTAAAAACTTTGTGGGTGCCCAGAAAAAGTGTCAGCGAGTGTCACGGTGCCCAGGGGTGCAATGTAGAGTATCCCGATAGTTGAACTCAAAGGTATCTAATGAAGTTGATGGGCAGTAGATTTCAAGTGGAGAAAAGGAAATACGACTTTACACAGAGAGTGATTCAGATGTGGAATCTGCTGCCAGAGGATGTTGATAAGGCAATTCTCTGGCAGTGAAGAGAAGTAGGCAGATTCATGGAGGACAAGTCTGTCAATGGCTACTAGCCGTAGCGGCTGAGGGAAATCTCCACATTCAGAGGCACTGAGCTACTGAATCCCAGAGCCAGGAGGCAACATCAGGGGAAGGCCTCAACCTCTCTGCCCTATTGCTGGACCTCTAGAGGAACTGGCTGGCCACTCTATGAGACAGGATGCCGGACTAGATGGACTATTGGGCTGGTCCAGCTAGGCTCTTCTAATGTTCTTGTCAGGGGAAGGCCTCAGCCTCTCTGCCCTGCTGTTGGCCCTCCAGAGGAACTGGTTGGCCACTGTGTGAGGCAGGATGTGGACAGGATGGACCTTCAGTGGTCTGATGCAACAGGGCTCTTCTCACATCCTTATGTTCTTATCTTCTTTATCTGACCCAGGTCATGCCCGTGAATTCTTCACAGATCAACCACACATACGAGGTAAGTGGAGGAATCTCAGGCGTCATCCCCAAAAGGTAGGAGACCGTATAAAATAACTCTGGGATATGCCTGAATGTCAGAGGGAGGGGCTTCTTTCAGACAGGGATGCCTGGGGATGGCAGCCATCCCCATTTGATGCAGAGAAAGCCCAGCTTCGCCTGTGGAATCAAGGAATCAGATTTTAGATGATTGCTAGTACTTGCTCCTGTTTCTTAAGCACACTCTGCTTTCCAGCACAAATGGCATCAACCCTATTAGCATGATTAGGATTAAGGTTGCCAGGACCCCCTGATACTGGCCAGGGGTGGAGGAGTTAGGTTGCCATCTCTAAGTTGAGAAACTCCTGGAGATTTGGGGTGGGGAGCCTGAGGAGGACAGGGACCCTGGTGGGGTAAAATGCCGTAGAGTCCACCTTCCAAAGCATCCATTTTTCGCCAGGGGAATTTATCTCTAGTCTGGAGATGTGGTGTAATTCTGGGGCATTCCCAAGCCTCTCCTGGAGGTTGGTATTCCTGATTGGGAAGTTCCTGGAGATTTGGAGGTGGATCCTGGGGAGAGGAAGGGTCTGGGATCTCGACAGGTTTTAATGCCACCCTCCAAAATCGCCATTTCTTCTAGGGGAAGTGATCCCTGGTCAGTTGTAATTCTAGGAACTCACCTGGCAACACTAAACTGGGTGCTCAGGAAGACAAACAAACAAAATGGCTTCCATCTGGATGTTCCCTGTTGACATCTCTCAACTTTCTCTTCAGGAGCTTCAACTTGGAAACCAGGCCGTGTACGATCAGCTGAGGTGGTGACAGAGCGGGACCGTCCCACTTGAGTGGAAGTTGACACCTCCGTCCAGTGGATTTGCTCCTTGGCCTTCAACCCCTTTGATTCTGTCTGGGCCTTTTGACCAGCCTAACAGTTTTAGGGAGCTACCAAGCTGTGATGGCCCTCCTTCAGGAACTCTTGACCCACATTCTGAGGAGAAGAGTAGGGTTTTGAACCCTGCCTTTCTCTGTCTTCAGGAGTCTTAAAGTGGCTTACAATCGCTTTCCTTTCCTCTCCCCACAGCAGGCACCTTGTGTGGTAGAGAACTGTGACTGACCCAAGGTCACCCAGCTGGTTGCATGCAGAGGAGGTGTGGGGAGTCAAACCCGGCTCTCCAGAGTAACCACTGCAACACTCTAGCTCTGAGCCAGAAAGCTGGCCTCAGTACCCAAGATGCTCCTATGGTTGAAGGGAAAAAACTTGTAGAGACGGAAACAAAAGCCTAAGATCGAAAAAAAAGCAGAGGTCTGCAGCTGAGCGTGGACTTCTGCATAAAGATGGCTCCGGGTTCAACAATCCCCCAGGCTCTCTCCTCTGAAGAACCTCAGATGGCCAGACAAGGTGAAATCTCTGGGGACCTTGAGGACTAGATGGATGGATGGTCAGGAGAGAACAGGAGAGAAGCCATTTGGATCAGGCCAGTTGCCCATCCAGTCCAACGCTCTGTGTCACACAGTGGCCAAAAAACCAGGCACCATCAGGAGGTCCATCAGTGGGGCCAGGACACTAGAAGCCCTCCCACTGTGCCCCCCCCAAGCACCAAGAATAGAGCATCACTGCCCCAGACATAAGGACATAAGAGAAGCCATGTTGGATCAGGCCAGTGGCCCATCCAGTCCAACGCTCTGTGTCACACAGTGGCCAAAAAAAACCCCAAGTGCCATCAGGAGGTCCACCAGTGAAGCTAGAAGCCCTCCCACTCTGCTCCCCCGCTCCCTCGAAGCACCAAGAGTACAGAGCATCCCTGCCCCAGACAGAGAGTTCCAACAATACGCTGTGGCTAAGAGCCACTGATGGACCTCTGCTCCATATGCTTATCCAATCCCCTTTTGAAGCTGGCTATGCTTGTAGCCACAGCCTCTATTGCCTGTTCCTTCAGCAGCCAAACAATTTCCATGGGACCTGTTCTAAATATTTTGCGTCCCCAAGTAAGGTTGCCGACTCTGGGAAATACCTGGGGGGCAGAGACTGTGGTGAGTCATGTTTGGGAGGGAAGAAACCTCCGTGGTTTAATGCCATAGAGTCCGCCCGCCAAAGCAGCCATTTTCTAGAGGAATTCATCTTTGTGACCTGGAGATTAGTTGTAATCCCAGAAGATCTGCAGGCCTCATCCAGAGGATAAAGCAATAATATCACCATGGGATAATAACGAGCAAGATTCACACTAAAGTTTTGATAGGCTATTCCAAAATTACAAAGGTCTTTAGTAATTTCAAACACACGCGAATTGCGATAAGCGCAATACGAACAACATTCATTCAATTTTCAAAGTCCATTTCCGACTGGCTCTCCATATTTCCTTGATCCCGCCTTGATATGGTTCTTCAAGATAATTAAATTTTCTCATGGGAAACCTTCCAATATTCCAACAAAGTATTTCCAAAACTCATGCGTGGATCGTGATGAGCCTCTGACAGGAACGCCAGCCTTGGATTTAAACTTTGATTTAATTTGATTTGAATTAGGTGGACAAGAACATCACTATCCAATGTATTTCTCTTTTAGCTGTATTGACATAAATACGGATATTGGCTGCTTATCCCATTACATACACTAAACCCATCTTCCACTGTATTGTAATGTATTTTTCTAGTGGCAAACGATATGTACATATGTTACATGTTAAAAGGTAAATTAGTTGGATGGGAAAAACCTCTGAGAAAGAAATGCCCCCAGTTTGGCCCAGGCTTATAACAATAGAGTGATTAACAGACATTCTCACATTTTGGCCCTGTTCAGACACACAGTGTAATCAGATGTCGCTGCTGTTTCGATCCAGATTTAAAGTGGCTGATCAGACAGCAACATCTGCTTCCCAGTATTAACTTGTGGTAGCCCTCCCCAATCCTTCTCAGAACTGGATTATTTTGTTACCTGCTCCTTTGCAGAGTTTTTTAAGTTCTCCAGTTTCACCTCGTAGTTTTCTCCATCTGGATAGTTCTGCTGCGATATTAACCAACTTCCGGATGTCTGAAGGCTGTCCCAGAGCGAAAGGAGCCTCAGACATCCAGTTTACGGTCGCCATTTTTTTTACTACTTAGCGATATGCACATAACCACATAATGTTTTAACCTATGCGCATGTGTGCATATGCGCACAATGCTCGTATGGACATAATGCATGCATGTGCATAATAGTGGCAAAAAAAGAACTGCATGGTGCTGTCGTGTGGACGGTTTCACTGCAGAGTGATTCAAATTGCGGTATGGCAGTCTGATCGATAATATCCGGAACAAAGATATTTGGAACAGAACTGGGTCAGTTTAACACAGGCTCAACATGCTGTGTGAACAGGGCCTTTGACATGTTACTGTTTTATTGGTTTCTCACACTCATATTACCCGGGTCAAAGGTTTGCTCAATTTGTTAATTTTACTATTCTGTCATTGGATCTTAAATTTGTACCGTTTTGCATTCTAAACCACTGCCTACCAGCTCTATGCAGCTCTGCTCACTGTACCTGATTCGTCTGATGAACTGTGCTTAGAGCACATGAAAGCTTACATTCTGAATAAAACTTTGTTGGTCTTAAAGGTGCAACTTGACCCCCACTTTGTTCTACTGCTTCAGACCACTTGGATCTAGCCTTCGATCCCATTTTTTATGGATCACTTTATCAAAGAGGCCTACAGAGTGACCACCATTAAACAGACCTCATCTTTCCAGCACAATTCATGGAGAAGGCTCCTTCCCACTCCCCAAACTCCACCCTTCTGAGACTATTGGAATATATCCTGTTCCTTTTTTTTTCTTCTTTTTTGTGTTAATGACCTAAAGATTTTTATGAAGCTGGATTATAATCATAATTTTTTGGATTTTTTTTTTTAATGAAGTATGATTCTTTAGTAGCTAAAGTTTTACCTCTTTAATGGATTAAGTAAGAGACACTGCCGGGGGTCACCAAAAGGGGGGAGGGATGGAGAAAATGTAACATATATGTATTAATCTTTAATAACAAATGATAATGTGCTATTACTATGTATATTACAGTATAATAAATTGTTTTAAACCAAGCACGTTTTAAGTTTTTTAAAATATATATATTTGCATTTGTCTGTGTTCTTTATAAAATTCATATCTCTGCTACCTAATCTTAAATAGGTACACACATGGCCCAGCCCGACATGGCCCGGCCCAACAAGGTCTCATTTATGTCAGATCCAGCCCTCATAACAAATGAGTTCGACACCCCTGCTCTAGTCCAAGTGTCCTCAACGCTGTGCCCACTCGCATAGGCCAGGGCCAGCCCTAGACCGTCTGGCACCCCAGGCAAGGCTAACTTCTGCCCTCCCCCCTGCACTGATAACGTCACCGAGTCACATGGGGGTATCCAATTTCTTACCCCTAGAAGGCTGACGCCCTAGGCAATCACCTAGTTTGCCTAGCGGCAGGGACGGTCCTGCAAGGGCAGACTGCAGAGATCACTTCCCCCGGAGAAAAATGGCTGCTTGGGAGGGTGGAGTCTTATGACACTACCCCACTGAAGTCCCTGTGCTGGTCCTTCCCTCATTCTCCCTCCCCACTTCCCTGGGCGGCTGGGGACTGAATTCTCAGGGGTTGGCTGGCTCCACCCAGGCCCGGCACTAGGGGTTCTGCCGCTCAAGGCAGACCCCTGCGCCATGCCTCCTCCCCACCGCTTCAGTTACGTCATCGTGCAGGACAACACTGCTCTTCAGAGGCTTCCTAGCCTGCGAAGAGCGAGGCATTTTAGCAGCGTTTTAGCGGTGCCCCACTGCTTTTGGGTTTAAAGTGTCCGGGCGTCACTAAAATGCCGCGCTCTTCGGAGGCTTCCAAGGAAGTCTCTGAAGAATGTAGGGGAGTAAGGAGGCAATGCCCTAGGCAGCCACCTACCCCTCCTACTCCCATGTGCTGGCCCTGGAGCCACCCTCTCTGACTGGCTCTTCTGGCCTCTACAGCCTGCACGATTGGAGAAACTTAAGCCTATCCCTGCGCTTGAGGGCCACACTCCCTCAAGCACACACTCCCTATCCCTCCCCTTGAGGGCCAGGGGTGGGGAACCTCCATCCCGAGGGCCGTATACAGACCTCGAGGTCACTTGGTGTGGCCCTCGGGGATTGCTGGGCCGAACCAAGCCATGTGGCAGCCTCCCTGGGGCATGGCTGGCCAGTGAGGATTGTGGGGCCCAGCTGCACTGTGCAGCAGCCTCCCCAGGGCCAGGCAGGGATTACCGGGCCCAGATGTACTGTGCGGCAGCCTCCCTGGGGCCTGGCTGGCCAGCCAGAATTGTTGTGGGGCCTGGAAAAGTGGCTGCCACAGTTCAGTTTGCACTTGATTCTCCCAGAGGGTGTGGCCTAATATGCTAATGAGTGTGACCTAATATGACAATATTAGGGGATGTGGTCTAATATGCTACTGAGTTCCTGTGGGACTTTTTCTACAAAAAAGCCCTGGACCTATGCATTTGCCTAGGGCAGTGGGCCGGGTGTGGGTGTGTGTTTGTGTGCCAGATTAGGCTCTTTCCACATGAGTTCAAATAGCAAAACAATTATTTGCATTAATTTCGCTGGCCTGAATCATTCTTCCTCGGCGGAGCACTGTTTTTTAAGTTGATCATTTTTAATGGCCCGCGAATGCTGTTATAAATATCCATATGGCTCTTGGCAGAAAAAAAGTTCCCCACTGCTGCTCTAAGCTGTGGAGTCTTGTGAGCAAGGGTTTTTTTTGGGGGGGAGGGGTAGAAGCCCAGCAGGAACTCATTAGCATATTAGACCACATCCCTGACATCACCATTGTTTCACACAGGGCTTTTTGCAGAAAAAAAGCTCAATAGGAACTCATTTGCATATTAGGCCACACCCCCTTATATAAGGCAGCCGGAACTGTGTTCCTGTGCGTTCCAGCTTTTAAAAAGCCCTGCTTGTGAGCAAAAATTCTACTTTTGTGAGCTCTTGGCATTCAAGTTGTGAGCTTCTGCATCAATCAGTGTGCTCTGGGGCCATTTTTCCTGAGCTGAGGCAAAAATGTGTGAGCCGGAGACGAAAAGAACTGTGAGCTAGCTCCCGCTAACTCAGTTTAGATGGAACGCTGCGCGAGAGTTGCCATCTTCCAGGCGAGGCCTGGAGATCTCCCGGGGTTTCAACCGATCGCCCGACGACAGCGGTCAGTTCCCCTGGGGATGGGAGCAGCGGCTCCCCCCAAAAACTCCTCCCCTGCCTTCGATGGCGCAAGTCTTTCAGGTGCTCCGGGACTCTTCACTCTTTTCTGCCTGGAGAAACTGTCTGCTTTGGAGGGGGAACTCTGACCCCCTCCCCCAACTCTGCCCTCCACAGGCTCTCCACCCCTCCCGGAATCCCCTGCCCAGAGTTGGCAACCTCCCTGGGCCCCTCCCGCCCGGCCCTTCTTTCCCGCCCTTCCCAGCAACCGCGCCTGGGCACCGCCTGTTCCTCTTCCGACGGCTCGGCTGGTCGGCTGCGCCGGGGAGAAGGAGGCAGAGCAGCCTCTAGCCGCCCCGTCGGACCTGCCTGAGGCTCCCGCGCCAGGGAGCCGGGCGCCCTCGGGGTGGCGGCATGGGGAGGCGGCTGGAGGAGCAGCTGGGGAGCCCTGCGCGGGGACCCCCGGGGGGACGGAGCTCCTGGCAGGCGGCGGCGCTCCTCGCGGGTAAGAGGGAACCTGCAAGGGGGGGTGGAGCAGGCGGGCAGAGTGGGGGAGGATCCCTTAGCCTGGTTCAGCAGACCCTGCTCACAAACCCTCCGGCCCCTGACTAGAAGAAGAAGAATTGCAGATTTATACCCCGCCCTTCTCTCTGAATCAGAGACTCAGAGCGGCTTACAATCTCCTAGATCTTCTCCCCTCACAACAGACGCCCTGTGAGGTGGGTGGGGCTGAGAAGAAGTGGAAGAAGACTGCAGATTTATACCCCGCCCTTCTCTCTGAATCAGAGACTCAGAGTGGCTCACAATCTCCTGTATCTCCTCCCCCCACAACAGACACCCTTTCAAGAACAACTCCTATGAAAGCTGTGGCTGACCCAAGGCCATCCCAGCAGCTGGAGGAGTGGGGATTCAAACCCGGTTCTCCCAGATAAAGAGTCCACATACTTAACCACTACACCAAACTGGCTCCTTGCCCAAGGGAGGTTAGCAGGTGGATTCTGCAGGCAGCGGACTGAGGGATGCCAGCCTCCAGGTGGGGTCTGGGGATCCCCTGGAATTACTGCTCATCTCCAGACCAAAGAGATCAGTTCTCTTGAGAGAACAGACCACAGAGGCATCGCAACCCACTGAGGTCCCTCCCCTCCCCAGGTTCCATCCCCAAACCTCCAGGAATTTCCCAACCTGAAGCTGGCAACCCCATGCCCCCGGTCCCTCAGGGGGGACCTGGCAACCTTACTCTTTCCCCAAGCTTTGCCCATCCCAACACCTGCTCCTCAAATCTCCAGGACCTTCCAAAGCTAGAGAGGGCAAATCCACATTTGAGTTTGATCCCCGGCGGAAGCTGGGTTTTCAGGTCGCCAGCTCGAGGTTGACTCAGGCTTCCATCCTTCCGATGTCGGACAAATGAGTCCCCAACTTGCTGGGGGGGAAAGTGTAGATAACTGGGGAAGGCAATGGCAAACCACCCCGTAAAAAGTCTGCCGTGAAAGCATCGTGATGCGACGTCACCCCAGAGTCGGAAACGACTGGTGCTTGCACAGGGGACCTTTCCTTCCATAGCCATGAAAGTGACCAGGCTTCTACTGAGGGGTAAGCAGGCCAACAGAATGTTGCACAGAAACCTGAGCTGTGACTTCTCACTGGGAACCTCTCTTGCCCTTCCTGGAACCCTGAACAAGAAGCTGCTGTCTGGACGTGGCCTGGGTTCAAGTCCCCTTCTCTTGAGTCCTTCCCCTTGTTGCAGCTGCTGTTTTGGTTGCTTCCTCATCTACTATACTTGAAAGGAAAGGAAAGGTCCTCTGTGCAAGCACCAGTCGTTTCCGACTCTGGGGTGACGTTGCTTTCACAATGTTTTCACGGCAGATTTTTTACGAGGTGGTTTGCCACTGCCTTCCCCGGTCATCTACACTTTCCCCCCAGCAAGCTGGGGACTCCTTTGACCGACCTTGGAAGGCTGAGTCCACCTCGAGCCGGCTACCTGAAAACTCAGCTTCCGCCGGGGATCAAACTCAGGTCGTGAGCAGAGCTTAGGACTGCAGTACTGCAGCTTTAACACTCTGCGCCATGGGGCTCTTTACTATACGTGACCAGGGCTTATAAGAACAGGGCAGAGAATTTACCAGGACATATTGCTGTGGGCTATAACATCCGAGCTGTCCTCATTTCCTCTTCTTTTTTCTGGGTATTAAGTTTGGGCATGGCCAGACCCCACCCGCCCCCTTAGTCCCTTGCTCTGAGGCCTTTGATCAGACCCAGGACTGACCCAAGATATAGCCAGCTATTGCGGCTTTTAAACCATACTGGATCTGGGTTTTGGGGGGGAAATGGTAAACCGCTGTGGGTTTCCTTCGGTGAGCAAAGCAAGGAATAAATCTTCTAAGGAACCAGTGGAGAAACTGGCTCGACATTTCATGCCTTGGTTCAGCATGGATTGGTGCTGTTTGTGCCACCAGGAGAGAGACAGTTAAGAGAAGTTTCCATTCTTTTGCAAACATCTGCTCCATTCCATGAAATCACCAAATTTGGTTCCTTTTTCAAGAAGGGAATTTCTCCTTTTGTGTCCTGCTCCTCAGGCAGAATTTGTATGATTATTGAGCTTATCCTATGAGGATGGAGTAGAGCAGCCCCAACCTTTTTGGCACCAGGGACCGGTTTTGTGGAAGACAATTTTTCCAGGGGCGGGGGGATGGGATGGCTTCAGGATGATACAATTGTGCACTTTATTTCTATTCGTTGGTGTGGTGGTGAAGTGTGCAAACTCTTATCTGGGAGAACTGGGTTTGATTTTCCACTCCTCCACTTGCAGCCGCTGGAATGGCCTTGGGGCAGCCATGGCTTTCACGGAGTTGTCCTTGAAAGGGCAGCTTCTGGGAGAGCTCTCTCAGCCCCACCCACCTCACAGGGTGTCTGTTGTGGGAGAGAAAGGTAAAGGAGATTGTGAGCCGCTCTGAAATTCAGAGTGGAAGGCAGGATATAAATCCAATGTATTACTACATTGTAATATATAATGAAATCATTATACAACTCACAGCCCGGTTGCTAGCAGGCTGTGGACCCCTGGGATAGAGACCCCAGGAGTTGGGGACCCCTGGGATAGAGAGCACTGACAAAGAGAACTTTTCTTCCCTCTCCCCAAAGACTAGAATGTGAAGGCATGTGATGAACCTGATGGGCAGTAGGTTCAGGACGGACAAAAGGAAATACTTTACCCAGAGAATGATCCAAATGTAGAATTTGCCGCCAGAGGATGCGGTGATGGCCACAGGAATAAGCAGTTTTAAAAGGGGAATTAGATAGATTCATGGAGGATAAATCTGGCTACTAGCCATTGTCGATAAAGGGAACCTTCACATTCAGAGGCACCAGATCTCTCAAGCCCGGGGCCAGCAAGCAACATCAGGGGAAGCCTTCGGCCTCCATGCCTGGTTGGTGGACCTCCTGAGGAACTGGTTGCCCACTGAGTGAGACAGGATGCTAGACTAGATGGACCATTGGTCTAACCCAGCAGGGCTCTGCTTGTAAGAACATATGAACATATGAAGCTGCCTTCTACTGAATCAGACCCTCCTTGGTCCATCAAAGTCAGTATTGTCTACTCAGACTGGCAGCGGCTCTCCAGGGTCTCAAGCTGAGGTTTTTCACGCCTACTTGCCTGGACCCTTTTTAGTTGGAGATGCCAGGGATTGAACCTGGGACCTTCTGCTTCCCAAGCAGATGCTCTACCACTGAGCCACTGTCCCTCCCCAAAGGTAAAGGTAGTCCCCTGTGCAAGCACCAGTCTTTTCCAACTCTGGGATGACGTTGCATTTCTGGGACGTTTTCATGGCAGACTTTTTATGGGGTGGTTTGCCATTGCCTTCCCCAGTCATCTGCACTTTCCCCCCAGCAAACTGAGTACTCATTTTACCGACCTCAGAAGGATGGAAGGCTGAGTCAACCTCAAACTGGCTACTTGAACCCAGTTTCTGTCGGGCTCAAACTCAAGTCGTGAGCAGAGCTTAGGACTGCAGTACTGCAGCTTTACCACTCTGCGCCCCAGGCAGAAGAAGAAGAAGATATTGGATTTATACCCTGCCCGTCACTCTGAATCTCAGAGTGGCTCACAATCTCCTTTACCTTCCTCCCCCCACAACAAACACCCTGTGAGGTGGGTGGGACTGAGAGAGCTCTCACAGAAGCTGCCCTTTCAAGGACAGCTCTGCGAGAGCCATGGCTGACCCAAGGCCATTCCAGTAGCTGCAAGTAGAGGAGTGGGGGAATCAAACCCAGTTTTCCCAGATAAGAGTCCGCACACTTAACCACTGCACCAAACTGGCTATGTTCTTAACATCTCATGAAAAGAGGCTGAAGTAATAGGACAGAAGTACTTCAGAGTGGAGGTGAGGGGACTATACGGTTGAATATCCTGCATGTAGAGAACTAGATGTCAGGGAAGAAGGCAAAGTGCTAATTTTCTATGTGCGGGGAATTTATTATTTTCTTTGGATGCAATCAGAAGAGCCCCCCACACACATGCACCCCTCCCATCTGCAGCTTGAGTCTTCATTTCAACTCTCCTCCGGTGGGGGAGGCATTCTGGGTTAGTAGAAAGGCAGGCCAGGGACCTAAGATCTGTACTGTCTTGGATGGGGTTTCACTCCTCATGCAAAGCCAGGTTTGCCGCTTGGGAGTGCTGCTTGACAGCACAGCAGGGCCTTGTTTATAGCAGAAACTCCTTTGCATATTAGGCCGCACACTCTTGATGTAGCCAATCCTCCTGGAGCTTACAGTAGGCCCTGTTAAAGAGCCCTGTAAGCTCTTGGAGGATTGGCTACATCAGGGGCGTGTGGCCTAATATGCAAAGGAGTTCCTGCTACAAAAAAAGCCCTGCGGACCACCTTATAAAATCAAGGGGTGGTTCAATGGCTCGGAATCCATTTGCCCAGCTCCAGCTGCATCCATTCCTGGTTCAGTTAGATCTAGCCACAGTGATCCATGCCTTGGTTATGTCTAGACTGGACTACTGCAATTTGCTCTCTTTGGGGCTACCCTTGAAGAGTGTTCGGAAGCTGCAGCTAGTGCAGAATGATGTGACTAGACTGATGGTCAAGGCCAGCCACCCCTCTGTATAGTTCCCCAATAGTACTGCGATTACACGGACTCCCAATCTGCTCCCAAGCCCAATTCAAGGGGTTGCTTTTGACCTTTAAAGCCCTGTGTGGTTTTAAAGGACCATCTTCTCCTATATGTTCCTGCCCAGGAATTAAGATTGCAGAGAAAGGCCTTCTAGAGTGTCCCACTGCTCAAAGAAGCTCATCTGGAGGGCACCCGAGACAGGACCTTTTTGGTGGCAGCCCTACTATTATGGAACAGCCTCCCCAGGAAGGTGCCCCTGGCCCCCTCACTTTTGATCATCAGGAGGCAGTCAAAAACTGTTTTATTTAGGACTGCATTTGATTTATTTAGTCTTTATTATTGGTGCTCCTAAATAGGAATTTCTCAAATAGTGGCTTTTTATGGGTTTCGCAATTGTTTTTATTGTGTATTTATAACATTTTATTTGGCTCCTAAGCTGCCTTGAGTTCCATCGCAGCCATTGGAAGGCCAGAAAGGTGGCTGATCAATGTTTTAAGTCAGGGGTCCCCAGCCCCCGGTCCGTGAACCGGTACTGGTCCGTGGCCTGTTAGCAACTGGGCTGTGAGTTGTATAATTATTTCATTATATATTACAATGTAGTAATAATAATAAGAAGAAAAAGACATTGGATTTATATCCTGCCCTCCGCTTAAAATCTCAGAGTGGTTCACAATCTCCTTCATCGTCCTCCCCCACAACAGGCCCCCTGTGAGGTGGGTGGGGCTGAGAGAGCTTTCCCAGAAGCTGCCTTTTCAAGGACAACTCTGCGAGAGCTTTGGCTGACCCAAGGCCATTCCAGCAGCTGCAAGTGGAGGAGGGGGGAATCAAACCCGGTTCTCCCAGAAAAGAGTCTGCCCTTTCAAGGATAACCTCTGCCAGAGCTATGGCTGACCCAAGGCCAATCCAGCAGCTGCAAGCGGAGGAGTGGGGAATCAAACCCGGTTCTCCCAGATAAGAGTCCGCACACATAACCACCACATCAAAATAAAGTGCACAATCGTATCATCCCAAAACTATCGCCCCTCCTCCCCCAGTCTGTGGAAAAATTGTCTTCCACAAAACCAGTCCCTGGTGCAAAAAAGGTTGGGGACCATTGTTTTAAATTACGTAACCAACCAATGTGCTCCCTTTCCCCCTCACTCTGCAGCTGCCGTCCTGAGTTCCGGCTTCCTGCTAACCCAGGCCCAGGAGATTTCCATTTTGATGTATCCATCGCAGCCATTGGAAGGCCAGAACGTCACTCTGCTTCCAAGAGGAAAATTGAGCTTTCATCAGTGCAGCTGGTACCGAGAAGAAGAAGCTGAAGCAAACCGGATCTTGACATACAAGCCGTCACCATCGCCGCCTGAGCAGAACGGTCCAAGCTTCACTGGGCGGGAGACTGCCTCTCTAGGTTGTTCTCTGTGCATCATTAGCCTGACGGCGAGTGACACTGGAATTTATATAGTGTCAAAGGCTGTGAGCGGTGGCCGTGAAATGGGGTATAAACGTATAGACGTTTTAGGTATGGTTTGTTCCCTCTTTCTTGTCTCTCGTATATATATTTTTTAATTTTTATTTGAAATATTCGAATCTTGCTTCCATATAACTCAAACATTACATAACATATATCAATATATCAAATACTCCTTTCTCCCCTTTTTCCTTTCCATTCCCTCCCCCCACAAAACGACCAGTAATAATACCTTATTTTATATCTGTAGCCAGGAGCACACCTTTTGGAGTTTAACCAATATATTATTGTTGGCCGCTCCTGCTTTTACCCATCCGATATACTCCGGCCACCTCTTCTTCTTTTCTTTTTTAAATTTTTTTTTACAAGTTTATTGAAAAAAATGCAAAACCATACGTAGTACAGTATTGTGATCAGGTTACAGGAGTTAATGAGAAGAATAACCAAAATTTTAACAGTCTCATGTAGGATTAATGGCAAATGTGATTTACAGACAGGAACTAAAACAGTAGGTTGCAGATTGAGTTAATACTAGGGTTGCCCCAAGTTCAATTCAAGAAATATCTGGGGACTTTGGGAGTGGAGCCAGGAGACTTTGGGGGCGGAGCCAGGAGACATTGGGGGTGGAGCCAGGAGCAAGGGTGTAACAAGCATAATGGAACTCCAAGGGAGTTCTGGACATCACTTTGAAAGGGACCGCACGCCTTTTTCAATGCCTTCCTTCCATAAGAAGTAATGAAGGATAGGGGCACCTTATTTTGGGGCTCATAGAATTGGACACCTTGGTCCAATAATTTTGAAAATTGGGGGGTACTTTGGGGAGGGGCACTGGATGCTATACTGAAAATTTGGTGCCTCTACCTCAAAAAATAGCCCCCCCCCCAGGTCCCAGATACCCGTGGATCAGTTCTCCATAATTTCCTATGGGGATGTCTCTATACGGAATAATGGAGTTCCCAGCAGAAATTTCCCTCCCCTCCCCCCGCTTTCTGATGACCCTGAAGCAGGGGGGCCTCCAAACAGGGGGATCCCCTGCCCCCACCTGGGGATTGGCAACCCTAGTTAATACCATCATGAAGAGGTGGCAGTAAAATGAGGATTAAGCAGTTAAATAAGCATCAGAAAGATGATAATAATAATAAGTCATAACAGCAGTAATAAGGAAGCAAAGACCACGTTTATATTGTAAAATCATCTTTATATCTCCGGTATCTCGTGTTACATTTTATGTGTGGCTTAGCCCAACAAAGTGACCTTTATGTCAGATCCGGCCCTCTTCATCAATGAATTTGCCATCCCTACTTTAAAGTTTCCTTTACAAGGCTGCCCAAATATGGAGTCTTATGGAGAATTCATATCCCCCCCTTTCTTTATAGATATTCTCAGAAACATTGATGAACAGGTGGATTGCTTTAACGTGATGGGGTTAGTTGGTGTCATCCCAGTTTGGGTTGTTTTTGTTTGCTTAACTGAGGGATAAGAACATAAGAGAAGCCATGTTGGATCAGGCCAACGACCCATCCAGTCCAACACTCTGTGTCACACAGTGGCAAAAAATTTTATATATACACACACACTGTGGCTAATAGCCACTGATGGACCTGTGCTCCATATTTTTATCTGAACCCCTCTTGAAGGTGGCTATACTTGTGGCCGCCACCACCTCCTGTGGCAGTGAATTCCACATGTTAATCACCCTTTGGGTGAAGAAGTACTTCCTTTTATCCGTTTTAACCATTCAATTTCATCGAATGCCCACGAGTTCTTGTATTGTGAGAAAGGGAGAAAAGGACTTCTTTTTCCATCCCATGCATTATCTTGTAAACCTCTAGCATGTCACCCCGCAGTCGACGTTTCTCCAAGCTAAAGAGTCCCAAGCGTTTCAACCTTTCTTCATAGGATTTGGTTTTATTCACACACGGATGCTCAAGGAACTTAACACTGGGGTCACGGAACTAGATGTTGGCTATAGCTTCGACTATGTGCCCTGGGTGGTATAGTGGGAAACAACAATTGTGTACAAAGTGCACCATAAAAAATATATAAAGTAATTCTTAGTGTCTATGCTAGTTTCCACTAATACCAAATACACAGTCTATCAAAAAGTTTCTCAAAAGGAAAGGGTTCCACAGTATTTCAGTGTCCAGAGAATCTCCAGTCCTTCTTCCTTCTTGTTCTATCCCGTGTGGTATCCAAATTATTGGAAAGTAACATAAATCCTGGCTCCAAAGGTGATGTTCCCTTTATGTGCCTATCAAGTTGGATCACGTTTCACATGCAATGCTTCCTTGAAGAGCCAATCTGCTCAATTTTTCTTTTTGGCGTCAACTAAGACCGCTTGATCAAATTTCCAATAGGCACTAGCTCAAACTTCATCACCTTTGGAGTCAGGATTTGTAAGGAATTTGGATACCACGCAGGATGGAATGAGGAGGGGGAAGGACTGGACATTCTCTGGACATTGAAATATTGTGGATCCTTTCCTTTTGTGAAACTTTTTGATAGACTGTGTATTTGGTATTATTGGTAACTAACACAGACAATAAGAATTGCTTTGTATATATATTTTATGGTGTGTTTTGTACACAGTTGCTGCTTTCTGCTATAGACTGGATTGCCACTTTTGTATGGTGTAACTCTGGGTAGTATAGTGGGTAGGGCGGACTAGAGGAAAGCTGTAACAAAAGTTAGCAGTTCCGAATTGAAACTCAAAGTCCCTCTCTGCCTCCTTGGCAGCAGAAGCTGTGCTTTCTGAAATCCATCTGGCAAGCTGACCTAGAGCCCGTTTCCTCTTAGGGTTCCGGTGACTTCACCCAAACCCCACTTTTATTTCCTGAGACTGGCCCACGATGACCAACCTCCAGATGGCCCTTGGAGACCTCCCGCCAGGGCTCTATTTCTAGCAGGACCTCCTCTGCATATTAGGCCATGCCCCCTGATGTATCTAATCCTCCTGGAGCTTACAGTAGGCCCTGTATGAAGAGCCCTACAAGCTCTTGGAGAATTGGCTACATCAGGCCCAATATGCAGAGGAGCTCCTGCTAGAAAAAAAGCCCTGCCTCCCACTATTACAATTGATCTCCAGAAGGCCAAGATCAGTCCCACTAAAGAAAATGGCTGCTTTGGAGGGTGGACTCGATGGCATGGATCCCAGATGAGGTCTCTCCCCCTCCCCAAATCCTGCCCTCTTCAGACTCCATCCCTCGAATCTCCAGATATTTCCCAAATTCAGAGATGGCAACCCTTGACTGGGGGATGGAGACCAGCATGGTGACCCACCTGAATCAGTTTTCAGGATGTGAAGCTGTGAACAGAATCCCCCAATGCAACGGTGAATCAGGCTACTCCGAGCATGTGTCTGTAGGAAGGATTCATTTCTCGACCCCTGTCTTTTTCTTTTTTCCTTTCCTTTCTCCCAGTGGCGCTTGTCCAGAGGGTGACGGTTCAGGAGGTGGTCACCGGCTACGTGGGGCAAGAAGTCACCCTGCCCTGCAACTTTGTCAGCACCAGCCCGGACATCAAGGTCAGCCGGGTCACCTGGATGAAGGAGATGGGCACGAGGAAGCAGGCTGTGGCCGTGTACAACCCCTACTTTGGAACCTGGTACCTGATGGAGAGAGGCAGCGGGCGCATCCGTTTCCAGGCTCCGTCCCTGCAGGACGCCACCCTGGTCATCGGGCCCCTGCGCATGAGTGACGAGGGCATCTACACCTGTGAGTTTGCCACGTACCCGCTGGGCAACGAGGAGGGCGTCACCCATCTGGTGATACTGGGTAAGGGTGCAACTTTTTGCTATGAGAGCAGACCTTTGCGTCGGCGCTGTCGTGTCCGTTCAAGACAGGCAGGTTGGCTATTTGTATTGACCAATAGCTCAGCTAAAAAAAGACATAAGAACATAAGAACATAAGAGAAGCCATGTTAGATCAGGCCAATGGCCCATCCAGTCCAACATTCTGTGTCACACAGCGGCCAAATATATATATATATATACACACACACACACACACACTGTGGCTAATAGCCACTGATGGACCTCTGCTCCATATTTTTATCTAACCCCTTCTTGAAGGTGGCTATGCTTGTGGACGCCACCACCTCCTGTGGCAGTGAATTCCACATGTTAATCACCCTTTGGGTGAAGAAGTACTTCCTTTTATCCGTTTTAACCTGTCTGCTCAGCAATTTCGTCGAATGCCCACGAGTTCTTGTATTGTGAGAAAGGGAGAAAAGACAAATGTGACCGCGCAACAAGCGGAGCTGTATAGTAAATGCCCTTCTTCCATGGAGATTGGAGCGGTGTGTCATATGTAGTTCTTCCTCCTCACCTGCACAATATGTGGTAGGTGATGCTGTAAGAGAGGGTCTGGTGCAAGATTTGCCAGCGAGCTTTGCGGCAGAAGGGAGACCCCAGTTTCCCAGATGCCGGTCTAAATCTCTAGCCCAGTCTAAATCTCTTAACTAAATCTCTAAGTGGCCACCTCTAGAATTCTGACATGGGGTGGTGGGTACAACCACAAAATGACCAACGTAGGAGGTGCGTCACAAAATAGCCGCCATGGGAGGTGGCGCCAACCACACAAAAACGGAGGAAGTCCAAGTGCAGGGGACAGGAGGGGATAATTTTCAAAACATACATTGCGAAATAAGTGTGTGTGCAGGGGTGACCCAATGCCCCATGGCGCCCTGGGCAGACTCACTGCTTGGTGCCCCCCCAGCACCCCTGATCCTCCCCCTGCCACACCCCCTTCCCCCCCCCGCGCCTCCTCCTCCCTCCCTTCGGACCCTTCCCCCCCCCGGTGTCATTTTCAACGCCGGAACCGACTCTAGTGCGGCATTCCGGCTCTTTAAAGCCCCCCCCCCCAGCCGAACACTCGAAATGCGGCTAAAACCACACCGCAGGGGCGGGGCGCGCTCACCTTCTCACAGGAACAGTGCCCTGAAAGGGCGACCCCCGCTGCTACTGACGCCTCTCTCCCATACAGGAAGTGGGGATGGGAGAGTAGCAGCAGGGGTCGTCCTTTCAGCACGCTCTTCCTGAGAGTCAGTGAGCACACCCCGCCCCTGCGGCGTGGTTTTAGCCGTGTTTCCAGTGTTCGGCCGGGGAGGGGGGGCTTTAAAGAGCCGGAACGTGACACTAGAGCCGGTTCCGGCATTGAAAATGACGCAGGAGAGAAGGGTCCGAACTCCAAAGGGAGGGAGAAGGAGGCACGGCTGGTGGGGGGGGGGAGGCGAAGGGAATGGAGGGGTGGGTGGCGGCAGCGATGTTGGCAGGCGGCGGTAGCGGCGGGGAAGACAGGCAGGCAAACTAGGTGCTTGCCTAGGGCACCGGGAGGGGGGGTGGGGAGCCCAATTTGCCGCCCCCACCCTCCCGGCGCCCTAGGCAACTGCCTAGTTTGCCTAGTGGGAGGGCCGGCCCTGTGTGTGCATGTGAGAGAGAGAGAGAGAGAGTAAAAGTAAAATGGTAGTGGCAGCTGCTGCTGAAATGATGTGATTTTAACCTACAGATCCAGCAGCCAGTCAGAAGCCAGTTGCCATCTATTTGCCGTCCTTCCTTCCTTCCTCCCTCCCTTCCTCCTACCAGACATTCGATGTTCATGTCTTGTGGCTCTCAAACATCTGCCATTTATTCTATGTGGCTCTTACATTAAGCAAGTTTGGTTACCCCTGGTTTAAACAATAAAAACACACTAATTGCCTAAGAGATGACATTAAAGAATGCCAGTAGCACCACTGCTGCATGGGGTGCGGTGGGGGCAGGGGATGGGATGGGCCATTTGCCTGATCCATTTGCCCCCCCTCAAAAAACATGTAGATCCGGTCCTGGCTTGGGGGGGCAACAGTGAAAGGGCTTCTAGTGTCCTGATCCCACTGATGGACCTCCTGATGGCACCTGGTTTTTTGACCTCTGTGTGACAGAGTGTTGGGCTGGATGGGTCATCGGCCTGATCCAACATGGCTTCTCTTATGTTCTTATGTGACACAGAGTGTTGGACTGGATGGGCCATTGGCCTGATCCAGCATGGCTTCTCTTATGTTCTTATGTGACACAGAGTGTTGGACTGGATGGGCCATTGGCCTGATCCAACATGGCTTCTCTTATGTTCTTATGCGACACAGAGTGTTGGACTGGATGGGCCATTGGCCTGATCCAACATGGCTTCTCTTATGTTCTTATGTGACACAGAGTGTTGGACTGGATGGGCCATTGGCCTGATCCAACATGGCTTCTCTTATGTTCTTATGTGACACAGAGTGTTGGACTGGATGGGTCATCGGCCTGATCCAACATGGCTTATGTTCTTATGTGACATGGAGTGTTGGACTGGATGGGCCATTGGCCTGATCCAACATGGTTTCTCTTATGTTCTTATGTGACACAGAGTGTTGGACTGGATGGGCCATTGGCTTGATCCAACAAGGCTTCTCTTATGTTCTTATGTGACTCAGAGTGTTGGACTGGATGGGCCATTGGCCTGATCCAACATGGCTTCTCTTTTGTTCTTATGTGACTCAGAGTGTTGGACTGGATGGGCCATTGGCCTGATCCAACATGGCTTCTCTTCTGTTCTTCTGTGACTCAGAGTGTTGGACTGGATGGGCCATTGGCCTGATCCAACATGGCTTCTCTTTTGTTCTTATGTGACTCAGAGTGTTGGACTGGATGGGCCATTGGCCTGATCCAACATGGTTTCTCTTATGTTCTTATGTGACACAGAGTGTTGGACTGGATGGGCCATTGGCCTGATCCAACAAGGCTTCTCTTATGTTCTTATGTGACTCAGAGTGTTGGACTGGATGGGCCATTGGCCTGATCCAACATGGCTTCTCTTCTGTTCTTCTGTGACTCAGAGTGTTGGACTGGATGGGCCATTGGCCTGATCCAACATGGCTTCTCTTTTGTTCTTATGTGACTCAGAGTGTTGGACTGGATGGGCCATTGGCCTGATCCAACATGGTTTCTCTTATGTTCTTATGTGACACAGAGTGTTGGACTGGATGGGCCATTGGCCTGATCCAGCAAGGCTTCTCTTATGTCTGGGGCAGTGATGCTCTGTATTCTTGGTACTTGGGGGGGGGGGACAACAGTGGGAGGGCTTCTAGTGTCCTGGCCCCACTGGTGGACTTCTTGATGGAACCTGGTTTTTTGGCCACTGTGTGACACAGAGTGATGGTCTGGATGGGCCATTTCCTGATCCAACATGGCTTCTCTTGTGTTCGTATGTTCTTATTGTCCTATCTGTATTTTTTTAAAAAATCAATAAAAAAGTGTGTGATGACTGGCTATGAGGATAGTGGAGGCCAGATAATACTTTAATGAAGTCCCAGTTTTACTTTTTCAATTGGCTGTTCAGTAATTTCTAAGTTTGGAGCCAGTTTTTTTAAAAATAAAAATCTGATCAATAAAACCAGTAGTTTTGACACTTTGACTAGTTTCCACCCCTGTGTGTGAGTAAACCCAGTAGATGAATTATGCTGCTGAGCCCTTAGCTCTTGCCGACTCCAAATGATGGCTGGAAATCTCCAGGGATTGCATCTGATCTCCATAGAATCATAGAGTTGGAAGGGACCTCCAGGGTCATCTAGTTCAACCCCACACACACAATGCAGGAAACTCACAAAGACCTCCCCCTAAATCCACAGGATCCTCATAGTTGTCAGATGGCCATCCAGCCTCTGTTTAAAAACCTCCAAGGAAGGAGAGCCCACCCCCTCCCGAGGAAGCCTGTTCTACCGAGGAACCGCTCTAACAGTCAGGAAGTTCTTCCTAATGTTGAGCCGGAAACTCATTTGATTTAATTTCAACCCATTGATTCTGGTTCTACCTTCTGGGGCCACAGAAAATAATTCCACACCATCCTCTAGATGACAGCCCTTCAAGTCCTTGAAGATGGTGATCCTATCACCTCTCAGCCGCCTCCTCTCCAGGCTAAACATGCCCAGCTCCTTCAACCTTTCTTCATAGGACTTAGTCTCCAGACCCCTCACCATCTTTGTCACCCTCCTCTGGACCCGTTCCAGCTTGTCTACACCCTTCTTAAAATGTGGTGCCCAAAACCGAACACAATACTCCAGGTGAGGTCTTCTTACCAGAGCAGAGTAAAGCAATACCATCACTTCACGTGACCTGGACACTATACTTCTGTTGATACAGCCCAAAATTCGATTTGCCTTTTTAGCCACCACATCACTCATATACAGCATGTGGTCTACCCCTAGATCCTTTTTGCACATACTACTGCTAAGACAGGTCTCCCCCATCCTATGGGGGGCGTTTGGCATTGGAATTTCCCTACCTAAATGCAGAACTTTACATTTATCCCTGTTAAAATTCATTTTATTGGTTTCAGCCCAGTAGGGTTGCCAAGTCCAATTAAAGAAAAATCTGGGGACTTTGGGGGCGGAGCCAGGAGACTTTGGGGGTAGAGCCAGGAGACATTGGGGGTGGAGCCAAAAACAAGGATGTGACAAGCATAATTGAACTCCAAGGGAGTTCTGGCCATCACATTTAAAGGGACTTTTTAAATGCCTTTCTTCCATAGGAAATATGGACCGCTTTTGGGGCTCATAGAATTGGACCCTCTGGTCCAATCGTTTTGAAACTTGGGGGGTATTTTGGGGAGAGGCACTAGATGCTATACTAAAAATCTGGTGCCTCTACCTCAAAAAATAGCCCCCCCCAGAGCCCCCAATACCCACGGATCAATTCCCTATTATTCCCTATGAGAATCGTTCTCCATAGGGAATAACAGAGTGCCTAGTAGACATTTCCCTCCCCCTACGCTTTGTAAAGGGGGGGAGGGCCTCCATACCAGGGAATCCCCCCTCCCTGCCCCCTCCCTCTCTCACACACACAAATACTTACCCTACTTGGTCTTCTTCCAGCAGAATGTGCTTGCTGTGAAAACGAAAGGAAGGCTGCACAGGAAAAGAAAGGGAGGGGCTGTTCTCCATGGAAACTGTTACTTTCCCATGAAGCCCTTCCTGTTTCCTGTGCAGCCTTAAAGGGACACATTTTAAAAAGGGATCAGAAGCTCTACAACATGATGCCTCAAGGTATGTTCTCTCTCTCCCCCGCCCCCAGATTTTTTGAGAGCGGGGGAGGAGGATGCAATTTCGGGGGTCCCCCGCCAGGGCGGGGGGTGGGGGTGGGGAAGCCTACAGCCCAGTTTCCCAGCTTGTCAAGATCATCCTGTATCCTGTTTCTGTCTTCTACTGTATTTGCAACCCCTCCCAGAGACCAGTTCCCCTGGAGAAAATGGCTGCTTTGGAGGGTGGGCTTTATGGCATGATTACCCCACTGAAGCCCCTTCCATTCCCCAAACCTCGCCTTCCTCAGGATCCACATCCAACATTTCCAGGTGTTTCCCAAGCCGGAGCTGGCACCTCTGCTGGCCATCCACAGCAGGGAGGGACAGAATTGATCACTAACGAAAATCCCCCTCGGTTTCTGTAAAGCGAAGACGCAGGGGCTCCAGCCTGCCTGGAGGCTTCCATGCTGATGTCCCCCTACCCCTTGATTCGATTCCATTTAATTTAACTTAATTTAAAATAATTATCCCCTGCCCTATCTGCAAACTAGGGTTGCCAGGTGGCACCTGGCAATTGGTAGAGGATTGGGTGGGGGGGACTTAACCAGGAGAAAGAGAAAGGCTGGCATCACAAAGGAAGTGACGTCATCACACCAATTTCTGGTCCAGCATCCTGTTCTGCACAGCGGCTGACCAGTTCCTTTAGAGGGCCAACCACTGGACACAGAGGGTGAGGCCTTCCCCTGATAAGAACATAAGACGAGCCCTGCTGGGTGAGACCAGTGGTCCCTCTAGTCCAGGGATCCTCAACCCCCGGTCTGTGGACTGGACCCGGTCCGTGGCCTGTTAGCAATCGGGCCGTGAGTTGTATAATTATTTCATTATATATTACAATGTAGCAATAATAAGACGACGACATTGGATTTATATCCTGCCCTCCACTCCAAATCTCAGAGTCTCAGAGCGGCTCACAATCTCTTTTACCTTCCTCTCCCACAATAGACACCCTGTGAGGTAGGTGGGGCTGAGAGAGCTCTCAGAGAAGCTGCCCTTTCAAGGACAGCTCTGCGAGAGCTATGGCTAACCCAAGGCCATTCCAGCAGCTGCTAGTGGAGGAGCAGGAAATCAAACCCAGTTCTCCCAGATAAGAGTCCATGCATTTAAGCACCATGCCAAACTAACAGAAATAAAGTGCACAATTATATCATCCCAAAACCATCCACACCCCTCCCCGGTCCCTGGAAAAATTGTCCTCCACAAAACCGGTCCCTGGTGCCAAAAAGGTTGGGGACCCCTGAGTCTAGTCCGTCATCTGTCTCACACAGTTCCTACGGAGAACCACCAACAGGGCACAGAGGCCAAGGCCTTCCGTTGATGTTGCCTCCTGTCAGTGGAATTCAGAGGCTGACAACTTCTGAACATGGAGGTTCCACGTAGTCACCATGACCAGTAGCCACTGATGGAGGTATAAGTACAGAACCTCTTTGCCCAGGCTCTTTACTACCAGTTTTTATTTGCACTCTCCAGTCCCTGAGAAGATCTCTTCTCGTTGCAGAACAAGACTCCGGTTTGACTGCGGGAGCCATTTCTGCGATCATTCTGGGTTCCTTGGCTATAGCAGCCTTGGCGGGAACTCTGCTGTTCTGCTTCTTCCGTAAGTAAGAACCGGAGTGCCGGGGACAGAAGCGTGACGTTGTCCTTTTAGGCCTTCATTGGTGTGCTTTTCGCTGCTGCTCTTCTTTGCATGCAGAGGCAGGATTTAATATATATATATTTTTAAATGTTAGAGCTGCTGTGCAGTCAGTCCTTAGCAGACCTACACGGTTGACTTCAACAGACTTAGAAGTGCGTAAGGCTGATGTAGGGTTGCCAAGTCCAATTTAAGAAATATCTGGGGACTTTGGGGGTGGAGCCAGGAGACTTTGGGGGCGGAGCCAGGAGACATTGGGGTGGAGCCAAGATCAAGGCTGTGACAAGCATCATTGAACTCCAAAGGGAGTTCTGACCATCACATTTAAAGGGACGGCACACCTTTTCAATTCTTTCCTTCCATAGGAAATAATGAAGGATAGGGGCACCTTCTTTTGGGGCTCATAGAATTGGACCCCCTGGTCTAACGTTTTGAAACTTGGGGGATATTTTGGGGAGAGGCACTAGATGAAGTACTGAAAATTTGGCGCCTCTACCTCAAAAAACAGCCCCCCCAGAGCCCCAGATACCCACAGATCAATTCTCCATGATTTTCTATGGGAATAAATCTCCCTAGGGAATAACAGAGTTCCCAGCAGACATATCCCTCCCCTCCCCCCGCTTTCTGACGACCCTGAAGCAGGGGGAGGGTCTCCAAACCGGGGGATACCCTGCCCCAACCTGGGGATTGGCAACCCTGTGCTGACCTGAAGGGCCCTGGATAGCCTAATTTCAGTAGCAAAGATGCTAAGCAAGTAGGGCTGCCAAGCTCCCGGTCCAGGCAGGGAATCCCCAGCTCGGGAGGTTCCTAACCCCCCAACCCACATTGGGCCAGTGGGGGGGAACCTCCCCCTACATTGATGGCATGATGACATCACCCAGAAATGATGTCATCAAAATGACGGTGCCTCTACAGGGCTGCTCTAGGCATTTCCTGAAAAAACTCTATGGTTTTCCCAGATGCTCTAGTCATTTGGGAGAGAAAACTCTATGGTACAATAGGTACCATAGAGTTTTTACCTCCCAAATGGCTAGAGCGTCTGGGAAAACCATAGAGTTTCCCCGGAAACACCTAGAGCGGCCCCCGCACGGGGCTAGGGTTGCCAAGTCCAATTCAAGAAATATCTGGGGGCTTTGGGGGTGGAGCCAGGAGACATTGGGGCAGAGCCAGGAGCAAGGGTGTGACAAGCATAATTGAACTCCAAGGGAGTTTTGGCCATCACATTTAAAGGGACAGCACACCTTTTTAAATGCCTTCCTTCCATAGTAAATAATGAAGGATAGGGACACCTTCTTTTGGGGCTCATAGAATTGGACCCCTGGTTCAATCGTTTTGAAACTTGGGGGATATTTTGGGGAGAGGCACTAGATGCTCTACTGAAAGTTTGGTGCCTCTACCTCAAGAAACAACCCCCCCAGAGCCCCCGATATCTCCAAATCAATTCCCCATTATACCCTATGAGAATCGATCTCCACATAGGGAATAATGAAGTGCCCAGCAGACATTTCCACCCCACCACCATTTCTGGTGACTCTGAAGCAAGGGATTGGCGTCTCTACTCACGAGTTGCTGCCAACTTCTTCAAAGAAACACAGCCACACCATCCCAAGAGGAAGCCTTTCCTAGCGGAGTCTGAAGCCTCCAGAGGTATAAAGTCACATGGTGGCTGTGGGGGCGGGACTTCCTCCCGCCGGCCAACTGACTGGGGGTAGGAAGGAGCCTGGGAAAGCAGGAGAACCCCTGCTGGGACCTGGGGATTGGCAAACCTACATGGGGCACTGCCATTTTGATGACGTCACTTCTGGGTGACATCACAGCGAAGCGCGCGTGCAGTGCGCACACGAAAGTCCCCCGCTATGGGAAGCTGGGGACTTGGTAACCCTATAAGCAAGGTCGGCTCTGGTTAGTATGTAGTTCAAGGTCACTACACAGAGACAGGCAACAGACCACCTCTCTTTGCCTCTGTCCTGACCTGGATGGCCCAGGCGAGCCCAATCTGGTCAGATCTCAGAAGCTAAGCAGGGTTGGCCCTGCTGGTCAGGGCTTTTTTTTGTAGCAAGAGCTCCTTTGCATCTTAGGCCACACCCCTTTGATGTAGCCAATCCTCCCAGAGCTTACAGTAGAGCCTGTACGAAGAGCCCTGTAAGCTCCAGGAGGATTGGCTACATCAGGGGTTTGTGCTACAAAGGATATGCAAAGGAATTCCTGTTACAAAGAAAGCCCTGGCCTGGTTTGTACTTGGATGAGACACCACCGAGGAAGTCCAGGGTTGCTAAAGAAGAGGCAGGCAATGGCAAACCTCCTCTGATTGTCTTTTGCCTTGAAAATCCTACAGGGTCACCTAAAATCGGCTGCAACGTGATGCCACTTTCCACCCCCACTTTCCACCCATCTTAAGATCACCTGTTTAGAATCAAACCCTCTCCCTTTTTTGGTAGGAAGAATCCACTCTACGCCTAGGTGGTTCCATGCCAGGGGTGGCCAAACGGCAGCTTGGGAGCAACATGTGGCTCTTTCACACATATCGTGTGGCTCCCAGAGCCCACACCACCCGTCAGCCGTGTCGGAGAAGGCATTTCTCTCTTTAAATCACTTCTCCAAGCCAAGCCAACTTGGAGAATGCATTTAAAGTTGCTTTCTTTCCATTTCTCCCTCTCTGCCCTCCTTCCTTCTTTCTTTCAAACATCTGACATTCATGTCTTGCAGCTCTCAAAACATCTGACGTTTATTCTATGTGGCTCTTACATTATGCAAGTTTGGCCACCTTTGTTCTATGCTAAACTTGCTATAATTAGCTTACGGAAACTTCAGCTTAACCCTTTCATGACTGAGGGGAGGATGCTCGCAAAAACCCAACAATGGCCAACTTCCAAGTTGAGTGTTTCGCCTCTTTCTCAGGGGCTCGAAGGCAGAAGAATAAGCATTCCAAGCAGCTGAATCCAACTTCTCCAGTATATGAAAATGCATGCCCTTCTGCACAGGTAAGATGTTGGGTGAAAATGGGAGTTCCTGAACAATTTCTTTTCAACACTGAGGCTCAATCTATTTATTTTATTTGTTTATTTGCTTTCAATTTATATCCTATTTCAACACTAGGGCTGTGAGACTTTGGAAGCACGTCTCCTTGTTCAAATAGAATGGGTACTCATTCAAAACACCTGTATCTTTAGCTGGTTTGCATGAATAGGCATCCATTTTCAATTAAGAAGCTGCCTCTGTGGTAAGTCCCACAGCAGAGTGCATTTGCCTCACTGACATCTCCTTTCAATTTAGGCCTTGGTGAGGTGTTCTTGTATAAAATGGAGACCCAGTGAATGTACAGGCTAGAAGAGGGGTCCCCAACTCTTTTCAGTCTTCAGGCACCTTGAGAATTCTGACACAGCATAGGGGGCCACAGCCACAAAATGGCCACCACAAAATGGCTGCTGCAAGAGGAAGAACTAGCCCCAAAATGGCTGCCACAGCTTACCTTCAGTTACACAATGAAGAGACTCGTGCTGTGGTGGCAGCTGCTGCCAAAACGGTATGTTTAGGTCCATGAACTGACTCAAAAAATATTGAAACTGTCAATACCATTTAAAACTGAGTTATTTCTGTTAAATATGTTCTTAACTAAGATAGACACATCGGCAAAATAGATGATAATTCACATAATAACAGCTGCAAGAATTCTATTTGCGAAATGCTGGAAGAAAAAAGAGATTCTGACTATTGATGACTTGATTGTAAAGATAATGGATATAATAGAAGTAGATGAGTTGACGTATAAGCTCAACACTCAAACATCTAAGAATAAAGTACAGGATTGGTCAAAATTTTATGAATGGTTATGTAAATGTAAGCGTAAATGAAAATGTGAATGTAAATAATATAAAATGAGAAGGGTTGAAGGCTAAGAATAGGGGGCGAATAAGAGAAGCACATAAGATGAGATGGAAAGGAGAAACTGCTTACCTCACCTTTTTTGTTGTTGTTTTGTTTTATGTGTTAAGTTTGTTGTTTGTGTTATACCTTATATTATGTGAAACTTTGAATACAGTATTTGAACATGAAAAAAAAAAAGAATTCTGCACAACTAGTCAGATCTGTAGCAGCCAATCAGAAGCCTCGTGGGGTAAAAGCACCACATAGCTCCCCACTTAAAAAAAAACTTGCTGCCAAAGAAACATTTATAAAAGAAAACTGGCACAGCCAATCAAATCTCCAGTAGCCAATCAGAAGCCTTGCTGGGCAAAAGTCTCAACCGGTCCCTGCCTATTTTTGCTAAAAAGTCTTGATAGGTGCCAGGAAAACATGTCAGTAAGTGCCAAGGCCAGGACCGGCCCGAGCCCTTCTGGTGCCCTAGGCAGCACAACTTGCGAGTAGCCCTGCGCCTGCCAGCCCAAAGGCAGGCGCCTCCCCCTCGCTCCCGGAAAACCCCTGAGGCCTACCAGCCCCAAGGTCTGTGGGTGTTTTGAAGAGACCTCTGGAGGAAGTTTCTCCCCCCTCCTTTCCAGAAAGAAGGGGGAAGAAACTTCCTCCAGAGGTCTCTTCAAAACACATGCAGACCTCGGTGCTGGTATGTTTCTTGTGGCCAGGAGGGAGCTGGCTGCGGCAGCAGGGCAAGCTTGGGGGGGTGGGAGGGAGGGAGCTGGCTGCGGCGGCAGGGTGAACTTGGGGGGGGATGGGAGTGAGGTGACTGTGGGGGGTGGCAGGGCAAGTTTTGGGGGCGGGCAGCAGCAGGGTGAGCTTTGAGGGTGGGAGGGAGGGAGCTGGCTGCAGTAGGGCAGGGCAAGCTTTGGGGGCAGCAGGGCAAGCTTCTGGGGGCGGGAGCGTGGCAGATGGGAGAGAGCTGGCGGCGGGGGGAGGCAAATTAGGCGGTTGTCTTGGACACGGGGGGGGAAGCCCAATTCGGCACCCCTTCGCTCCTGGCGCCCTAGGCAACCGCCTAGTTTGCCTAGTGGGTGAGCCGGCCCAGGCCATGGCACAACATTGAGTACCCTGACATTAGAATTCAAAGGCATCTAATGAAACTGATGGGTGGTAGATTCAGAACAGAGAAAAGGAAATATAACTTGATATAATTCGCTGCCTGAGGATGTAGTGATGGCCACAGGAATCAACAACTTTAAGAGGAGTTTAGACAAATTCATGGAGGGGAGATCTGTCAATGGCCACTAGCTGTAGCGGCTGAGGAAAACCTCCACATTCAGAGGCACTAATACGCCGAATCCCAGAACCAGGAGGCAACATCAAGGGAAGGCCTCAGCCTCTATGCCCTGGTGTTCGCTCTCCAGAGGAACTGGATGGCCACTGTGTGAGACAGGATGCTGGACTAGATGGACCCTCACTGGTCTGATCCAGCAGGGCTCTTCTGATGTTCTTAAGGCCTCGGCCTCCATGCCCCGTTGTTGCCCCCCTCAGAGGAACTGTGTGAGACAGGATGCTGGACTGCGTGGACCACTGGTCTGATCCAGCAGGGCTTTTCTGATGTTCTTATGAAGACCTTGGCTTCTCTGCCCTGTTGTTGGCCCTCCAGAGAAGCTGGTTGGCCACCGTGTGAGACAGGATGCTGGACTAGATGAACCATTGGCCTGATCCAGCAGGGCCCTTCTGATGTCCTTATGTTCTTATCTTCTTCATCTGACTCAGGTTGTGCCGGTGAGTTCTTCACAGATCAGCAACACATATGCGGTAAGTGAAGGAATCTCAGGCGTCATCCCCCGAAAGGTAGGAGAACCCCAAGTAACTCTGGAATATGCCTGAGTGTCAGAGGGAGGGGCTTCTTTCAGACAGGAATTTCTAGGGTTGTCAACAATACACATTTGATGCAGAGGAAGCCCAGCTTCAAGGAATCAAGGAATTAGATTCTAAATGTTTGCTATTATTTGCTCCCGTTTCATAAGCACACTCTGTTTTCTAGTGCGAAAGGCATCAACCCTATTAGCAGGATGAGGATCAGGGTTGCCAAGTCTCCCCCGCCCCCCCCCCCCCCCGCCCCCGCTACTGAACTCCATGTTGGGAAACTCCTGGAAACTTGGGGATGAAGTCTGGGGAGAAAAGTCAGTGGGGGAAAAGGCCATAGAACCACCCTATGAAGTACCCATTTTTCTCCAGGGGAACTGATTTCTGTAATCTGGAGAGAAGGTGTTATTCTGGGGCATCCCCAGGTTTCACCTGAGAGTCGGGATCCCTAATTGCAGATCCTGGGTTGGTAAATTCCTGGAGCTTTGGGGATGGTTCCTGAAGAGGAGAAAGAGTTTGGGATCTCGGCAGTAAGGTTGCCAATCCCCAGATGGGGACAGGGGATCTATTGGTTTGGAGGCCCTCCCCCCGCTTCAGGGTCATCAGAAAGTGGGGGGAGGGAGGAAAATGTCTGCTGGGGGCTCTGTGGGGGGGGGCTGTTTTTTGAGGTAGAGGCACCAAATTTTCAGTATAGCATCCAGTGCCCCTCTCCAAAATACCCCCCACGTTTCAAAAAGATTGGACCAGGGGCTCCAATTCCATGAGCCCCCGAAGAAGGTGCCCCTATCCCTCATTATTTCCTATGGAAGGTAGGCGTTTAAAAAGGTGTGCAGTCCCTTTAAATGTGATGGAGTTCAATTGTACTTGTTACATCGTTGCTCCTGGCTCCACCCCCAATGTCTCCTGGCTCCACCCCCAAAGCCCCAAGATATTTCTTGAATTGGACTTGGCAACCCTAATCGGCAGGTTATAATGCCACCCTCCAAAGTTGCTTTTTCTTCTAGGAGAAGTGGTCCTCATTGATTGGAGGTTAGTTGTAATCCCGGGGGATCACCAGGCCTAAACTGAGTGCTCAGGAAAACAAACACACAAAATGGCTTCCATCCAAGCGTTCCCTGTTGACGTCTCACAACTTTCTCTCCAGGAGCTGCAACATGGAAGCCAGGCAGAGTACGATCAGCTGAGGTGGTGACAGAGGGGACCGTCTCACTTGAGTGGAAGTTGACACCTCGGTCCAGTGGGTCTGCTCCTCAGCCTTCAATGCCTTTGACTCTATCCAGGCCTTTCAATTGGCCTAACGGTTTTAGGGAGCAACCGGGCTGTGACAGTTCACCTACGTTATGAGAAGAAGAAGAGTAGATTTCTGTATCCTGCCACAGACACCTTGTGAGGCAGGTGGAGTTGACAGAATACTGAGAGAACCGCGACTGGCCCCAAGTTCACCCAGTAGACTTCACGTGAAGGAGGAGTGGGGAAGCAGACCCAGCTCTCCCCCTTAGAGTCTGCCACTCTTAACCACTACAATACCCTGGCTCTGAGCCCGCAAGCCCTTTTCAGTACCCAAGATGGCTGACGGAGAAAGACTTGTAGAGACAGAAACAAAAGCATGAGAGCAAAAAGGGAGCAGAGGTCTGCAGCTGAGCTTTCACATGAAGACGGCTCCGGGTTCAACAATCCCCCAGGCTCTCCTCTCTGAAGAACCTCAGGTGGCCAGGCAAGGTGAATTCTCTGGGAGCCTTGAGGACTAGATGGATGGATGCTCTGCCACGGCCTCAACAGCTTGTTCCTTCTTCAATCAAATGATTTTGGGAGAGCCAGTTCTAAATATTTTCCCATCCGAAGAAGTGTTGCTAGGCCAGCTGAAGGTTGGGAATACGTAGGCCAAGCGTCCCCAATGCTGTGTCTATGGGCACGGGTGCCATGGCGTCTACTGATGCTTTTCCAAGCACCCTCCAAGTTGTTGTTTTTTAAGGAAGTGGGCAGACTGTAGAGATCAGTTCCCTTGGAGAAAATGGCTGCTTGAGAGGGTGGAGTCTTATGGCGCTGTACCCCATTGAAGTCCCTATGCTGGTCCTTCCCTCATTCCGCCTCACCACACACACACACACTTCCCTGGGCGTCTGGGGCCTGAATTCTCAGGGGACGGCTGGCTCCAACCTCTGACCAGCTCTTCTTGCTTCCAGTTGGAGAAACTGAGATTTTCCTGAGCTAAGACAAAAATGTGTGAGCTGGAGGCTAAAAAACTGTGAACTAGCTCACACTAACTCAGCTTAGAGGGATCCAGGTGGGCTGACATGTTACTGTTTTATGGTTTCCCAGGCTAATGCAAGCCAGATTAAAGGTTTTCTGAATTTGTTAATTTTACTATTCTGCTATTGGACTTTGTGCCACTTTGCGTTCTAAACAACACCAGCTGTATTACTGTACCTCATTCCTTGTCTGAAGAAGTGTGCATGCACACGAAAGCTTACATTCTGAATAAAAGTTTGTGGGTGGTAAAGGTGCTACTGGACCTCCTGCTTTGCTCAGCTGAGAGGGAACACTGCTGGAGGGTTGCCATATTCCAGGCAAGGCCTGGAGATCTCCCGGGGTTTCAACTCCTGCTTTGCTCAGCTGAGAGGGAACACTGCTGGAGGGGTGCCATCTTCCAAGCGAGGCCTGGAGATCTCCCGGGGTTTCAATCGACAGTGGTCAATTCCCCTGGAGAAGGGAGCAGCGGCTCCCCCAAAACTCCTCACCTGCCTTCAACTATGCTAGTCTTTCAGGTGCTCCGGGACTCTTCCCTCTTTTCGACCTGGTGGAGAAGCTGTCTGCTTTGGAGGGGGGAACGCTGCCCCCCCTCCCCAACTCTGCCCTCCCCAGGCTCCGCCCCTCCCGGAATCCCCCGCCCAGAGTTGGCAACCTCCCAGGGCCCCTCCCCCGCCCTCCCCAGCAGCCGCGCCTGGGCACCAGCTGTTCCTCTTCCGAGGGCTCCGTTGGCCGGCTGTTCCAGCAGGGAAGGAGGGTTAGGGAGGCCTTCCGCGCCGGGGAGAAGAAGGCAGAGCAGCCTCTAGCCGCCCCTTCGGACCCACTGAGGCTCCCTCTTCCTCCCGGGGGGCTGGCAAGGAGGCGCGCCAGGGAGCCGGGCGTCGGGCGGAGCGCGCCCTCGGGGTGGCGGCATGGGGAGGCGGCAGGGACCCCCGGGGGTACGGAGCTCCCGGCAGGCAGCGGCGCTCCTCGCGGGTAAGAGGGATCTCCGGGAGCCTGCGAGGGGGCGGGGGAAGCAGGAGGGGAGGGGGGAGGAGGCGATTCCTTAGCATGGCCCAGGGTTGCCAATCCCCAGGTGGGATCGGGGATCCCCCAGATTGAAGGCCCTCTCCCCACCCCCGCTTCAGGGTCTTCAGAAAACGGGGGGGGGGGAATGTCTGCTGGGCACTCTATTATTCCCTATGGAGACTGATGCCCATAGGAAATAAAGGAGAATTGATCTGCGAGTATCTGGGGCTCAGGGAGAGGGCTGTGTTTTGAGGTAGAGGCACCCAACTTTCAGCATAGCATCCAGTGCCTCTCCTCAAAAGACCCTCCAAGTTTCAAAAAGATTGGACTAGAAGGTCAAGTTCTATGAGCCCCCAATGAAGGTGCCCTTATCCTTCATTATTTCCTATCGAAGGAAGGCATTTAAAAGGTGTGCAGTCCCTTTAAATGTGATGGCCAGAACTCCCTTTGGAGTTCATTTATGCTTGTCACACCCTTGCTCCTGGCTCCACCCCCAAAGTCCCCAGATATTTCTTGAATTGGACTTGGCAACCCTAGCCTGGCCCTTGATTTCTCTCCCCCCTCTCCCCCGCCGTCTAAAGCAGGAAGGAATTTGCACTTTCGCTTTGGACAGTGGAAGAAAGGGCTTCCCAGATGCCAGAGTCCCTCCCATCCCGCAGAAAATCCCCCCCCCCTCCTCTGCTGCCAGCTCTCTGCTTCCCAGAGTCCTGCTCACAAACCCTCGGGGGCCCTGAGGACTAGAAACCTGCCTCTTCACCCAAGGGGAGTTGGCAGGTGGATTCTGCAGGCAGCGGACCGAGGGTTGCCATGCCAGCCTCCGGGTGGGACCTGGAGATCCCCTGGAATGACCGCTCATCTCCAGACGACAGAGCTCAGTTCCCTTGAAGAAAAGGGAGGCTTTGGTGGGTGGGCTCTTCTAGACCATTACATTCCTCTGAGGTCCCTGCCCTCCCGAGGTTCCATCCCCACATCGCCAGGAGTTTCCCCAGCCTGCAGTTGGCAACCCCAAAGGGCATGCAGTAATCACCCAAGATGGTCTGCTTTAGACCAGCAGCCTTTTTGCTAAAGCCACCGACTGAACGCTTCTGGAATCTCCCTTAAATCATGTTGGAAGCAATGTTCCCTCTAAGCTGAGTTAGCGTGAGCTAGCTCACAGGTTTTTAGCCTTCCAGCTCACACATATTTGTCTTAGCTCAGGAAAACTGACACCAGAGCACAATGATTTATGCAGTAGCTCACAACTTTAAGGCCAGTAAAAAGTAGAATTTTTGCTCACAAGACTCTGCAGCTTAGAGGGAACATTGGTTGGAAGCTTGTGATTGCTCCTGCCGCCCCTCCCACACAATTTAGACCCCTGGAGAAGACTCTGGAGAGTCCCTCGGACTGCAAGAAGATCCATTCAGTCAGTCCTAAGGGAAATCAACCCAGACTGTTCCCTGGAAGGTCAGATGCTGAACCTGAAGCTCAAATACTTTGGCCACCCAATGAGAAGGGAGCACTCCCTGGAGAAGACCCTGATGCTGGGAAAGGCAGAAGGCAAAAGAAGAAGGGAACGGCAAAAGAGGAGATGGCTGGACAGCGTTACTGATGTAAACTAACATGAAATTGAGTGGACTTCGGAGGTTGGTGGAAGACAGGACGGCCTGGCGTGACTTGGTCCAGGGGGTTGCAAAGAGTCAGACACGACTGTGCGACTGAACAGCAACGAGCAGCTGATTTGTGGGCCCTTTAAATGGCATGGGAGGGGCAGCAGCCGCTCCTGGGTACCCCTCCCATGTAGTTTAAATCATTCAGAAGAGAGAGGAGGAGCAAAAAAAACCCCCACAAAACTGTCGGGGCAGTGTCCCTCCTAAGCCCAGTTAGCATGAGCTAACTCACATTTTTTATCTTCCGGCTCACACATTTTTGTCTTGGCTCAGGGGAAATGGCCCCAAAGCAATCTAATGTATGCAGTAGCTCACAGCTTTGATGCCTGATCCATGTGGGCAGCCGTGTTGGTCTGAAGCAAAAGAACAAAGTAGGAGTCCAGTGGCACCTTTAGGACCAACAAAGTTTTCTTCAGGATGTCCGTTTTTGTGTGCTAGAAGCACACTTCGTCAGACAATAGGATGGAATGGCCAACAGTCCTAACTATCGAGAAAGTGGGCCGTGAGTTAGTATGCAAAATCATGGAGATGTTTGTTAGCAGATGAAAAGAAGCATCTTTGATGCCAGTCAGTCACAAAGTAGAATTTTTGCTCACAAGACTCCACAACTTAGAGGGAGCAGTGATCAGGGGCCAGGCCTTTGAGCTCCAGGTTAGCTACGGGCCTGTGGGTTTTCCACATCCTCCCCTGGCTTCTCACAACTGAGCCAGCTGTGGCATTGTGGTTAAAGGCAACAGACTCGAATGTGGAGAGACAGTTTTGATTCCCACTTCCCTACTTGAAGCCAGCTGGGTAACCTTAGGGAAGGAGCCACACTCTCAGCCTGAGAAAAAGAAAAGGAAGATAAGCATCGCTCGCCTAAGGGGTATCTAAAAGGAGTTATAGCCAGACCCTCTGGGATCTCCTAGCTATTCCACACACGATGCCATACCATAATTTCACTTTTTCAATTTCCTAGCAACTGAGGGACATCCACTGCCTCTAAACGTGGTGTTTCCTTCCAGTGGGTCCTCCAACTTGCTTTAGAATAAACATTAGATGTTTGAGAGAGGAAGGAAGGAAGGAAGGAAGGAAGGAAGGAAGGAAGGAAGGAAGGAAGGAAGGAAGGAAGGAAGGAAGGAAGGAAGGAAGGAAGGAAGGAAGGAAGGAAGGTGGTAGAAAAAAGCAACTTTAAATGCATTCTTCAAGCCTCTGACTGGCTTGGCTTGGAGAAGTGATTTAAAGACAAATGCTTTCCCCAAGCCAGCTGATGGGGCAATGGGGGCTTCAAGAGCTATGCAATATGTGTGAAAGAGCCACATGTGGCTCCCGAGCCACAGTTTGGCCACCCCTGTCCTAGCTATTCCACACACAATGCCATATGATAATTTCAGTTTTTCCCCCCAGTTTCCTAGCAACTGGGAGTTGCTTTTTTCTACCACCTTCCTTCCTTCCATCACCTCTAAACATGGAGATTCCTTTCAGTAGATCCCCATGACTTGGGTTGCCAACCTCCAAGTGGTGGCTGGAGATCTCCCAGAATGACCTCTGATCTCCAGGCAACAGAGCTCAGCTCCCCCGGAGAAAATGGTCACTTTGGAAGGTGGACTCTGTGGTCTTGAACCCCACCAATGTCCCTGCCCTCCCCAGGCTCCATCCCCAAATCTCCAAGAGTTTCCCAGCCTGGATCAGGCAACCCTACCCTGCATGCCCCACAAGTGACCAAGGGGACCTGGGAACCCTACTCCTTCCCCAAACTTCCCCCATCCCAAGACCTGCCCCCAAGTCTCCAGGACCTTCCAAATCTAGAGAGGGCAACCCTCCATGAAAGTGACCAGGCTTCCACTGAGGGGAAAGCAGGTCACAGAATGTGGCACAGAAACCTGAACCGTGACTTCTCACTGGAAACTTCTCCTGCCCTTCCTGGAACCCTGCACCTATTTGAGCAAGAAGATGCTGTCTGGACGTGCCCTGAGTTCAAATCTCATTCTCTTGGAGTCCTTCCCCTTGTTGCAGCTGCTGTTTTGATTGCTTCCTCATCTACTAGGCTTGACCAGGGGGCTATATGAACAGGGGAGACAGTTTTAAGGGCACCAGGGGTGGAATTCCAGCAGGAGCTCATTTACATATTAGGCCACACACCCATGATGTAGCCAATCCTCTAAGAGCTGACAAGGCTCTTTTTTGTAAGCTCTTGGAAGATTGGCTACATCGGAGGGTGTGGCCTAATATGTAAAGGAGCTTCTGCTAGAATTCCACCCTTGAAGGGCACATTGCTGTCAGCTTAACATCCGAGCTGTCCTCTCATTTCCTCTTCCTTTTTCTGGATATTGGGCATGGCCAGACCCCACCCGCCCCCTTACTCCCTTGCTCTGAGGCCTTTGATGAGCTGTCAATCAGACCTAGGACTGACCCACGATGTAGCCAACTATTGCTCCTTTTAAACCATACTGGATTTGATTTTGGGGGGGGGGGAGTTGTAAACCGCTGTGGGTTTCCTTTGGTGGGCAAAGCAGGGAATAAATTTTCTGAGGAACCAGTGGAAAAACCAGCAAGACATCACGTGCTTCGGCTCAGCATGGATTGGTGCTGTTTGTGCTGCCAGGAGAGAAGCATTTAGAGAAGTTCCCATTCTTTTGCAAACATCTGCTCCGTTCTGAGAAATCACCAAAGTTTGGTTCCTCTTTCAGTAAGGGAATTTCCCCTTTTGTGTCCTGCTCCTTGAGCAGAAATTGTAGGATTACTGAGCTAATCCTACAGTGGAGCCCTAAATTAAAATGACACATGAGGTGGGGAGAGTTGACAAAGAGAACTTTTCCTCCCTCTTCCAAAATACTAGAAATTGAGGGCATCCAATGACCCTGTGGGGCAGTAGGTTCAGGACAGACAGAAGAAAAATACTACTTTACACAGAGATTGAGATTTGGAATTCGCTGCCAAAGGAATAAACAGTTTTAAAAGGGGATTAGATAGATCCATGGAGGATATCTGTCAATGGCTACTAGCCATGATGAATAAAGGCGAGCTTCACATTCAGAGGTACCAAATCTCTGAATTCCTGAGCCATGTGACCCGAAAAACCCATCTCTGAGAATTACACATAGTAGATTTATATATAAATATGCCTCCTTTCCCCCAAAGTATTACTTGCTACTATTATCTACTGAGTAATTTAAACTCTATAATGATTTAATATAATTTTGCAAATTGCATTTTGCTCTTTTTTGTTGTATATATCCATTTTCTATAATAAAGAAACATTTTGTGTTGGGGTGGGGGGGAATGAATTCCAGAGCCAGGAGACAACATCAGGGGAAAGCCTCGGCCTCTGTGCCCTGTTGCTGGCCCTCCAGAGGAAGTGGTTGACCACTGTGTGAGACAGAATGCTGGACTAGATGGACCACTGCTCTGATCCAGCAGGGCTCTTCTGATGTTCTTATGAAGGCCTCAGTCCCTCTGCCCTGTTGTTGGCCCTCCAGAGGAACTGATTGGCCACTGTGTGAGACAGGATGCTGGACTGGATGGACCACTGCTCTGATCCAGCAGGGCTCTTCTGATGTTCTTATGAAGGCCTCAGCCCCTCTGCCCTGTTGTTGGCCCTCCAGAGGAACTGATTGGCCACTGTGTGAGACAGGATGCTGGACTAGATGGACCACTGCTCTGATCCAGCAGGGCTCTTCTGATGTTCTTATGAAGGCCTCAGCCCCTCTGCCCTGTTGTTGGCCCTCCAAAGGAACTGATTGGCCACTGTGTGAGACAGGATGCTGGACTGGATGGACCACTGCTCTGATCCAGCAGGGCTCTTCTGATGTTCTTATGAAGGCCTCAGCCTCTCTGCCCTGTTGTTGGCCCTCCAGAGGAACTGATTGGCTGCTGTGTGAGATGGGATGCTGGACTAGAGGGACCACTGCTCTGATCCAGCAGGGCTCTTCTGATGTTCTTATGAAGGCCTCAGCCTCTCTACCCTGGCGTTGGCCCTCCAGAGGAACTGGTTGGCCACTGTGTGAGACAGGATGCTGGACTGGATGGACCACTGGCCTGATCCAGCAGGGCTATTCTTATGTCCTTAACGTCTCATGAAAAGAACCTAAAGTAATAGCACTGAAGCACTTCAGAGTGGAGGGGGGTGGGATATAAGGTTGAATATCCTGCATGTAGAAAACTAGTTATCAGGGAAGAAGGCACAGTGCTCATTATCTATGTGCAGGGAATTTATTGTTTTTGTAAGAATGCAATCAGAGGAACCCCCCCCACACACACCTCTCATCTGCAGCTTGAATCTCCTTTTAAACTCTCCTTTGAGAGGGGGAGGCATTCTGGGTTAGTAGAAAGGCAGGCTAGGGACCTGAGATCTGTACTGTCTTGGATGGGGTTTCACTCCCCTTGAAAAGCCAGGTTTGCCACTTGGAAGTGCTGCTTGACCCAGCAGTCACCTTAGAAAATCAAATGGGATGCAATGGTTCGGAGTGCATTTGTCCAGCTCCAGCTGCATCCATTCCTAGTTCAGTGAAATCTAGCCAAAGCAATCCATGCCTTAATTTTATCTAGACTGGACTACTGCAATGTGTTCCACTTGGGGCTACCCTTGAAGAGTGTTCAGAAGCTGCAGCTAGTGCAGAATGATGTGGTGAGACTGATGGTCAAGGCCAGCCACCCCATAGCATATATCACCAATGGTACAGCAATTACACTGACTCCCAATCTGCTCCCAAGCCCAATTCAAAGGGCTGCTTTTGATCCTTAAAGCCCTGTGTGGTTTTAAAGGGCCATCTTCTCCTGTATGTTTCTGCCAGGAATTAAGAACGCAGGGAAAGGTTCTCCTGACTGGACTACTGCAATGTGCTCTACTTGGGGCTACCCTTGAAGAGTGTTTGGAAGCGGCTGCTAGTTCAGAACAGTGTGGCTAGAATGATGGTCAGGTCCAGGCTCCCTATAGCATGAGTTTCTAATGCTACAGAAATTATAATGGCTATCAAGCCCAATTCAAGGGGTTACTTTTGACCTTTAAAGCCCTATGTGGTTTTAAAGGACCATCTTCTCCTACATGTTTCTGCCCAAGAATTAAGATTGCAGGGGAAGACCCTCATGACTATCCCACCACTCAAAGAAGCTTACCTCGAGGGCACACAAGACAGGGACTGATTTCCCACTCACCTTACGCCGCTGTCACGTTCCTCTTCTCAGCGGGGCTTCCTTCCGATTTCACACTATCTGCCCCGGGGCTGCAGCAAGCGTCGGCTTTTTTGTGTGGCAAATAGAAACTGGTTTTTAGAGGTTTCTGTTTGCCATGCAAAAAAGGTCGATGCTAGCTGCAGCTCCGGGGCAGATAGTGTGAAATTGGAAGGAAGCTGAGAAGAGGAATGTGAGAGCGGCATAAGGCAAGTGGGAAATCAGTCAGGGCCTTTTTGGTGGCAGCCCCACAATTATGGAGCGGCCTCCCTAGGAATGTGCCCCTGACCCTTCACTTTCTATCTCAAGGAGGAAGATGATTTTATTTGGGACTGCATTTGATTGATTTAGTTTTTATTAGAGGCACTCCTACATAGGAGTTTTTCAAATTGTGGCTTTTTATGGGGGTTTTTTTGGTAGTTGTTTTATTGTTCTGCAAAGGAGAAAGGGGGCCGATAAATTTTTTTAAAAAAACCAACCAACCAGGTGCTTGAGAAAATCACAGACTCAATCAGACAACAGGATTCTGAGCTCTATGAATCCAGCTTTATGAGCGTTTGGCTCCCTTATCTAGAATACCTTGCTTCTAATAAGCAATGCTTTTTGCAACTAGATGCAATACATGCTATCTATTAGGTATTCTTGTAACATTACAGCAGTCACACTTAGTATTAGCGATCAGTTGATTATTTCATTTGAATGATTTTCTTTCCTTTAGGTATTATCTAAAGTTTTATTTGTAATTCATCCTATCAAGACATTGTAAGCTCGATACCTATATGATAGCTTTTTCAATGAAACTTTATTATTCTTAATACAGCCAGTTTGGTGTAGTGGTTAAGTGTGTGGACTCTTATCTGGGAGAACCGGGTTTGATTCCCTACTCCGCCACTTGCAGCTGCTGGAACGGCCTTGGGTCAGCCATAGCTCTCGCAGAGGTGTCCTTGAAAGGGCAGCTGCTGTGAGAGCCCTCTCAGCCCCACCCACCTCACAGGGTGTCTTTTGTGAGGGGAGAAGATATAGGAGATTGTGAGCCGCTCTGAGTCTCTGATTCAGAGAGAAGGGGGGGGTATAAATCTGCAGTCTTCTTCCACTTCTTCTCAGCCCCACCCACCTCACAGGGTGACTGTTGTGAGGGGAGAAGATATAGGAGATTGTGAGCTGCTCTGAGTCTCTGATTCAGAGAGAAGGGGGGGGGTAATAAATCTGCAGTCTTCTTCCACTTCTTCTCAGCCCCACCCACCTCACAGGGTAACTGTTGTGAGGGGAGAAGATATAGGAGATTGTGAGCTGCTCTGAGTCTCTGATTCAGAGAGAAGGGCGGGATATAAATCTGCAGTCTTCTTCCATTTCTTCTCAGACCCACCCACTTCACAGGGTGTCTGTTGTGAGGGGAGAAGATATAGGAGATTGTGAGCTGCTCTGAGTCTCTGATTCAGAGAGAAGGGTGGGGTATAAATCTGCGGGCTTCTTCCACTTCTTCTCAGCCCCACCCACTTCACAGGGTGTCTGTTGTGAGGGGAGAAGATATAGGAGATTGTGAGCTGCTCTGAGTCTCTGATTCAGAGAGAAGGGGGGGGGGGGTAATAAATCTGCAGTCTTCTTCCACTTCTTCTCAGCCCCACCCACCTCACAGGGTAACTGTTGTGAGGGGAGAAGATATAGGAGATTGTGAGCTGCTCTGAGTCTCTGATTCAGAGAGAAGGGGGGGGGGGGTAATAAATCTGCAGTCTTCTTCCACTTCTTCTCAGCCCCACCCACCTCACAGGGTAACTGTTGTGAGGGGAGAAGATATAGGAGATTGTGAGCTGCTCTGAGTCTCTGATTCAGAGAGAAGGGGGGGGGGGTAATAAATCTGCAGTCTTCGACTGTTAAAGATTTTTTAAAAAAAAATTAAAAACCAATCAACCAAAGTGCTCCCTTTCCTCCTCCCTCTGCAGCCGCTGTCCTGAGTTCTGGTTTCCTGCTAACCCAGTCCCTGGAGGAGATTTCGGTTCTGGTGAAACCATCACAGCCTTTGCAAAGAAGGGACGTCCTTCTTCTTCCAAGAGGGAACCCCGACATTGTTCTGTGCAGGTGGTATCGCGGAGAAGCAGCTGAAGCAAACCGGATCTTGACGTATATCCCAACACTAACGATTCCTGAGCGGCAGACCGGCCCAGGCTTCACTGGGCGGGAGACCGTGGGTCGAGGCTGTTCCCTGCGCATCACAGATCTGATACTGAGCGACGCTGGAATGTACATCGTGTCCAAGATTCTGACTAGTGGTCTTGAAAAGGGGCATGCGCATGTAGAAGTCTTAGGTATGGTTTGTTCCCTCTTTCTTATCTCTCTCACACAGGGCTTATGTGGCAGGAAAAGCCCAGCAGGAACTCATTTGCATATTAGGCCACACCCCTGGTGTCACCACTGTTTCGCGCAGGGCTTTTGGGTAGGGAAAAGCCCAGCAGGAACTCATTTGCATATCAGGCCACACCTCCTGACACCAAGCCAGCTGGAACTGCGTTCCTGCTCAAAAAAAGCCCTGCTCTTATATTTAACCCCTTATTCAGAGCTTTTTCCTCCGCCCAGCCTCAGGCGGGTTTCTCCAAAGTGCCAACTGCAAGCCTCATTTTGGGCAGGAGTTCACAGGAGTGGAGCACCAGAACCTCTAAATGTCATTGTGCTCTTTCTTTCTTACCCTCCTCCCCACAATGCTTGCTTCTAGGCTCAATTCTTCAGCCCCCCTGTGAGAATTTTGCTGAACTCTAAGATTGGACAAACTTTCTAATATTTTCCCCCACAAAAAACGGGAAACACATGAAGCAGACAGAGGGAAATCTTCCTCATGCCACTGTGGCCACAGAGGAGAAGGTAAGTTCAAAAGTATGAGGGGATGTTCCCTCTAAGCCGTGGAGTCTTGTGAGGGAAAATTCTACTTTGTGAGCTACTGGCGTTAAACTTGTGAGCTGCTGTATCAGTTAGTTTGCTCTGGGGCCATTTTTTCCTGAGCTGAGACAAAAATGTGTGAGGCGGAAGCTAAAAAATTGTGAGCTAGCTCACACTAACTCAGCTTAGAGGGAACATTGGATAGGAATCAGGTTTTATTATGACCATTCTAATTCAAGAAGCATTTTAAGGTTGATGCTGAGCGGATATAATTTAGTACACCTTTGGGTGATGTCAGGGGTGTGTGGCATATGCAAATGAGTTATGCAAATGAGTTGTGCCAATGAGCTCCGGCACCTCTTTTTCTACAAAATGACCCCTGACCATTCAAAGAGCACAGGTCCTTCTGGGAACCCCCCTCTGTGAGCCTCATCCCTTGTCAGCAGCTTAATCATGATGAATGGGGAGACAGAACACGTAGGGTTGTCAGCCTCCAGGCGGGGCCTGGAGATCTCCCGTTGTTACGCCTGATCTCCAGGCTGCAGAGATCAGCTCCCCTGGAGGAAATGGACTTCCTACCCAGATGAAGTCTCTCCCCCTCCCCAATTCCTGCTCTCTTCAGACTCTACCCCCCAAATCTCCAGGTATTTCCCCAACTTAGAGATGGCAACCCTTGACTGGGAGATGGGGGACACCATGGCAACCCACCTGAATCTGTTTTCAGGATGTGAAACCAGAAATGGAATCTCCCAACCAACTGCAGATCAGGCTAGCCTGGGTTACCCAGGACTGGGCACATGTCCATAGGAAGGATTAATTTCTCTCTCTCTATCTCTCTCTCTGTGTCTCTGTGTCTCTGTGTCTCTCTGTGTCTCTGTCTCTCTGTGTCTCTCTCTTTCTGTGTCTCTGTCTCTCTCTCTGTCTCTGGGTCTCTCTCTCTCTGTGTCTCTCACTGTGTCTCTCTCTCCCTTCCTTCCTTCCTTCCTTCCTTCCTTCCTTCCTTCCTTCCTTCCTTCCTTCCTTCCTTCTGTCTCTCTCTGTTTCTTTCTTTCTTTAATGCCAGGTCTAGATTTTCCAGGGTACAGTCAGACTGGCCACCCATCAATAGGTAGAGCTGGGTGTCATCCGCATATTGGTGGCAACCCAGTCCATACCTCCTGACAATCTGGGCAAGGGGGCGCATATAGATATTAAATAGCATCGGGGATAGGACCGCTCCCTGCGGCACCCCACAACTAAGAGAGTGCCTCTGGGATGCTTCCTCCCCTATCACCACCCTTTGTCCCCGATCTTGGAGAAAGGAAGTCAGCCACTGCAAGGCAGATCCCTGAATCCCCACATCGGTAAGGCGGCTAGTCAGTAGCTGATGGTCAACCGTATCAAAAGCGGCTGACAGGTCTAATAACAACAGCACTGCAGAGCCTCCCTGATCCAGATGTCGCATAAGATCATCCATGAGAGCGACCAGAACTGTCTCCGCCCCGTGACCTGGCCGGAAGCCGGACTGGAATGGATCCAGTGCGGAAGTGTCCTCCAGGAATCCCTGCAGCTGAGTCGCCACCCGCCCGCTCTATGACCTTACCCAGAAAGGGAAGGTTTGACACCGGCCGATCAAAGGTGAGGAGGCCAGGTGCCTCATCCCTGGGGAAAGCATTCCACAAATCATGGGGCTGCCACCCAAAAGGCCCAGTCTGGTGTACCTATCAGTCTTTTGATTGATAGGACAGTCCAGAGGTAGGGTTGCCAAGTCCAATTCAAGAAATATCTGGGGACTTCGGGGGTGGAGTCGGGAGACTTTGGGGGTTGAGCCAGGAGACTGGGGGTGGAGCCAGGAGCAAGGTTGAGACAAGCATCATTGAACTCAAAAGGAGTTCCGGCCATCTCATTGAAAGGGACCGTACGCCTTTTAAATGTCTTCCCTCCATTGGAAAGAAAGAAGGATAAGAGCACTTTCTTTGGGGGCTTATAGAATGGGACCCCCTGGTCCAATCTTTTTGAAACTTGGAGAGTCTTTTAAGAAGAGGCACTGGGTGCTATCCTGAAAATTTGGTGCCTCTGCCTCAAAAACAGCCCCCCCCCCCCGTAGATACCCACAGATCAATTCTCCATTATACCATGGTAATTGATATCCATAGGGAATAATGGAATGCCCAGTAGACATTTCTGCCCCCCCGCCCACTTTCTGATGACTCCAAAGCGGGGGGAGGGCCTCCAAACCAGGGGATCCCCTGCCCCCACCTGGGGATTGCAAACCAAACAAATACCGTGATCCAGTAACAAAGAAACCATCAATTACACTTATACAAATTTATCAAAAACTCCATAAGTATAGTGATATCAATCACAATCACTTCGACATTAGTATAGTAAAGTAATTCATACAATTAGAACCATACACATAAACTGAGCACATACAAAACTTCTGGAGAATATACTTCTCTTGAATAAAGTGCTAAGTGCAAAAGGTGCTTGTATAGTAAATAGTAACAGTTCATTCTCTGAAGACTCCACAGGTTCACCTCCGACGGAGCCTGAAGCCGGATGATGCTTGCTGTGCCGTTTCAAATGCTTTTGTCAAAGAGGGGAGATAGAAGTTCTTCCAACAAGAAAATATTCAGAAGCACATAGAAGCACTCGCAAAACCTTCCAAGGGCGTATTACCGTGACGGAGGAGGTGGACCTGTGGAAGTGGACCTGTGGAGTCTTCAGAGAATGAACTGTTACTACTTACTATACAAGCACCTTTTGCACTCAGCACTTTCTTCATGAGAAGTATATTCTCCAAAAGTTTTGTATGTGCTCAGTTTATGTGTATGGTTCCAATTGTATGAATTACTGACTTTACTATAATAATGTCGAAGTGATTGTGATTGATATCACTATAATGGTATTTCTGATAAATTTGTATAAGTGTAATTGATGGTTTCTTCGTTATTGGATCATGGTATTGGTTTGGTTTGCTGACTCCCCGTGATTCTCCTTGTTTGTATCCCCCACCTTGGGATTGGCAGCCCTATCCAGAGGACCCCTCTCTGTGACCTTAATTTTGCCTAGCAGGGCTTCTGTTTGGCTGCTGGAGATTTAATTGTCCGTGAGCATTTTAAAAAAACATTGGTTTTGGCAGTTTTGTTGTTGTTCAGTCGCACAGTCGAGTTCGACTCTTTGCGACCCCATGGACAAAGTCACACCAGGCCCTCCTGTCTTCCACCATCCTCTGAAGTCTGCTCAAATTTGTGTTTGTTACATTAGTAACGCTGTCCAGCCATCTCATCTTTCGCTGTCCCCCTCTTCTTTTGCCTTCTGTATTTCCCAGCATCAGGGTCTTCTCCAGGGAGCGCTCCCTTCTCATTGGTTGGCCAAAATATTTGAGCTTCAGCATCTGACCTTCCAAGAACAGTCTGGGTTGGTTTCCCTTAGGGCTGACTTCAGTAGCTGCCACCAACACAGCGCAAGGATCTTCACTATGGCAGCCATTTTGTTGCTGACTCTGCTGCCTGTGGCAGCCATTTTGTGGCTGTGCTTGCCATGCTGGATCATAACTTCAGAAGTGCCCTCAGGTTCAAAATGGTTGGGGGATCCCTGTTGTAAGTAGCTTTGAGGCTCAGTGGTGGGGAGAAAAGGGGGCAGGAGGAGGAGAAGAAGAAGAAGATGACGACATTGGATTTGTATCCCACCCTCCACTCTGAGTCTCAGAGTGGCTCACAATATCCTTTACCTTCTCCCCCCCCCCCAAAGGCACCCTGTGAGGTAGGTGGGGCTGAGAGAAGTTCTCCCAGAAGCTGCCCTTTCAAGGACAACTCCTATGAGAGCCATGGCTGACCCAAGACCATTCCAGCAGTGGCAAGTGGAGGAGTGGGGAATCAAACCTGGTTCTCCTGGATAGAAGTCAATGGCTGCATGGCCAATGTCTGGGGCTGATGGGAGTTGTAGGCAAAAAACATCTGGAGAGCTACTGTTGGCAACCCCTGCAATACAGAATGAACAAAGACTGAATTCAGCGGCACCTTTAAGACCAACAAAGTTGTATTCAAGGTATAATCTTTCATGCTCATGCCCCCTTCTTCAGAGAAGCACAGAATGATAGCTCTGTGTATTTTCCATTTAATTTTCATAAGGAGTGTTCTCTACCCTTCTTCCCACCTCAAGTGATGATGAAATTTAGTACTGCGCAAATGATAGCTTTTATGCTTAAAAATCTAATCTAGCGTAATGGTTAGAGTGTTGGACTATGCCCTGGGAGACTCAGGTTCGAATCCCTGTTCAGCCATAACAGCTTTCCGGGTGAACTAGGGTCAATTTTTCTTGGGCTAACCTACCTTACAGGGTGGTGGTTATGTTAAAATGTGGGGAGAGTAATATAACCTGCTTTGGATCCCCACTCTTCTCATTTCAGGCATAAAATTTCATCCAGTATTTTCTTGTTTCTTCTTTAGGTTTCCCAGCCAACAGCTGGGTAGAAAGTCCAGCTCTGCTGTGTCAGGCCATGCTTCATTGAAGTTATTGATCCTTTATGATCATGTTTATTCTATGCTTACTAATACCATTGCTGAATAAAATGCTATGCCACTAATACATGTGCTCTGCGAGACAGAGAGGAGGGGTGGGAATGAAGGTGCCAAAACTCCAAAGGCCAGTGAAAGCCTTTGAAGTGCAGAGCGCCAAGCTCGCCTCTCTGGCGCCTCCCGAGCGAAGCAAGGAAAACCTGTCAGAACTTGTATCTGTTATGTATGCTGAGCTTGGTATTCTTAGCCTGACCGACTCCATATTGCAGCCACTTACTAATACTTGCTCTTGTAATAAAACCTACTAACCAGATGCCTTGCATTTCAAACAAACTGTAACCACTGAAGGGTGACAGATAGCCTCTGGAAAACATCTGCAGGTGTCCTTTGAAGCTGGCCTGCCAGGGCAGCGCAGCAGGGCTCCTTCCTCCAACATGAAGATAAGGGACCCTGGGAACAGACAACTGTCTCCCAGAGTGTGAGAAATGGTTTTATTGTTGCTGTTACAATGCCTTAAAGAGTGTATCAATAACTGAACCTGTTATCAGAGTCAAAATGTCAGAACTTGAAGAACTTCAAACAACACCACGGGAGAGACCGATCGAGCCCGGAGTGACGGTCGTGAGGCGTAAGGTGAAAGAACCGGCACATTTCTCCATGCTCCTTTTTACCCCTAGGAGCTGGAGCCTGCGAAAGTCAACCACGCTCATGGACGCGGCGGACGAACGCTACAAAACATTGGTGGCGGGCACCGGGGCCGAGCTGAATCCCGAGGGAGAGGAGGGCCCGATCCCACGCAGGGAAGACCCCACACAGTCGCTGCGAAACGAACTGTTCCAGTGGGTGAGGGAAATCCACGACGAGGTTCATGAGAGTCGCGTTCAACTCGCCGGGGAACTACACCGGCAGATGGACGCCATCCAGGAGCAGATCCGGGTGCTGCAGGGAGTGGGGGCACCCGGCGGAGGGGCACCGGCTGGGGCCCCTGACGGAATACCAGACCAACCAGTGGCGGCGCCCGATGGGGCGCCGGGGCACCCGCCGGCGCCAGGTGGGGGAGCGCCACCAGGCCAACCCGCGGCCCCGTCAGGAGACGGGGGGGCCCCGCGGGACCGCCGGGAGGAGCCCCGGGCAGCCAGCCCGTGGGACCCCCGGCGGGGCAACCACCGGGGCCGGCACCCGCGGGGCCGGTGGCACCGGGCGCCCCAGGAGCCGGAGAGGGGGCGAGACACCGAGAATTGCAGATCACCTTCGACGGGGACGCGGAGGAGGTGGAGTACTTCACCATCCAGTGTAACAACTTCATGACCCACTGGGAAGCGAGCTTCCCGTCGGAGGCCAGCCGGGTAGATCACATAGCCTCCAGGCTGAAGGGGGCCGCCAGAAAATGGTACGTGGGACTGTACACCGGGAGGAAGCCCGAGCTAGCAACCGTGGCGGAATTCCTCCAGGCGATGCTGCGGCAGTACGGAGACCCCCTGAAGGAGGTGAAGGCCATAGAAGCCCTCCAGAGAATCGAGCCCTCTCAGCAAGCGGACTCAGGGCGAGTTACAACATTCATTTACACAAATTAAGAACAGTAAGTCAATAAAATCTATAAAACATTAATACAATTTAAAAAATTTTTAAAAAGCTATTTCATGGTGCTGTATCATTACTATATTGGCAGTTCTGCTTTTCAGACGGCGATCACCAAGTACTCAACTGATGTCAGGTGGCAGCTCTCTCTCGGTTTAAACAATTCGGTCTTACAGGCCCTGCGGAACGTAAGAAGGTCCCGCAGGGCCCTTATGGCCTCTGGGAGAGCATTCTATAATTCTGGTGCTGCCACCGAGAAGGCCCTGGCTCGTGTCAAACGCAACCTGGCCTCCTTTGGTCCAAGGATGGACAACAGATTTTTTGTTCCTGAACGCAGTGCTCTCTGGGGAATATATGGGGAAAGGCGGTCCCACAGATAGACAGGTTGTGTCCTGTTGTGTCCTAGGCTCAAATGGGAGAACTGTTACTTTGGAGGGAAGCCGAACAGGCCAGAGCTGGAACTACACACCAGGGTTCCAGAGAAGTCCTAAGCGTGCCCAATCAGGGGAAGGTGAAACATAAGTAGCCAATCAACATCCAGGCTCATACTGTACCCTGATAGGCCCTTAGGGCCCTGTAAATAGCCAATCCGTGTAGATAGTTAAGGACCAATCAGAAGGGAGCAAGAATTGTATAAAAGAGCGGGCAGTTTGAACTGGGGTTTGTTCCTGAAGTAAAGCTTGCTGAAATCACTCTCCGACTCTGGTCTATTACTGCGCCGACCCCAGGACTTCACACTGGCGACGAGGATGGGATGCCAGTAAGAACCAGCAACAGAACCAGGAACACGGGAAGCGGCTAAATCCGAGCCATCTGGGTCACACCCCTGCTCGCAAGCCGCCCAGACGCGCTGCCAAGAATGGAGGCTCCAGCCAACCTCCTTCAGCCCTTTAGCATCGATCGCCCCGAGCTGTGGGACTCGTGGGTCGAAGGCTTCCAGTCATACCTGACCTTCTGGAATATTACAGAGGCCACCATGCAGAGAGCTCTGCTTATCAGTACGTGTGGCACGGAGACCATGGACTTAGCCAGGGCACTGCTCCAACCCAGGAAGCTCTCAGAGATGCTGGTGGACGAAATCATCAGCGCTCTGGAGAAGTACTTCCAGCCCCAGCCAACCAAGCTCACCCAGCACTGGGACTTCCGACAAAGGACACAGAAGGCAGGCGAAATCGCCATGGTGTTCTTAACAAGTCTGCGCCGGGTGGCAAGCCGATGCAGTTTCGCAGACCTCAACGAAGCCCTTCTCGACCAGTTTGTATGGGGCTTGAGGGACGAAAAACTAGTGCGGAAACTCCTGTCCCTCTCTGATTGCGACTTAACAAAGGCAATCGACGTGGCCACCAGCTGGGAGAAGGGCAGATCAGCAGAGCCACGGGCGACAAGACAGGCTGCGGCACACCAGATCAACCCTGAACCATCTACTGAGGACTGGGACGAGGACAGAGCTCTACAAACTGGGTATCGTGCAGCAGGAAGGAAGACTACCCACATCCCACAAGGCATGAGACACAAGACACCACCTGCTTGTGCAAGTTGCGGGGGCCAGCACGAGCAGAAGTCCTGCCGATTCCGGAATGCCACCTGTCGACTCTGCAACAAGGACGGCCACATCGCCTGCGCCTGCAGATCCAAATCCCGAGCATGCGGCCCGCAAAGATCTGCGCTCTCCAAGGGCCAGCCAGACTTCAAGATAGACGCTCTCCACACCCACCGATACCCGGTACAGTACCTACCCTCGCCAGTTAGGCCCTCCAAAATCCGGGTCAATGTAGGGATCGGGGGGGTGCCCTGCCAAATGGAGGTGGACTCTGGGTCAGCATCATCCATCATAGCGGCAGAGACATTTTTTAAAATTCCCACCAGGCTGAGGCCTCGTCTCAGGGACCCGGGGTTTACCTTAGTGGACTTCTAGAAAAATAAGGTGCCTATCTTGGGAGTGGGGCCGGTCCCAGTCCAATACAAGGGGTTCAAGGGCCAGCTGCAGGTGCTAGTGGTCAAGAACCACCTTACAAACCTTTTGGGTCTCGACTGGTTCAAGCCCCTGGGACTAGAGATCAGGGGGGGTCAATAAGACTGTCGGAGTTTGCGAAGAGTTCTCAGCCGTTTTCGACGGCACTTTGGGCTGCTACACGGGTCCCCTAGTCTCACTACACCTCGACCCCACAGTGCGGCCTATTAGGCTTAAAGCGCGGCGAGTTCCATTCACGCTCAAGCCTAAAATTGAGGAGGAACTGGATAAACTGATTGCACAAGGAATACTAGAGCCTGTCACCCACGCAACCTGGGAAACTCCCATCGTGACCCCAGTCAAGCCCAGTGGGGAGGTGCGGATTTGTGCAGACTACAAGTGCACTCTCAACAAGGCTCTTCAGGCCCACGCATACCCTGTGCCCATTGTCAGCCACGTTCTAGCCACCCTAGCCGGCGCAAAAATTTTCGGCAAGTTGGACTTGGCCCAAGCTTACCAACAGCTGCCGGTGGATGAGGCCACGGCCAACGCCCAAACAATTGTGACCCACCGGGGGCCCTTTAGAGTGTGACTCCGGGGTTGTTCCAAGAACTAATGGACTCTCTTCTAAAAGGACTTCCCGGAGTCACTCCATTCTTTGATGATGTGCTGATCGCGGCAGCCTCGCCTGAAGAATTCGCCGCCCGCCTTAGAGGAGTCCTACAACGTTTTGAAACAGCCGGCCTCAAAGTTAAACGGGAGAAGTGCCTCCTGGGCGTGGATTGGGTGGAATTCCTGGGGTTCTCCATCGATGCCCAGGGGGTCCACCCCTCCGACGCCAAGCTGCGTGCCATCAGAGATGTTCCAGCGCCCTCCAAAAGCAAGAACTCCAGGCCTTCCTCGGCCTCCTAAATTTTTACCATGCTTTTCTTCCCCACAAGGCAGCAGTGGCCGAACCTCTGCACCGGCTTCTAGACAAGAAGCGCCAGCACGCTAAAGCCTTCCAGGATATCAAGGGCCTCCTGATGTCCAACTCCGTCCTTGCTCATTTCGACAAGACCCTGCCCTTGGTCCTTGCATGCGACGTATCCCCTTATGGTGTGGGGGCAGTTCTGGACCACCGACTCCCTGATGGGACCGAAGTCCCTATCGCGTACTACTCACGGACCCTCTCTTCGGCGGAATGGAACTACGCCCAGGTCGACAAAGAAGGGTTGGCTGTCGTGGCCGGCGTCAAAAAATTTCATGATTACATCTACGGCTGGCCCTTTACCCTCTATACGGACCACAAACCCCTCTTGGGCCTCTTTGCATCGGACCGGCAGACCCCTCAGGTGTTGTCCCCACGGGTTCTCCGTTGGTCCATTTTTCTAGCCGGCTACACTTACACCCTAGTGCATCGCCCAGGCAAGGCAATGGGCCATGCTGACACCCTGAGCCGCTTGCCCTTGCCTGACGTGGATCTAGATCCAGCCCCGGCTCATCAGATCCTACTGATGGACATGCCTCCGGACAGGCCATTGCTCGCCCGCGACATTGCTGCCCGCTCCGCTCGTGACCCAGTCCTCTCCTGTGTTTTGGACTGGGTGGGGAGGGGGTGGCCCAAGGACTCGACTGGGCCGGAATTTACTCCGTTTGCAGCCAGGAAAGATGAACTATCCACCCACAAAGGCTGCCTACTATGGGGCAACAGAGTTGTCATCCCCAAACCCTTGCAAGACCAAGTGCTGAGAGCCCTGCACGAGGCACACCTGGGCTTAGTCCGCATGAAGGCTCTCGCATGGAGCTATGTCTGGTGGCCTGGCCTCGATGCAGTAATTGAAGCTTGGGTTAAAAGGTGCCCGACGTGCCAGGTGTCAAGGCCTGACCCCCACGTGGCCCAGTGCAATCATGGGAATCCACCAAAACCCCTTGGTCAAGACTGCATATGGACTTTGCTGGCCCTTTCCATGGGCAGACTTTACTCATATTAGTGAATTCATACTCCAAGTGGTTGGAGGTGGTCCAGGTGCCCTCGCCATCGTCGCAGGCGACCATCAGGGCTCTGACCATCTTTGCAACCCACGGTTTGCCAGAAACAATCGTCACCGACAACGGCACAGCATTCACATCCGCAGTGTTTCAGGACTTCTTGGCCAGGAACCTCATCAGGCACATTTGCCCTGCCCCGTTTCATCCAACCACCAATGGCCAGGCAGAGCGGATGGTGCGCATGGCAAAGGAGGCCTTGAACCGTCTGGGCCCCTCAGACTGGCCAAAAGACATGGCGTGTTTCCTAATGGCCTACCGGACCACACCCACCGCCTCCACAGGTCACAGTCCAGCAGAACTCCTCATGGGCCGCCGCATCAGCACCCTGCTGGACAAGCTGCACCCTGACCGAGCCCCAGACAGACGACCGACGCCGGAACACATTAAGGCCCCCAGAGGGTTCTACCCAGGTGAGATAGTGTGGGCACGGAACTATGCCACCACTGGCCCCGCCTGGCTCCCTGGAAAGGTGGACCACGTCACCGGACCGGTCTCCTATGCAGTGACCTTGGAGGGTGGACATCTCCTGAGGCGACACATCGACCAACTCCGGAGTCGCCTGCCTGCCGGGGAGCCAAGGTCAGAGGCTCCAGATCCGGACAACGTAAGTCCCCGAGAGCCTGACACAGAACAGGGTTCCGTGGAGCCCACTTCAGCCCAGCAGGAGACCCCCGACAGTGCAGCTGAACCCAGGTCTCCCGGGACCGCCATCCCAGATGTCTCCAGCTCTGCAGCAGCGGAACCACCAACCGAGTCTGAATGCCCAGCCCCCTCGGAGCTCCGACGCTCGACACGAGACCACCGCCCTCCGGCATATCTCCAGGACTATGTCACCTGATAGCTGGAACTATGGGGGGAGGGGTGTTGTGTCCTAGGCTCAAATGGGAGAACTGTTACTTTGGAGGGAAGCCGAACAGGCCAGAGCTGGAACTACACACCAGGGTTCCAGAGAAGTCCTAAGCGTGCCCAATCAGGGGAAGGTGAAACATAAGTAGCCAATCAACATCCAGGCTCATACTGTACCCTGATAGGCCCTTAGGGCCCTGTAAATAGCCAATCCGTGTAGATAGTTAAGGACCAATCAGAAGGGAGCAAGAATTGTATAAAAGAGCGGGCAGTTTGAACTGGGGTTTGTTCCTGAAGTAAAGCTTGCTGAAATCACTCTCCGACTCTGGTCTCTTATTGTGCCGACCCCAGTACTTCACACTGACCATAAAGGGCTTTAAAAGTCAATATCAACACCTTGAAACAGATTCAGAACACAATAGGTAGCCAGTGCAGCTCTTTCAGCACTTGCTGAATGTGCTCCCATCGAGGGAGCCCCATTAACAGCTGTGCTGCAGCATTGTGCACTAACTGTAGTTTCCGAGTCGGCGTCAAGGGTAGCCCCATGTAGAGAGCATTACAGTGATCTATTCTTGAGGTGACCGTAGCATGGATCACCATTGCTAAGTCATTGTGCTCCAGAAAAGGAGCCAGCTGCCGCATCCGCTGAAGATGAAAAAAGGCGGATCTAATAGTGGCTGCTACCTGGGCCTCCATTGTAAGGGAGGACTCAAGGAGCATGCCCAAGCTCTTGACCTTAGGGGCCGGTAACAATGGCACCCCGTCAAGAGCCGGGGTAGAATTTTTGCTCGCAAGACTCTGTAGCTTAGAAGGAACTTATGACAATTCTAATTCGAGAAGCATTTTAAGGTAGGTGCTGAGCTGATTGCGTACACCTTCCAGTGGTGTCAGGGGTGTGTGGCATATGCAGATGAGCTATGCCAATGGGTTGTGCTAATGAGCTCTGGCACCTCTTTTTCTACAAAACGACCCCTGCCTAGCAGTTAAAATGACTAAACTGAAGACATTTTCTTTGGATCACATCGTGAGAAACCAGGAGTCACTGGAAAAGGCAATCATGCTAAGAAAGGTCAAAAGCAGCAGGAAACGGAGAAAAGACCCAACAGGAGATGAGTTGTCTCAATCAGGGGACAGTTTTTAGAAAAAGAGGTGCTGGAGTTCATTAGCGTGGCTCATTTGCATAACTGATTTGCATCTGCCACACACACCCTGACATCACTAGGAAAGGAAAGGTCCCCTGTGCAAGCACCAGTCGTTTCCGACTCTGGGGTGACGTTGCTTTCACAACGTTTTCACGGCAGACTTTTTATGGGGTGGTTTGCCATTGCCTTCCCCGGTCATCTACGCTTCCCGCCCCCCCAGCAAGCTGGGTCCTCATTTGACCGACGTCGGAAGGATGGAAGGCTGAGTCAACCTCGAGTCAGCTACCTGAAAACCCAGCTTCCCCCGGGGATCGAACTCAGGTCGTGAGCAGAGCTTAGGACTGCAGTACTGCAGCTTTAACACTCTGCACCACGGGGCTCAATGACATCACCAGAAGGTGTACTAAATTATATCCGCTCAGCATCTACCTTAAAAGGCTTCCTGAGTTTGAATCGTGATAGTAAAAGCTTTATTCCCATCAGACTTTTTAAATGACTTTCTCCCATGTGCCCACAGCGGCATGAGGAAGATTTTCATCCGCCTGTTTTATATGTGTTGGTTCTTTCCCCATTTTTGGTAAGTAAAAATATTAGAAAGTTTGTCAAATCTTAAGAGTTCAGCAACATTCTCACCGGGTTGGGGGGTGGGGGAGTGGAACAATGGAGCCCAGAAACAAGTATTTGGGGAGGCAAGAGTAAGAAAGAAAGAGCACAATAAAATGTAGAGGTTCCGGAGTCCTGTTCATGTGAGCTCTTGCCCAAAACGAGGCCTGGTCTCTATCAAGGAAGCCACTCCCCTGAGTGGGCAAGAAGAGCCAGTTTGGTGAGCCTGTTTGGTGTAGTGGTTAAGTGTGCGGACTCTTATCTGGGAGAACCGGGTTTGATTCCCCACTACTCCACTTGCACCTGCTAGCATGGCCTTGGGTCAGCCATAGCTCTGGCAGAGGGTGTCCTTGAAAGGGCAGCTGCTGGGAGAGCCCTCTCCAGCCCCATCCACCTCACAGGGTGTCTGTTGTGGGGGAGGAAGGTAAAGGAGATTGTGAGCCGCTCTGAGACTCTTCGGAGTGGAGGGTGGGATATAAATCCAATATCTTCATCTACCTCACAGGGTGTCTGTTGTGGGGGAGGAAGGTAAAGGAGATTGTGAGCTGCTCTGAGACTCTTCGGAGTGGAGGGTGGGATATAAATCCAATATCTTCTTCTTCATCATCATCTTCTTCAAGAACTGAGCAAGACTTCATGTATAGGGCATTTCGGAGGATGTTAATTCATAGGGTCCCCCCTGGGGTTGTTTTGCAGAAAAATAGGTGGTGGAGCTCATTAGCATAACTCATAAGCATATGCCGCCACCACCCCACCAGCCAAAAGGGGGAGGTATTTGTGAGTTTCCTGCATTGTGCAGGGAGTTGGACTAGATGACCCTGGAGTTCCCTTCCAACCAGTGTTCCCTCTAAGCTGAGTTAGTGTGAGCTGGCTCACAGTTTTTTAGGTTCTGGTTCACACATTTTTGACTTAGTTCAGGGGAAAAAAGGCCCCAGAGCACACTAATTGATGCAGTAGCTCACAGCCTTAATGCTTGTAGCTCACAAAGTTGCATTTTTTCTCACAAGACTCCACACCAGTGGCCTAGGTGAGGGGTGATCAACGGTAGCTCTCCAGATGTTTTTTGCCTACAACTCCCATCAGCCCCAGCCATTGGCCATGTTGACTGGGGCTGATGGGAGTTGTAGGCAAAAAAAATATAAGAACATAAGAGAAGCCATGTTGGATCAGGCCAATGGCCCATCCAGTCCAACACTCTGTATCACACAGTGGCCAAAATAACAAATGAGTTCTGTATCACACACACACAGTAGCTAATAGCCACTGATGGACCTCTGCTCCATATTTTTATCCAATCCCCTCTTGAAGCTGGCTATGCTTGTAGCTGCCACCACCTCCTGTGGCAGTGAATTCCACATGTTAATCACCCTTTGGGTGAAAAAGTACTTCCTTTTATCCGTTCTAACCTGACTGCTCAGCAATTTCATCGAATGCCCATGAGTTCCTGTATTGTGAGAAAGGGAGAAAAGTACTTCTTTCTCTACTTTCTCCATCCCATGCATAATTTTGTAAACCTCTACCATGTCACCCTGCAGTCGACGTTTCTCCAAGCTAAAGAGCCCCAAGCGTTTTAACCTTTCTTCATAGGGAAAGTGTTCCAAACCTTTAATCAGTCTAGTTGCTCTTTTCTGCACTTTTTCCAATGCTATAATATCTTTTTTGAGGTGCAGCGACCAGAACTGCACACAGTATTCCAAATGAGACCGCACCATCGATTTATACAGGGGCATTATGATATTGGCTGATTTGTTTTCAATTCCCTTCCTAATAATTCCCAGCATGGCGTTGGCCTTTTTTATTGCAATCGCACACTGTCTTGACATCTGAAGAGCTACCGTTGGCCACCCCTGGTTTAGGCGATGTTTCCCACAGGTAGTTTGTACAATCGCTCCCTCCGGTTCTATACTCAACAGTTTTAAAGCAAGATGAAAAAGTGCAGTCTTGCAGGCCTTGTGGAGCTGGGAGAGGTCCTGCAAGGCTCGAACCTCATCCGTTCCACCAATAGGGTACTGAAAAAGCTCTGACTCTAGTTGTTTGTTGCTTCTTTTGGCCCAGGGATTGACAAAAGATTTTGAGTTCCTGAACATAGTACCCTCTGGGGAATGTGTAGAGAAAGGTGGTCCCTAAGATAAACAGGTCCCAGGCTATACTCCCTCTAAGCTGTGGAGTCTTGTGAGCAAAAATTCAACTACCGGCATTACAGTTGTGAGCTGCTGCATAAATTAGTGGGCTCTTGGGCCATTTTTACTGAGCTAAGACAAAAATGCGTGAGCCAGAGGCTAAAAAACTCCCTGTTAGCTAGCCTCACACTAATTCAGCTTAGAAGGAACATATAGGGCTTTAAAGGTAATAACCAGAACCTTGTAGTGAATTCGGTATGCAACAGGCAGCCAATATAGCACTTTTAATCCAGGTTGTATGCACTCCCACATGGAGAGCCCCAGCAGACATTGAGCTGCTGGATTTTGCGCCAGCTGTGGCTTCTGGATTTGAGACAAAAGCAGCCCCATGTAGAGGGCATTACAGTAGTCCAGTCTAGTGGACTTCCTGTTTGGACTGAAAGACAATGCTGCTGCCCTCTAGTAAGGGGGATTTTTTTTTCTTCTGTTCAGGGTATGAAAGACCCTTCTGGGGGGGTCTATGCCCATCAATCTTAGTAAAAGATTAATCCAAGATGACGTCAAGCACCTTTAGCTGTTGATTTCGGTTTTTGGGAAGGTGGGTAGCTGCCTTTTTTAAAAATCTTGAAATCCGGCCATAAAGGGAAGCGTCTAATACTCATCTGCAGAGGATTAAAAGTCATTAATTTGACTTAAGCCTGTCGGAATCCAGACACTTAAAGACTGATTTATAATTGCAAGATAACGGAAGCCGGAGTACCAAAGAATATCTCTTTAAGGTACTTTGATCTATTTTTATTTCTACTCCGAGAGTCTTTGAACTTTATCGAAACGTTGTGGAGATTATAAACAGACTGAGCTGAAGCGTAATTGAATGAAAATGATTGCCTGCCAAGTTTGAATTTTGTAAATATAAGGGCTCCAGCAGAATTGGGAAAAAGAAGGTAATGTTTTGACTATCTGCGGTTTGTGGCGGGTGACGCAGAATTCTTTTTGCTGATGTCCTATACTCCTACAAGTTTTAAAAGTTGCTGGAATTTATAAATAGATTGAACTAAGGCATAATTGAATGAAGATACAGCTGGCCAAAACTGAACTTTGCTAATTTTATTTTTTTATTTTTATTTTATTTATTTTATTTTATTCGATTTATATCTCGCCCTACCCCACCGAGGCGGGCTCAGGGCAGCTTCAAAAGAACTCAGAGAAAAGAGAAAGATGTTTTGAATATTTGTGGCTTGTGGCTGGTGACGAAGACTATTTCTATACATTCCCACAAGTCTCAAAGGCTGCGATACTAGACACGAGAATGGGGCAACCTGAACCAGAAAGTAAAAGTGACTGACCAATCAAACAAAGTCTATAAGGATTACAAAAGCTGTGACATCTGAACTAGGAAGGAATTAAGACCAAGATCAAGAAGGACCTCTCTAGGAACTGTGTTTAACCATAGAGAAAGAACGATTGCCATTTTAAAAGGAAGAAAAACTGTCAAATTTGTTAAAAATCAATATCTCAGCCTAGGAAGCTAGGAGAAAAACAAAATTAGTCTTGTTTGAAACAGCATGTTCTAAGCTATTGGACTTGGTGTTGAATTTTAGTTGGAAAACCTTTTAAGTTTCGGTGATTGTTTTGTATGTCAGAAGGGAGGGTAACTCGTGCAAGGGCCCACTCATTTGACAAAATGCAATTCCAATTTGATGCTCTGGAATCAAGAATGTTAAAAGCAATGGACAAAATGCAACTGGCAATGAAAAAAGAATTTTAAAAAGAAGTTGGAGATCTTAGAAAAGATATTGAGGGCTTTAAAGATGAGGTCAAAGATAGAGTTAAAGAGGTAGAGGAAAAAGTGGATACACATGCTTCCATTTTGTTAAAACTCCAAGAGAAGGTTACAATACATGACTGCAAGCTGATGGAAACACAAGTTCGTTTGAGAGGAATACCTGAAAGGGAGGAGGCAGATTTAATGGACTACGTGGTGAATATTATCACTGAGTACTTAGAGGAAGATCCTGAAAAAGTATGTTGGATGGTGCTTATAGAGTCAATTCAGTATACGCAAAGGACAAAGGCCTGCCAAGAGACATTGTTATAAAACTAAGATCTAAAGATCTGGCAGGAAAAATCTTAAACAAAGGTTTTCAAAAAGCTTGGATTATAGAAGGGAGCAAACTCAAAATAATGAAAGAGTTACCAAGACAAGTGATCAATGACAGGAAGAAATACAAGAAATTAATAGACAAGCTGCATGCAGAGGGCACAAGATACAGATGGATATTACCTGAAGGTCTTGGCTTTGAACAACATGGAAAAAGGATTACAATAAAGAGTGAACAAGAGATGCATAGCTTTTTTGAAGAGAATAAAGCGTCTGCATCATAATAGAGTACAAGTTACTATCTTGGAATATAAATGGACTAAATTCACCACAAAAAAGAAGAACAACATTTCATTGGATTAAAAAAACAAAAATGTAACATAATTTTTCTACAGGAAGTTCATATACAACAAAAAGATCATAAATTTTTGTGGAATAGAAATTTGGGGTTGGAATTTTTTTCACTAGCAGAACAAAAGAAAAGAGGGGTAGTCTTTTATATCAAAGAACAACTAGAACCTAAGTAATATTTAAAGATAAAGAAGGAAGATATATTGCAGTAGAAGTGACAATTGAGGCGAAAAAAACATTGTTACTAGGACTATATGCGCCCAATGGAGCGAAAGATAAGTTTTTTAAAGATATTAATCGGCAATTAGATGAGAAGACGTATGATCAGATTTTGATGATGGGCGATTTCAATGGGACAGTACAAAATAATATTGACAGATCAAGCCAAAAGAAGAATGACAAAGAAGGGAAACTACCAAATTCTTTCTTTGAGTTGATCAAATAAGAAAACTTGGAAGATATCTGGAGAAAATTCAACCCTGAAGTAAGAGACTATACCTTCTTCTCAGCGAGACATAACTCTTTCTCTAGAATAGACATGTTATGGGGTTCCAAAAGTTTGGCCCTCATAACTAAAAAAATAGAGATTCTACCGAGGTTTGTGCCGACCATAATCCAATATGCTGGTCTACAAAATTGCAAAAGAAAACAAGAAGATGGAGAATTAATGAAGACTTGCTACAAGATAAAGACATTGTGACATTTTTAGAAAAAGAGACTACAGCTTTTTTCCAAATAAATGAAACTGAGGATATGGAATTTCAAACAGTATGGGATACCTACAAAGCAGTAATGAGAGGACTGTTAACTACATTGAATAATAAAGATAAGAGGGCCAAAGAAGAACGGTTGTTAGCATTACAAAATGAAATAAATAAAAAAGAAAGAGATTTGAAAAAAAGGCCAGGAAAAAGAAGTTAATAAAAGAAATTACAATATTACAATCTCAAGTCAAACATTTGCTGAACAAAGAACTAGAATGGAATTTAAAAAGTTTGAAACAGAAATCGTTCGAATGTGCGAATAAACCTGGAAAATATTTGGCTTGGCAATTGAAGAAAAAGAAAGAAAATAAAACTATTAATAAAATTATGGCAAATGGAAAAGCAATAGTAGATCAAGAAGGCATCAAAAGAGAATTTTTCAAATATTATGCAAATTTATTTAAAGGTGTGAAAATTAAGAAAGAAAAAATGGAAGAGTATCTACGGAATATCCAGGTGGTACCTTTGACTGAGTATATGAAAAAGATTTTAAATGACCCAATAGAGAAAATCGAAATTGAAGCGGCAATAAAAGCAATGAAAGAAGGTAAGGCTCCTGGGCCAGATGGATTTACATCTAAATTTTACAAAACCCTTAAAGATGAGATAACAACCAAACTGATGAAATTGTTAAACACGATAAGAGAAAAAGGAAAAATTCCAGTTCTTGGAGGGAAGCTGTAATTTCTTTGATTCCTAAAGAAGACAAAGATACCACAAATGTAAAGAACTATAGACCAATTTCACTGCTGAACAATGATTATAAGATCTATACAAGAATTCTGGCAGAACGATTGAAGCAATATTTGATTAATTTTATAAAAAAAGACCAAGCCGGATTTCTTCCTAAAAGACAAATAAGAGACAATGTAAGAGCTGTCATTAATGTTGTGGAATATTATGAGAAGCATCCAGGAAAGGAAGCGGCCTTATTTTTTGTAGACGCAGAAAAAGCCTTTGATAATGTGAGAATTGGGACTTTATGTTTGCAGTAATGGAAAAAATAAACTTAGGGGAACATTTTATAAAAATGACGAAAGCAATATACACGGAACAACAAGCAAAATTGTGTATAAATGCAGATCTTACAAAAGAATTGAAGGTAAGCAAAGGTACAAGACAAGGATGTCCGTTATCACCATTGTTGTTTATAATGACTCTTGAAATTTTATTACAACAAATACAAAATGATAAAGAAATAGAAGGATTAAAAATTAGAGGATTCTCTTATAAATATAAAGCTTTCGCAGATGATATTGTGTTCATAATAGAGAATCCGATCCAAGTGTCACCATTGCTGTTAGCTAAGATACAAGAATATGGAGAGCTAGCAGGACTATATATAAACAAAGAGAAATCGAAATTTTTATGTAAAAATATGCAACCAAACAGAATTAAAGAATTGCAAAATGTGACAGGCTGTGAAGTCACTACTAAAGTTAAATATCTTGGATTGGAAATAACTATGAAGAATATTGATTTGTTCAAAAATAATTATGAAAAATTATGGTGTAAGATGGACAAAAATTGGATGAAATGGAATAGACTTAACTTGTCCTTGCTGGGCAGGATAGCTGCAATCAAGATGAATATCTTGCCAAGAATAATGTTCTTGTTCCAAACCATCCCGATTGTGAAAGATAGCAAACAATTCAATAAATGGCAAAGGAAGATCTCTGATTTTGTACGGGCCGGAAAGAAACCAAGGATTAAGATGAAGATTTTAATAGATGCCAAAGAGAGAGGTGATTTTCAGCTCCCGGATTTAAGATTGTATCATGATGCAGTTTGTTTGACATAGATCAAAGATTGGATAATGCTGTTAGATAAAAAAACCTTTATGGTTAGAAGCTTATGGAATAAATTCGGCTGGCACGCGTATTTGTGTTATGGGAAGAGTAAGATGGACGTTTTTTTCTCTCATCACTATATCAGAAATAGTTTATTAAACACTTGGATAAAATATAAGAAATATGGAGACGAGAGAAAACCGCTTTGGATAGTGCCAGCAGAAGTAATAAAAATAACAGCTGAATCTGATGAAGAAAGAGTGATGTCATATAATCAACTGCTCAAGATTCAAGGAGACAAAATTGAATTAAAATCTGCAGAAGAGTTAAATAATAAATGACTGGTTTCAAATGCAACAAATTAAAAGCTTGTTGGAAAATGATATTAAATCGGATGGAATCAGACGTGAGCAAACAGAACTGGAAAGGGTCCTGCTTGGAGACAATGAAAAATTAATATCGAAAGTATATAAATTATTATTGAAATGGTCTACAGAAGAAGTAGTAAAGTCTCAAATTGTCAAATGGGCAATCAATGTGAATAGAGAACTACAAATGGATTAGTGGGAGCACCTTTGGAAGAACTCGATGAAGATCTCAACCTGTCAGAGTATTAAAGAGAACTGTTTTAAGATGATGTATAGGTGGTATATGACTCTGAAAAAGCTGGCTAGGATGAGTAAGAAGATGTCAGATAGATGTTGGAAATGTAGAAAACATGAAGGTTCTTTCTTTCACATGTGGTGGACTTGTGAAAAAGCAAAAGAATTTTGGAAGATGATACAACAAGAAATCTCCAAAATGTTGGGTTATGATTTTAAGAAAACTGCAGAGACTTTTTTGCTTGGATTACAATTAGAAAAATTTCCAAAGGAAGACAGGACTTTAATTTGGTACTTGCTCTCAGCTGCTAGCACATTGTATGCGCAGCTGTGGAAACAGGGAAAAATACCAGAGAAATGGGACTGGATTGTGAAAGTTTTATCATGGAGTGAGATGGACAAATTAACTAAAACTTTAAGAGACTATGATTTAGATATATTCAAAAAGGAGTGGAAGAAATTTAAAGGATATATGGAGAAAGAATGGAATATAAAAAGTTATTGGACAATTTTTTAGTATTAATGAGAGAAGAAAAATATTGAACTTTGATTGGTTAGCGGTACCTTTGTAATTGAACTTAAATTTATAACTTCGGGGAAGTCAAATATTGGAGGGAGGGGGGTTGAAATATCATATGGGTTAGCATAGAAAAGAGACAATTAATTATTGTAACCATATGTTATTAATAAATTGTTAAAACCACAGTAGTCCAGTCTAGTGATCTAGATATGAGGCAAATCTCCTTATGGACAGTGGCCTCACAAGTGAGTCAGAGCTTTCCAAACACTCGGTTAACTTCACTTGGAAAAAAGATCACACAAAGACGAGTTCACACAACTAAAGTGATAAATGAAGTAGTGAGTTATGTGTTGATGCTGTGGTCCCCAATGTTGTGGAGCCAGTGGGCATTTGGAATTTTGGGGGCAAGGTGGCAGTTCCACCACAAAATGGCTACTATGGCAGACAGCAGGGCTAGTCACAAAATGGCCACCATGGATTGGCTCTCGGCTTTGAAGAAGAGATGCTGTTTGGATTTGGTTTCCAAGGAATGGGGCAGTTTTGTGCCTTGCACAGCAATGCCTAAGTGCAGAGAATAAGGAAGTCTGTGTGTCTAAGGCCCAGTCATGAGTACACAGTAGGCTTCCCAACCACCACCACCCCGCCCTGGCGGGGGACCCCTGAATTTGCAGCCTCCTCCCCCGGTCTCCAAAAATCCGGAAGTGGGGGGGGGAGAACATGCGTGTAGGCATCATGCAGTTGTAGAGCTCCTGCAGGTTTAGAAACCTGCAAACTGATCCGTTTAAGGCTGTTCCTTTAAGGCTGTGCAGGAAACAGGAAACAGGAAGGGCTTCATTGGAAAGGGTCAGTAATAGTTTCCATGGAGAATGGCCCCTCCCTTTCTTTTGCTTTCGTTTTCACAGCAAGTAAAGTTCTGCAGGAAGAAGATCTAGTAAGTATTGGTGTGTGAGAGAGAGGGAGGGGGCAGGGGATTCCCTGGTTTGGAGGCCCTCTCCCCCCCCCCCACTTTAGAAAGCGTGGGGGGGAATGTCTACTGGGCACTCTATTATTCCCTATGGAGAACGATTCCCATAGGGAATAATAGGGAATTGATCTGTGGGTATTGGGGGCTCTGGGGGGGCTATTTTTTGAGGTAGAGGCACCAAATTTTTGGTATAGCATCTAGTGTCGCTCCCCAAAATACCCCCCAAGTTTCAAAACGATTGGACCAGAGGGTCCAATTCTATGAGCCCCAAAAGATGGTGCCCCTATCCTTAATTATTTCCTATGGAAGAAAGGCATTTAAAAAGGTGTGCTGTCCCTTTAAATGTGATGGCCAGAACTCCCTTGGAGTTCAATTATGCTTGTCACACCCTTGTTCCTGGCTCCACCCCCAAAGTCTCCTGGCTCCGTCCCCAAAGTCCCCAGATTTTTCTTTTATTGGACTTGGCAACCCTAGTACACAGCTGCTATGCACGAGCCTGACAATACGCTTTCCTGTTTCAGACACTGTTCCAGACCCTGCTTCAGACCCTGTTTTAGAGCATCCTGCAAACAAGGGAGTGATCACTGGCCTCACAGTTGGGGCCTTGGCTGGCGCTGTGCTGATCGGAGTCCTGTTTTAATGTCGCTTCTGTGAGTAAGATGTCAGGGCCTGGCAGTTCTGTTCCTAACTTACGGGACAGGAATGGCCACCGGGGCCAGAAGGGGAACCAGAGGATGTGGATTTTCCATTGCTCACAGAAAGAAGGGGCGCCGCCACTGAAAAGGCCCTGTCTTGTGTATTCAAAAGATGGCCTTCCTTGATTGACTAGGCAGTTTCTAAAATCCTTACTCCTGGGCAGGAACGCATGGCAGAAGACAGTCGAAATCCATCAGAGACTCCAGTCACAAACTATGTTGAGCTTTTCAGGCACTTTGAATCGAGTTCGGGCAACGGCTGCCAATTTTCAGGAAATACGTGTGAGAGAAGGGCTAGGAATCAGGTTTGACAGGCTCCAGGTGGCACCCAGAGATCTCCTGCTATTACAATTGATCTTCAGACAGGGCCAGCCGTAGACTGTCTGGCACCCCAGGCATGGCTAACTTCTGGTCCCCCCCCCCTCCCATCCCACTGTACTGATAACTTCGCCGCTGCGACAGGAGACTTGTGCCTCACATGTGCAGAGTGTGCGCAGCACAATGACATCACCCGGAAGTGATGTCATTGTGCTGAGGACGCTGTGCCAGGGATGCTCTAGGACTCCAATTGTAAGGTCCTAGAGCATCCCTGGCACAGCATCCCCAGCACGATGAAATCACTTCTGGGTGATGTCATCATGCCGTGCGTGCTTCGTACGCGTACCATAGAATTTTACCACAATTCCGAGAACATGACACTGGAAATGCTCTAGGATTCGCGGTAAAACTCCATGGTGCCATAGAGTTTTAGCACGAGTCCTAGAGCAGCCCCAGGATGATGATGTCACTTCCGGCTGACATCAAAGCACTGGGGATGGCGTGCACCAGTGGAGCTCTTCAGGGACGGGACTCCCCCTGGCAGCCTGCTCCCTGCTGGCAGGTTGGGGCCTTCCAGAGCAGGGGATCCCCCACCCCGAGCAGGATCTTAAACACTATAAATAAACCATTGCGTGTTTTATGTTGCAAATAAATGCTTAAGCAGTTTCTTTCATAATGATGCAATTATATTATCATCACAAACCAAAATTCATCAAATGTCCATAGAAAAATCAAAAGGTTATTTTACACTACTCTTGTAAGGTAGTACTTTCAAAATCAGAATGTTATTTCACACCACTCTTGTAAGGTAGTACTTCACAGTCCACTGTCTCAGTTCTCCTTTGCTTGAAAGACGTAGACAATACCACGCTTGTATGTGATTCCTCCTATGGGTAGCAGACTGAAGTCTGATAGGTGTGGCGGCGACACAGGTCCTGGGTTCAGTTCTGTGTTTCGTTCACCTTCCACTGGCCGCTTTTCTTTTAGCTAAAGGCAATTGCTCACACACTACAATACAATGTTACTTTGCAGCTTGCACGGATGGTTCTCAAAAGGATCTTGGCAGCCATACCTGTCCTCCCTGGACTCTGCCCTCCAAACCTCCAGGTGTTTCCCAGCCTGGAGCTGACAACCCTCTTAGGGACTGAGAACCGGCCAGTGGAGAGACTTGGAGGGTTCTAAGGATGCCTCCCAAATCCCTTCTCCTTCGGGAGACTCACAAGTCCGGCTTTCAAACTTTCCAACACGTTTCAAACTTGTCAACCTTGTGGGGAGGACAACAGGTTCGTGTTTGCGGAACCTGAACTTCCCTTTTCTGTCCCGCCAGGTCAACCGAAGCTGGGAAGGGATTCTCGATATCTTGGCCGTGATGAAAAAGAAATGGATGCAACTGAGAGAAGAAAAGGAGAAGAGGAGATATTTCGCCACCAACAGGAATGATCACACTGTGACTTTTAAACCACAAACATTGGTTGATTTTTTTGTTATATTTTAAAAAAAATGTTTTCTACCTTGCTCTTCCTTCTAGCTCAGAGGGGCTCCAGAAGGTTCAGAGAGACATATCCCGTGCAGTCAGCAACCAGCCGTGTGTTGCAGTAAAGGGACATGCTTTGGGGAGAATATAAAGCGGGGAATGGTGGTTTTGTACCAGCTTTTGAAGATTTGTACATGAGCCTCCCCCTCCCCTTACTTTCTGTAAAGCTCCTTAGGGCTCCTTATATAGTTTAATACGGTCAAAGACCAATCAATTAAATACAAATAACTTAATAAGATACAGTCAGGCAATAGTAAAATGGGAATAAAACATACACAGTATAAAATATAATTAGGCAATCACTTTCCCTATGAAGAAAGGTTGAAACGCTTGGGACTCTTTAGCTTGGAGAAACTGCAAGGGTGACATGATAGAGGTTTACAAGATAATGCATGGGATGGAGAAAGTAGAGAAAGAAGTCCTTTTCTCCCTTTCTCACAATACAAGAACTCGTGGGCATTCGATGAAATTGCTGAGCAGACAGGTTAAAACGGATAAAAGGAAGTACTTCTTCACCCAAAGGGTGATTAACATGTGGAATTCACTGCCACAGGAGGTGGTGGCGGCCACAAGTATAGCCACCTTCAAGAGGGGTTTAGATAAAAATATGGAGCACAGGTCCATCAGTGGCTATTAGCCACAGTGTATGTGTGTATATAACATTTTTTGCCACTGTGTGACACAGAGTGTTGGACTTGATGGGCCGTTGGCCTGATCCAACATGGCTTCTCTTATGTTCTTATGTTCTTATAATGAGAATAAAACATAGACAGTATAAAATATAATTTCCTCCCCAAAACACTGATTAAATTCCAGAACCAAGGCGTTCAATTGGGTATTCCCCTTAAGAATTGCTTCCGGAGACTTATGGCTCGCGAAGCAAACTTTGCCACACATAAAGTGGTTCCTTTGTTCCTAATAAATAAATAACGCCGTTCACTCCCACAGGAGAGCAATTTTTGTGTATATTGCTGTAAAGCAATATACACAAAAATTGCTCTCCTGTGGGAGTGAACGGCGTTATTTATTTATTTATTTCGATTTATATCCCGCCCTACCCCACCGAAGCCGGCTCAGGGCGGCTCACAACATAAAATTCTAACAATGAAACAAAGATTAAAAATACATTAATAATTTACGCATAAATTAAAAACACAATTTGGTAAGAACATGGGTAAGATCCCTAATTTCTTGCAGTGCTTTTAGACTTCTGGTATCATTAAACGTTTAAAAAAAAAATCATCCTGCCATTTCCGTGTTTCTAATTTTATGGAGTAGAACGAGGGTTGTCAAGTCTAGATTGGGTAACGCCTGGAGACTGGCGTAGGGGTGGAGCTCCCTGGTGTAATTTTTTAAAAAGGGGGAAGAGGTGAGTTTCGCCAGTTTTGTATCTCTGATGGGGGGGGGGGGGGAGAGAGAGAGAGAGTCCCACAAGGGGGATCTGTTCGTGTGAAAACGACACCCGGGTCCAAGTGGTCTCTCCTCTTTAACTCAGCGGGCCAAAGCTCGGGACGCTGATCCGGATTCAATCCACAGAACTGCGGAGTCCCGCAAAGCCAGTGGCGTTTAAGACCCCCTCCCCCCACCACACACACCGCTCGCCCCAGCAAGGAGAAGCCGGGCAGCGGGAAGATTCGAATCAGAGAATCGCAGAGTTGGAAGGAAGGTTCGCTCCCTTCTCTCCGCCCGTTGGAGCGCCGGATCTCGCCGCCGGCCCAGCCGTTCTCCTCCTCCACGGGAAGGGAGCCAGACTCGCCTCCTGGCAGGCCCAGATGGGGGGGCGGCGCTGGGGCCCCCTGGGGTGGCTGTCCGCGCTCCTTGCAGGTGAGGCGGATCGGGACCCTCCAAGAGGCGGAGGGAGCCGACGGGAGGGGGAGTCAGTGGAGGGTCGTCCTTCGGCCAACGACCTGGGCTCCCGGAATCTCCCGGTCTCCTCGGGAGCTTATTCCGCACGGCAGATCATTACCAATCCCAGGTTTTATCCATGCCCATGGGGGGGGGGGGGGCGGCGGGAGACAGTTGGCAAGGAGACCCCCTGGGAGGAAAGCCCCCGCCTCGCTCACCCTCGCAGCCGCCTGACTCGCCTCCTGGCCGGCCCAGATGGGGGGGCGGCGCTGGGGCCCCCGGGGGTGGCTGGCCGTGCTCCTCGCAGGTGAGGCGGATCGGGACCCTCCAAAGGGCGGAGGGAGCCGAAAGGCAGGGGGGGGTCGCCTCTTCGCCAACGACCTGGGCTCCCGGAATCTCCCGGTCTCCTCGAGAGCTTATTCCGCACAGCGGCTCATTACCAATCCCAGGTCTTCTCCATGCTATCCCGGGGCATCAAACCCGGATTCCCTCTTTGGGGTCGCATTTAAAGTTAAAGTTGTTTTCTTTCCACCTCTCACCCCCCCCAAATCTATTTACCTGCCGGCCTGCCTTGCAGCTCTCCAACATCTGACGTTCATGTCTTGGCTCTCAAACATCTGATGTTTATTCTGTGTGGCTCTTATATTAAGCAAGTTTGGCCAGCCCTGGCTTAGACCCTGAAAGTTTTGTTGGTTTCTCAGGTGCTTCAGGAACCCCAGGTTCCTCCCCCCCTCCCGCTCCAGCAGCCACCAGCAAGGGATGTGGGGTGGGTGGGGTTGCCAGATCCAAATTGGGAAACTCCTGGAATCATAGAATCGTAGAGTTGGAAGGGAACCAACAGGGTCATCGAGCCCAACCCCCTGCACAATGCAGGAAACTCACAAATCCCTCCCCCTAAATTCACAAGATCGTCATTGCTGTCAGGTGGCCCTCTAGCCTCCATTTAAAAACCTCCAAGGAAGGAGAGCCCACCACCTCCCCAGGAAGCCTGTTCCACTGAGGAACCGCTCTAACTGTCAGGAAGTTCTTCCTCATGTTGAGCCGGAAACTCTTTTGATTTGATTTCAACCCATCGGTTCTGGTCCTACCTTCTGGAGCCACAGAAAACAATTCCACACCATCCTCTATATCAGGGGTGGCCAACTGTAGTTCTCCAGATGTTTTTTTGCCTACAACTCCCATCAGCCCGTCAGCATGGCCAATGGCTGGGGCTGATGGGAGTTGTAGGCAAAAAAACATCTGGAAAGCTACCGTTGGCCACCCCTGCTCTATACGACAGCCCTTCAAGTACTTGAAGATGGTGATCATATCACCTCTCAGCCGCCTCCTCTCCAGGCTAAACATCCCCAGCTCCTTCAACCTTTCCTCAAAGGACTTGGTCTCCAGACCCCTCACCATCTTCATCGCCCTCCTCTGGACCCGTTCCAGCTTGTCTATATCCTTCTTAAAATGTGGTGCCCAAAACTGAACAGAATACTCCAGGTGAGGTCTTAACCAGAGCAGAGTAAAGGGATACTATCACATCACGTGATCTGGACACTGTACTTCTGTTGATACAGCCCAAAATGGCATTTGCCTTTTTAGCCACTGCATCACACTGTTGACTCATGTTAAGCGTATGATCCACTAAAACCCTTAGATCCTTTTCACACACACTACTGCTCAAACAAGTCTCCTCCCAGATGAATAGTTGTGGATCTTTTTGGACCTGATCTCTCCTTAGAATGGCTTATTGATCTTCTTCCAATCTGATTTCTCCCTAGGTGTGAAAATGACTAAACTGAGGACACTGTAGTTGGGTTACATCGTGAGAAGACAGGACTCACTGGAGAAGACAACCACGCTAGGAAAAGCTGAAAGCAGCAGGAAGAAGAGAAAAGACCCAACAGGAGATGGATTGTCTCCATCGCGGGTGGAATTCTAGCAGGAGCTCCTTTGCATATCACGCCACTCAGCCGTGATGTAGCCAATCCTCCTGGAGCTTACATGGCTCTTTTTTGTAAGCTCTTGGAGGATTGGCAGGGTGTGTGGCCTGGTATGCAAAGGAGCTCCTGCTAGCATTCCACCCCTGGTCTCCATCAAGGAAGCCACCGCCCTGAGTGGCAAGAACAGAGCAAGAGTTAATGGATAGGGCAGGAGTGGCCAACGGTAGCTCTCCAGATGTTTTTTTTGCCTACAACTCCCATCAGCCCCAGCCAGCATGGCCAATGACTGGGGCTGATGGGAGTTGTAGGCAAAAAAACATCTGGAGAGCTACCATTGGCCACCCCTGGGAAAGGGCTTTTGGAAGGACATTAATTCATAGGGCCCCCTATGTTGGAAGCTAGATTGCCAGCTCTGAGTTGAGAAATACCTGAAGATATAGGGAGTGGAGCCTGGTGAAGGCAGGGTTTGTGGGGGGCCTCAGCTGGGGCCAATGCCAAAGTGTCTACCCTCCAAAGCAGCCATTTTCCCCAGGGGAACTGATCTCTGTCACCTGGAGATAAGTCGTAATAGTGGGAGATCTCCAGGCCCCACCTGGAGGTTGGCAAATCTAGTCAGAAGGGGCTCAGTGACCCTTGACCCAAGGTCTTCCCAAGAGAAGAATCCCAAGTCTGGATGATTCTGTTGTTGTTGTTGCCTAGTGACAGCGTCTTTCTTTCTCTTCCCACCCCCCTCCACTCAGCCGCCATCTTGAATGCTGATTTCCTGCTCACCCAGCCCCCAAAGGATATCCCTATTACAGTGGAACCATCACGACTCTTGAAAGAGCAGGACGTCATTCTGATACCAGGAGGAAAAGCCAAAATTATTCAGTGCACCTGGTTCCGAGGAGTCCAACACACTGAAGTAGAACGGATCTTTACTTATGTTCTAGTGTTTTCCACTCCTGAGCAGCAAAATGGTCCTAGCTTTACTGGGCGGGAGACCGGAGCACCAGACTGTTCCCTGCATATCAAGAATCTGGAGCTGAACGACACTGGGATCTACACAGTGGCAAAGACCGTGAGTGGCGGTCTTGAAGCTGGGAGCGTGCAAATAGAAGTCTTAGGTATGGTTTGTTCACCGTTCATTATACCTCACATATTTAACCGCTTAAGTCAGGGGTGTCAAACTTGCAGTTTGGGGGCCAAATCAGGCCCCTGGAGGGCTCCTATCAGACCCCCGAGCAACTGGCTGTCATCTGCTTCCTTCTCCCTTTCTCTTGCTTCTTTCAGCATAACAGTGTGCTTTGCCAGGCTTGCTCAATTGCACAGGAGCTACAAAGCAAAACCTCTATTTTCTCCATTGGCTGAGGCTCCTCCCTTGGGGAGGAAGCAGGGAGGAAGAGCTTGCTTTTCCAGGCTCTCTCAATCGCACAGCAGAGCTACTGAGACAAACCCCTCTTCCTTCTATTGACTGAGGCTTCCCACCTACCCCAGTTCCTGGGGGAGGAAGGAAAGAATCAGAGCTGCCTTTGCCCAGTTCCCTGGATCCCATGGGAGAAATACAAAGAAAGCACTTTTAAGTCCAATGAGTGCTACCGTTTTAAGCATGTTTTAAGTTTTAAAATATATATGTATTTATGTTTGTCTGTGTTCTTTATAAAATTTATATCTCTGCTACCTAATCTTAACTAGGTACACAGATGGCCCAGCCCGACATGGCTCAGCCCACTTGACATGGCCCGGCCCCTCAAGGTTTCATTTATCTCAGATCCGGCCCTCATAACATATGAGTTTGACATCCCAGGCTTAAGTCATTCAAAGCCATCTCTTCTGCTCAGTCAAAGGAAGGAAGGAGGTCAGAACAACATGAGCAGGGTCAAGCATTGCAAAGAATTATCCTCCTAAGGGGGTTGGGTTGCCAATCCCTAGGTGGGCAACCGACGACATAAACCCAAAGGTTACTGTGACCAGGGCTTTTTTTGAGCAGGAACGCACAGGGACACAGTTCTTGCTGGCTTGGTGGCAAGGGGTGTGTCCTAATGTGCAAATGAGTTCCTGCTGGGCTTTGTTGTGCGAAACAATGGTGGCATCAGGGGGTGTGGCCTAATATGCACATGAGTTCCTGCTGGGCTTTTTCTACAAAAAAAAGCTCTGCCTGCGGCCAAAATTACTAAAATGCATGCCACATGTATCTAAAAATCTAAAGATCAATAGAGCACTTGAAATGTTTTGATATTTTTAGGATTTGATGTTTTTATGTCTTAATGAATTTTTATATTTCATGTACATACATGAGAACATGTAAGTCACCATGAGTCTGCCTTGGCGGGGAGGGCGGGATGTAAATTGAACAAATGAATAAATAAATTTATTACACCAAGGACAGACAAACCATAGAAATATTATTCACGCAAAGAAATTCTCCGTCCAATCCTTCTGAATACAGTTCACAGTGCTCCTGTAGAATTCATAGTACCCCTGAAGATATCAATGTATCCCGTACATGTAGCAATGTTCCATCTCCATAAATCCCATGAAAATATAATGGGTGCAACAGGATGGCCGGTATGTCAATTCCTGTTTCAATAATGCTTTGAGGGTGGAGCCAGGAGACGTCGGGGGTGGAGCCAGGAGACTTTGGGGGTGAAGCCAGGATCAAGGGTGTGACAAGCATGATTCAATTCCAAAGGGAGTTCTGGCTGTCCCATTTAAAGGGTCCACACACCTTTTAAATGCCTTCCCTCCACTGGAAATAATGAAGGATAGGGGCACCTTCTTTGGGGGCTCATAGAATTGGACCCCCTGGTTCAAACTTTTTGAAACTTGGAGAGTGTTCTGAGGAGAGGCATTGGAGGTGAAGCTGAAAATTTGGCACTTCTACCTCAATAAACAGCCCTCTCAGAGCCCTAGATTACCCTGGATCAATTCTCCATTATACCCTTTTAATATTATACACAAGAGCTTGCTTTGGCCCCATTCCAAAAGTGATAACTATTATTAAGATTGTAAGTTCTCTGGCGTCCAGGTTAAAGGTCCCATTCAATGTGATACCAAGACTATATATTTATCCATTCATCTTTGGACCTGAAGAAGGTTTGAAACGGTGCACTTTGGATCGACCCACTGTTGTCCGTATACTTGTCAATAGATTTGCAGTATATTTTTGATTTGGATTCTCCACCCAGCAGTCCCTTCCCCGTGGGGATTGGCAACCTGAGGCTTGCTGCTTCAGAAGAGAAGTACAGCAAGGGAGAGGAGTGCAACGCTGGTGTTCCAGAGTCCTGACGATATGCTTTCCTGTTTCAGACACTGATTCAAAGCCTCCTTCAGACCCTGTTTTAGAGCATCCTGCAAACAAGGGAGTAATCGCTGGCCTCACAGTCGGGGCCTTGGCTGGCGCTGTGCTAATTGGCATCCTGTTTTAATGTCATTTCCGTGAGTAAGTCATCGGGGCCTGGCACTTCTGTTTCTAACTTACAAGACAGGAACGGCAACTGGGGCCAGAAGGGGAACCAGAGGATGTGGATTTTCCACTGGCAACAGGAAGAAGGGGGGCTGCCACTGAAAAGGCCCTGTCTTGTATACCCAAAAAACGGCCTTCCTTGATTGATTGGGCAGTCACTGAAATCTTTACTCCTGGGCAGGAATGCATGGGAGAAGACAATCCAACTCCTTCAGAAACTCCAGTCACAAACTATGTTGAGCTTTTAAGGTCAAAGCCAACACCTTGAATTGGGTTCAGGTGGCGGCTGCCAATTTTCAGGCAGCACCTCCTGGAGATCTCCTTCTATTATAATAGATCTCCAGTAGAGCAAGATCAGTTCAGCTGGTGAAAATGGCACTTTCTGGCATTATACCCTTCTGAGGTGCTTCCCCCAACCCCACTGTCCCTAAAGTCCACCTCCAAAATCTCCAGGCATTTCTCAACCCAGAGCTAGGAACCCAGCTGTGGAGTCCTAGAGTGTCCCCTGGCACAGTGTCCCCAGCATGATGAAATCACTTCAAGGTGATGTCATCATGCCACGCACACTCCGCACGCGTACCATAGAATTTTACTACAATTCCTAGAACATCACACCAGAAACACTCTAGGATTCGAGGTACAACTCTATGGTACCATAGAGTTTTTAGCGTGAGTCCTAGAACATCCCTAGTGCAATGATGTCACTTCCAGATGATGCCATCTCACCAGGGATAGCATGCGCCAAAGGGGCTCTTTGGGCGACGAGAATCTTCCAGGCGGCCTGCTCCCTGCTGGTGGGTTGCAGCCCTCCAGGGCAGGGGATCCCTTTCCTCCCGATGGGAGCTTGGCAGTCCTACCTGTCCTCCCTGGACTCTGCCCTCCAAACCACCAGGTATTTCCCAGCCTGAAGTTGACAACCCTCTTAGGGATTGAGAACTGGCCAAGGGGGAGACTTGGAGGTTTCTAAGGATGCCTCCCAAATTCCTTCTCCTTTGGCCTCGGCTTCGGGAGACTCACAAGGAGGGGTGGAATTCTAGCAGGAGCTTCTTTGCATGTTAGGCCACACCCTCCTGATGTAGCCAATCCTCCAAGAGCTGAGAAGGCTCTTTTTTGTAAGCTCTTGGAGGATTGACTACATCAGGAGGGTGTGGCCTATTACGCAAAGCAGCTCCTGCTAGAATTCCACCCCTGTTCACAAGTCCAGCTTTCAAACTTTACTTTGTTTGGGGGGGATAACGGGTTCCTATTGGTGGAACCTAAACTTCCTTTTTCTGTTCCACCAGGTCTGAAATGGTCAACCGAAGCTGGTAAGGAATTCTCGATACGTACCGGACGTTGGCTGTAATGGAAAAGAAATTGCTATGACTGAAAAAAAGAAAGGAGAGAGAAATTTTGACAGCAACAGGAGTGATCACACCGAGTCTCTTAAAAACATACATTGGTTGATATTTCTTTTTATTTAAACATGCTTTCTACCCTGCTCTGCCTTCCAGCTCAGAGGGGCTCCAGATTGTTCAGAAGACCATATCCAGTGCAATCAGCAACCAGCCACATATTGCAGTAAAGTGACGTGCTTTGGGTAGACTATAAAGCAGAGAATGGTGGTTTTGAACTTGAACGTCTCCCCCTAACACCTTTACCACCTTACTTTCTGTAAAGCAATCGACACATACAGTATCTTGCTCTCATTTGGGAGTAAACGTCATGGGTAAGATTCTTAATCTTTGCAGTGGATTCAGACTTCTGTTATCATTAAATGTACAAAAATTATCCTGCCGTTTCCAGGTCTCTAATTTTATGGGGTAGAACTAATTTTTTTTTATTTTTTTTTATTTATTTGATTTGATTTATATCCCGCCCTACCCCACCAAGGCGGGCTCAGGGCGGCTCACAACATAAAAGTTCTAACAATAAAATTTTAAGAATTAAAATACAATACAATAATAATTTACATAATTAAAACGCTAATATCAGTATTACAGTCAGTGTCAATGTGCCAGCTTATAGTCTTCCTTCAGAATATTTCAATGCCGGTCAATTATAGGCCAACCGGAAGAGAACTGTCTTACAGGCCCTGCGGAACTGTCCAGGGCCCTGACCTCCTCCGGTAATTGGTTCCATCAGCAAGGGGCTGTGATTGAGAAGGCCCTGTCCCTAGTTGACTTCAACTGGGCCTCCTTTGGCCCGGGGATTACAAGCAGATTTCGAGAGACGGATCGCAGCACACTCTGGGGGGCAAATGATGATGATATTGGATTTATATCCCGCCCTCCACTCCAAATTTCAGAGTCTCAGAGCGGCTTACAATCTCCTTTACCTTCCTCCCCCACAACAGTCACCCTGTGAGGTGGGTGGGGCTGGAGAGGGCTCTCACAGCAGCTGCTCTTTCAAGGACAACCTCTGCCAGAGCTATGGCTGACCTAAGGCCATTCCAGCAGGTGCAAGTGGAGGAGTGGAGAATCAAACCCGGTTCTCCCAGATAAGAGTCCGCACACTTAACCACTACACCAAACTGGCTCTCCATATGGGAAGAGACGGTCCCTAAGGTAGGCAGGTTCTAGGCCATATAGGGCTTTAAAGGTGATAACCAGCACCTTGTACCAAACTCGGTATATTATTGGCAGCGAATGCAGTCCCTGGAGCCCCGGCTGAATGCGCTCCCGTCTAGGGAGCCCTAATAACAGCCAAGCGGCGGCGTTCTGCACTAGCTGCAACGTCCGGGTTCGGCACAGGGGCAGCCCCATGTAGAGGGCATTACAGTAATCCAACCTTGAGGTGACCGTTGCATGGATCACTGTTGCCAGATCGTCATGCTCCAGGAAAGGAGCCAGCTGCCTTGCCTGCCTAAGATGAAAGAATGCGGACTTTGCAGTGGCTGCTATTTGGGCCTCCATAGTTAAGGCAGGCTCCAATAGTACCCCCAAGCTCTTGACCCTGTGCGCCATTGTCAGTGGCACACCGTCAAAAGCTGGTAGGGGAATTTCCCTTCCCGGACCACGGTGACCCAAGCAAAGGACCTCTGTCTTCGCTGGATTTAGTTTCAACCTACTCAGCCTGAGCCATCTAGCCACGGTTTGCCAAGTCTGGATTGGGAAATACCTGGAGATTGGGGTGGGAGTGGAGCCTATGGCAGGAGGAGTTTGAGGATGGGCAGAACCTCAGTGAAGTATAATGCCACAGAGCCCACCTTTCAGCGCAGCATCTTCTCCCAGTGAACTTCAGTCTTCGGTGACAGATACCATTAAGGGATAAGACAATGAGCCAATTCAGATGTTTGCGGGTCTCCCTTTTGTGCTCCTTCAAGTTTTTAAATTGTCGGCAGAAACTAGGGAGGGATTCTTAAAATATATATTCATCAGCAGCTGTCAATAATTAAAAAGAAGAAGTTGTGGACATCCAAATGAAGTATATTAGCAAGAAATGGAATGTCCAAATGATGCTGGAATGTACATATCATGTCCAATACTCTGAGCGGTGGTCTTGAAACTGGGCATGCGCATGTAGAAGTCTTAGGTGTGGTTTGTTCCCTCTTTCGCATCTCTCTTATATTTAACCCCTCCTTCAGAGCATTCTTCTCGACTCCGCCTCAGGTGGGTTTCTCCAAAGTGCCAACTTCAGGCCTCATTTTGAGCAGGAGCTCACAGAAGCGGAGCTCCAGGATAGGGGTGGCCAAAGCTGCTTAATTAAAAGACCCATAGAATAAATGTCAGATGTTTGACAGCAGCAAGATATGAATAGCTGCATAGAGGGAAGGAGGGAGGAAGCAAGGAAGCGAGGAAAGAAAGAAAGAAAGAAAGAAAGAAAGAAAGAAAGAAAGAAAGAAAGAAAGAAAGAAAGAAAGAAAGAAAGAAAGAAGAAAGAGAAAGAAAGAAAGAAAAAGGAAGGAAGGAAGGAAGAAGGAAGGAAGGAAGGAAGGAAGGAAGGAAGAAAGAAGAAAGAAAGAAAGAAAGAAAGAAAGAAAGAAAGAAAGAAGAAAGAAAAGAAAGAAAGAAAGAAAGAAAGAAGAAAGAAAGAAGAAAGAAAGAAAGAAAGAAAGAAAGAAGGAAGGAAGGAAGGAAGAAGGAAAGGAAGAAGGAAGGAAGGAAGGAAGAAGGAAGGAAGGAAGGAAGGAAGGAAGGAAGAAGAAGGAAGAAGGAAGGAAGGAAGGAAGGAAGAAGGAAGAAGGAAAGAAAGAGAAGAAAGAAAGAAAGAAAGAAAGAAAGAAAGAAAGAAAAGAAGAAAGAAAAGAAAGAAAGAAAGAAAGAAAGAAAGAAGAAAGAAAGAAAGAAAGAAAGAAAGAAAGAAAGAAAGAAAGAAAGAAAGAAAGAAGAAGAAAGAAAGAAAGAAAGAAGAAAGAAAGAAAGAAAGAAAGAAAGAAAGAAAGGTTCCATTGTATTCAGGCTCTGCTCTTCAGGACGAATAGCTGGGAGACCCAGGTTCGAATTGCACACCTCTGCCATGGGAACTCGCTGCGTGACCTTGGGCCAGTCACGCTCTCCCAGCCTCCCCTACCTGGCAGGGTTGTTGGGAGGTTAAAACAGAAGAGAGGCGAGGGAAGTCAGTTGCCCCGGGTCCCCATCGGGGAGAAAGGGGTGTACAAAGGGGGTAAACATTTCAAAATAAAGCAACAACCCTGCTTCAGAGGTCATGAGCGTAATTTTGAGAAAAGAGGGGAGAGGGGAGTTTCGCCAGTTTTGTGTCTCTGATTGCCTGCAACAGGATCTGTTCGTGTGAAAATAAGACCCGGGTCCTCAGTTTAGCGGGCCAAAACCCAGAGGCATTAATCCGGATTCAGTCCACACAACTGCGCCGTCCGCAAAGCCAGTGGCGTTTAAGAAGAAGAAAAAGAACATATTGGATTTATACCCCGCCCTCCACTCCGAATCTCAGCGTCTCAGAGCTGCTCGCAATCTCCTTAATCTTCCTCCCCCACAACAGACACCCTGTGAGGTGGGTGGGGCTGAGAGAGCTCTCCCAGAAGCTGCCCTTTCAAGGATAACCCCTAGGAGAGCTATAGCTAACGCAAGGCCATTCCGGCAGCTGCAAGTGGAGGAGTGGGGAATCAAACTCGGTTCTCCCAGATCAAAGTCGGCAGACTTAACCACTACATCAAGCTACACCAAGACCTTCCCCAGTGCAAAGACGCCCAGAGCAGGGGAAAGAATGGAATCAGAGAATCGCAGAGTTGGAAGGAAGGTTCGCTCCCTTCTCTCCGCCCGTTGGAGCTCCGACGTTCTTCTCCGCGGGGAGAGATCCATTCCAGACTCGCCTCCTGGCTGGCCCAGATGGGGGGGCGGCGCTGGGGCCCTCGGGGGTGGCTGGCCGCGCTCCTCGCAGGTGAGGCGGATCGGGACCCTCCAAGGGGCGGAGGGAGCCGACAAGTAGGGGGGAGAGTCGCCTCTTCGCCAACGGCCTGGGCTCCCGGAATCTCCCGGTCCCCCTCGGGAGCTTCTTCCGCACGGCGGATCATGACCAATTCCAGGTCTTCTCCACGGAAATCAAATCGGGATTCCTTCTTTGGGGCCGCTTGGCCCAAGTCCCCCTTGGCTGGCTGACTCGCCCCATAGACGCTCATTGGGGGGGGCCGGGAGGCCGTTGGCAAGGAGGTCCCCTGGGAGGAAAGACCCTGCCTCGCTCGCCCTCGCAAGGGCCAGACTCCGCCCCACCCGCGCCTCTCTCTCTTCTCCCCCCCCCCCCTACTATCCTGGGAAGCCACTAAACTTCTCCTGCCGCGACGGGGGGGGGAGGGGGGTGAAAAGACGGTTAACCGATCCTCAGGGTTGCCAGCCTCCAGGTGGTGACCGGAGATATCCCGGGATGGCAACTGATCTCCAGGCAGCAAAGATGAGTTCTGCCAGAGAAAGCCGCCGTTTTGGAAGGGGGGGGGGGTCCCAGGGACCGGCCCCTCCCTGGCATTATGCCCCATTGAAGTCTTTCTGCTTCTCAGACCCCGCCTTCCTGAAGCTTCATCCCCCCCCCCCCCCACCACACACACACACACAATTCTCCCAGTAGGAGCTGGGAAAGTCTGACTGCCCAAGGGTAATTTGACGCTCCAGAGCTTAAACATGCAGTTCGGGGGCCGAATCAGGCTCCCGGAGGGTTCCTATCAAGCCTCTGAGCAACTAGCACCCGAAAAGCTTGCATTCTGAATAAAACTTTGTTGGTCTCAAAGGTGCCGCTCGACTCCTGCTTTGTTCCCCTTTAAGTCTTTCTTAAGAACCCCCTTTCTTAAAGTCTAAGGCAGGGGTGGCCAACAGTAGCTCTCCAGATGTTTTTCGCCTACAACTCCCATCAGCCCCGTCAGCATGGCCAATGACTGGGGCTGATGGGAGTTGTAGGCAAAAAAACATCTGGAGAGCTACCGCTGGCCACCCCTGGCCTAAGGCTTTAGCTGCCGCACCCGACTTTAGGTAGTTCCTTGAAGCCTTCTCGCCATGTCTCGATTGTGAAATACTCAGCTAGGGAAGAAGCAATTGTGATACAGGGACAATGGGGTACTATCCTGTCCACTGCATACCTCTTGTGCATGGCTGCATTTGGATCTTCGTGCGCCATTGGGTCTGGAAAGAACTTTGCAAGATTTGGATTCATATTTATTGGGCTTTAATGGACTTACTCTTTAATGAACTTTACTCTTCTCTGGTAAGAAGGCCTCACCTGGAGTACTGTGTTCAGTTTTGGGCACCACATTTTAAGAAGGATCTAGACAAGGTGGAACGGGGTGCAGAGGAAGGCGATGAAGATGGTGAGGGGTCTGGAGACCAAGTCCTTTGAGGAAAGGTTGAAGGAGCTGGGGATGTTTAGCCTGGAGAGGAGGCGGCTGAGAGGTGATATGGTCACCATCTTTAAATACTTGAAGGGCTGTCCTATAGAAGACGGTGTGGAATTGTTTTCTGTGGCCCCAGAAGGTAGGACCAGAACCAACGGGTTGAAATTAAATCAAAAGAGTTTCCGGCTCAACGTTAGGAAGAATTCCTGACTGTTAGAGCGGTTCCTCAGTGGAACAGGCTTCCTCGGGAGGTGGTGGGCTCTCCTTCCTGGGAGGTTTTTAAACAGAGGCTAGACGGCCCTCTGACAGCAGTGAAGATCCTGTGAATTTGGGGGAAGTGTTTGTGAGTTTCCTGCATTGTGCAGGGGGTTGGACTAGATGACCTTGGAGGTCCCTTCCAACTCTTATGATTCTATGACTTTATTTGATGGTGGTTTTCCCACTTTGTCAAATTCCTTCTTTCGTCATGATATGAGGCTTGTTTTATTATTATATGTGGCTTAATTTTCATTAAACGTGACTTGATCTCCAATATTTATGAGGCTTTCGTCGTTAGTATTGCATTTGGCTTGACGTTCTATATTTGGTGATTTCAAATAACATGAATTTCCTACTTCTTTGGTTTCTTATTTGAGGCTGGTTTCATGGAACTTGAGGTTCTCCTAATCCCACTTGGAGGCTGGCAACTCTAGCCAGAAGTGGCTCGAGGACACTTCACAGACACACAAAGGCTGTGATCACACACACTAAATAATGCGCTTTCAATCCACTTTCAATGCACTTTGCAACTGGATTTTACTGTGTGAACTGGCAAAACGCAATTGAAAAGCGCACTGAAAGCAGATTGAAAGTGCATTATTTAGTGTTTGCGATCACAGCTAAAATCTTCCCAAGAGAAGAATCCCAAGTCTGGATGATTCTGTTATTGTCATTGCCTAGTGACAGCGTCTTTCTCTCTCTTCCCCTCCTCTCCACTCAGCCGCCATCTTGAATTCTGGCTTCCTGCTCACCCAGGCCCAGATCCCTATTCTGGTGGAACCATCACGACCCTTGAAAGGGCAGGACGTCACTCTGACTCCAAGAGGAAAAGTCGAACTTAATCAGTGCAGCTGGTTCCGAGGATTCCAACGCGCTGAAGAAGAACGGATCTTTACTTATGTTCCAGCGTATTTCCCTCCTGAGCAGCAAAACGGTCCACGCTTTACAGGACGGGAGACCGCAGCGACAGACTGTTCCCTACATATCAGGAACCTGGGGCTGAACGACACTGGGATCTACACAGTGGCCTTGAGTGGGAGTCCCAAAAATGGGAGCGCGATAATAGAAGTCTTAGGTATAGTTTGTTCACCATTTATTATACCTCATGTATTTAACTGCTTATCGTTCACAGCCAAGAGCTCCGTGGCGCAGAGTGTTAAAGCTGCAGTACTGCAGTCCTAAGCTCTGCTCACGACCTGAGTTCGATCCCCGGCGGAAGCTGGGTTTTCAGGTAGCCGGCTCGAGGTTGACTCAGCCTTCCATCCTTCCGAGGTCGGTCAGATGAGTTCCCAGCTTGCTGTGGGGAAAGTGTAGATGGCTGAGGGAGGCAATGGCAAGGAAAAGGAAATGTCCCCTGTGCAAGCACCAGTTGTTTCCGACTCTGGGGTGACGTTGCTTTCACAACGTTTTCATGGCAGACTTTTTACGGGGTGGTTTGCCATTGCCTTCCCCAGTCATCTACGCTTTCCCCCCAGCAAGCTGAGGACTCATTTTACCGACCTCAGAAGAATGGAAGGCTGAGTCAACCTTGAGCCGGCTACCTGAAAACCCAGCTTCCACAGGTGATCGAACTCAGGTCATGAGCAGAGCTTAAGACTGCAGTACTGCAACTTTAACACTCTGCGCCACGGGGCTCTTATAGGCAATGGCAAACCAACCCGTAAAAAGTCCGCCGTGAAAATGTTGTGAAACCAACGTCACCCCCGAGTCGGAAACGACTGGTGCTTGTACAGGGGACCTTTCCTTTCCTTTCCCATTCAAAGCCATCTCTCCTGCTCAGCTAAAGGAAGGAAGAAGGTCAGATCAATGTGGTCAGGGCACAAGAAGAACAAAGATATTGGGTTTATATATAATCATAGAGTTGGAAGGGACCTCCAGGGTCATCTAGTCCAACCCCCTGCACAATGCAGGAAACTCACAAACGCCTCCCCTAATATCTCCCCCATATCCCACCCTTTACTCTGAATCTCAGAGTTTTAATCACCTTTTTCTTCCTCCCCCACCACAAACACCCTGTGAAGTAGATGGGGCTGAGAGAGCTTTTTACAGCAGCTGCCCTTTCAAGGACATCTCCTGTGAAAGCTATGGCTGACCCAAGGCCATTCCAACAGGCGTATGTGGAGGAATGGGGAATCAAACCCTGTTCTTCCAGATAAGAGCCGGCGCACTTAACCACTACACCACACTGGCTCTCATCTACACTTTACCCCCAAGCAAGCTGGGGACTCATTTGACCGACCTCGGAAGGATGGAAGGCTGAGTCAACCTCAAGCCGGCTACCTGAACCCAGCTTCTGCCAGGATCAAACTCAGGTCGTGAGCAGAGCTTGGACTGCAGTACTGCAGCTTTACAATAAGGACAGGCAAACCACAGAAACATTATCCGCACAAAGGAATTTCTCAGTCCAGTCCTTCTGAATACGGTTCACAGTACTCCTGTAGAATTCACAGTATTCCTGAAGATATCAATGTATCCTGGACATATAGCAATGTTT